>NC_140365.1:13900000-14500000 GCF_054491055.1 Hypomesus nipponensis | reverse complement strand
ACTGATGAGGACCATTTTTAAAAGGCCACAGTTCGCAATAAACAATTATCTGTCTTGTGTATTAGACAAAACACGGGGTGATAATCAAGTCCAACGAGTTCAGGTAGGAAAAGATGAAAAGTTGTGCTGTTTTCATTTGAAAATGAATGCTCAGTACAAAGTTAGGTCTTTGCATATGGGACCCCTACTGTTTGTACACTGGCCATCTGTGAAAGAGGTAAGACCCCATTGGTAGGGGAATGAGACGGTGGGGGTATGCTTGTGTCCATAACTACACACAAACACACACATACATCCTGCAGATACCCACACTATATTTATGTACAACCCCAATTCCCTAAATGTTGGGTCTTTCACAATAGATCATTGGAAACATAGCAAATGTTTAAACTTAGGATATGTACCATTTTGGAAAAACATGTCATTTGGAATTTGGGCTATAAAAGGCTGGAAAAAGTAAGTGTTACAAAAATAAACAGCTCAAGAAACATTTGGCAACTAACTAGGTTATTTGCAAACAGGTCAGTAACATGTTTTGGTATGAAAATTATATCTTAGACAGGCAGAGTCTCTCAGAAGTAAAGATGGGCAGAGGTTCACCAATCTGTGAAAACCTGCATCTACAGATTGTGGAGCCATTTCAAAATAATGTTCCTCAACATAAAATTGCATTTTTACATTTGAATATCTCATCAGCTACATTATAATACATTTATTCTGATAATATGTAGAGATCTCTATGTATAAGAGACAAGGGGGAAAATAAATTCTGCATGCCTGTGATCTGCAGGCACTCAGGCAGCACTGCATAAAAACAGGCATGGTTCTGTAATGGAAATCATTGCATTGGCTCAGAAACACCCCCAGAACTCATTGTCAGTAAACACAGTTTGCTGTGCCATCCACAAATGCAGGTTAAAGCTTTATCATGCAAAAACGAAGTCAACATTTATTTGTATAGCCCTTTTTACACACAAGCATGTCACAGAGGGCTTCACACACGGCTGAAGCCATCTGTGAACATAATCCAGAAACACTGCCAACTTCTTTGGGCTAAAGCTAATAAAAAATGGACTGAGGCAAAGTGGGGAAACTGTTCTGTGATCAGACAAATTAAAATTTGAAATTATTTTTGGAAACCATGGATTCTGCGTCCTCCGGACTAAAGAGGTGAGGGACCATCCGGCTTGTTATCAGTGCTCACTTCAAAAGCGTGCATTTCTGATGGTATGAGGGTGCATTACTACCTATATAATGGTCATCTTGCACATCTGGAAAGGCACCATCAATACTGAAAGGGGTATACAAGTTTTAGAGCAACATTTGCTTCCATCCAGACAATGTCTTTTTCAGGGAATGCTTTGCATATTTCAGCAAGACAATGCTAAACCACATACTGTATCTGTTACAGCATGGCTTTGTAGTAGAAGAGTCTGGGTACTGAACTGGCCTGCCTGCAGTCCAGACCTTTCACCAGTTAAAAACATTTGGTGGATCATGAAACAAAAAATATGACAAAGAAGACCCAGGACAGTTGAGCAGCAAGAATCCTGTAATAGACACAAAAGGAACAACATTCCTCTCCCACAACTCCAGCAACTGGTCTCCTCAGGTCCCAGACAGATACAGACTGTTGTTAAAAGAACAGGGGCTGTTACACAGTGGTGAACATGACATTTTTGAGACTGTGTTGCTGCCATCAAATTCAAAATTACCTTATTTTTTCCTTAAAATTTTACATTTCATCCCTTTAAACATTTGATATGTTTTCTATGTTCTGTTGTGAATAAAGGATGGGTTTATGATATTTGCAAATCATTGTATTGTGTTTTTTATTTTATTTTACACAACGTCCCAACTTTTGGGGATTTGGGGTTGTAAACTAACAGTTCCTGTTATATATATTATAACTTATTACAAAAGTATGTATGTCTGGGATACTCAATAAAATAATTAAGGTAAACTTTTGACCAGTGATAGAGCCTTCATGGTGTTTGATTTGATTAGTTACAGTATTTAGAAGTTATATAGCCTATGGATATTGTATAGCTATATCAGTAGAACTAGACGATATGCTTCTACGTAGGCCTATTCATAAACATAAACTTGGCGGGTTTTATTTTAATATTAAAGTTTTATTGTCAAAAGTCTTCAAATTATTTCAGTTTAATACCTCACAGCATTTTTATTTAAAGAAAGACCTATAAGTGATAATCTCATAACGCATTTGTACATGCAAATTCGTACGATTATTCAGCAAAGAATCATTGAAGATCTTACTGCTATGTTGACTTAATTTGAAATAAATGGTATCACAATTCTTTTAAATATTTGTATGCATATATTTGGGACATGATCACAGTATTTTCCAAATGGGTTTTTGTTTTTATTGTGCATGTGGGATAAACAACAGAACCACATAAACGAATGATGCATGTGTGATAATGAATGACTACGGAATTCATTCATCATTTCTTAAATTTAAATAATTCTAACAGACCCAGGCTAGTTATAGCCCATTGAACAGTTTAAAAAGAAATGTGGCTCATGAAAAAGCTGACAGTTGAAGTTGTCGAAAGTCCTTACTTAAGGCTTTTCTTTCACTGATATATTTTTTTGTGCCACTACAGTACACTTATCATCAAACAGACACTCAACACAACATTAAACAGTCAGAATCCGTCTATACTGATGCTTCTTGAAAACGCGCTACACCTTCGTGCGCTGAAGTGGTGGACACTCCGTGACGTAGCAGTTTTGAATTTTGGCCTCTCTTCCGTGCACCGCCTAGCTTTCAGTGCGCCTTTGGTTCAGCGAAAGGAATGAACGGACAGGCTATTGTAGGATGTCGATAGCACTTGCTTCGGGGTTTAGGCTGCTTAACTCTAACAAAGCGAACTTAAAGATGAAAACATGAAGAATAGGTAACGGTAGTGTATTGTAGGCTATATCCCTACTTAAAGTGAAATGCATGTTGCTGGCTATAGAACAACAAACGTTGAAATGAAGAACTCTTCATATATCCATGAAACTGAAGTGGACGTTGCATTGGAAGGACACAGGCCTATTCAGAAATCATTTTAATCATCTTAACTGCAACGCGTCCTTGGGACATGTTTCTGGTGGTTATGAATGGTTATGAACATGAAAGAAGAGTGAGAAATAGCCTAACACACCAATAGCATATACTTCAAATTGCCAAGGTAAATACCCTCTCTACATCATCGACATCTTTATGCAGCATGTGCTCGCGGACTTTTTAAGGATTACATTTAATTAAATTTGTTTCCTGAACGAACAGAAACTTTGGGATGGATTTTTTTTTAACGCAGTACAGTGACATTATAACGTCCCACATAATCGGAATTGTTCCACTTGCTAGAGTTAAATTCATAACATAGGGAAAACGTTTTCACACTAATTCTACTATTCAAATGAATGTAGGGATGAATTGAGTCCGCCCTTTGTAATGCTTTATGAACCAGGCAAGTGTTTGCAATTAACAACTGTCTTTCCTGTCGAAACGGGCTGTTCATCAGTGGGATGTTTGACAGAGTCGACGTATTCCGGAGTCTGTGCCTTTAACAGTGAGCAACCTGTTCCTTATCCCTTCACTGGGGGAGTCAAAGAAGCTGTGCGTTTTGAACGAATAAAATATTAATTTAAGAAAAACGTGTATCTATGTAATCATCTAATTTTGTTAATTCAAACAGCACTGACTGCCTTTTTTTAACTATTGTTTTACGTTATAAACGTTTTAATAATATTTACATGGCACAGTTCCCTTCAGTAATCTCAATCTAATGCAAGATTGTTCCGTTAAATATCCTCATATCTGGAATTCACTGAGGACATATTTTCCCTTTTGATTTATCCAGAACACCTGCGTGATTCAATGAAAACTCCATGGGCATTTTGATTGAAAAAAACAACGACAGGCAAAATCTGCAGGGGGAGGAGGAAGGTAAACTGTTATGCAAGAGGATTTACATTTCTTCAGTCAGAGATGAAGGAAAAGTCTAAGAATGCTGCGAAGACTAGACGAGAGAAAGAAAATGGAGAATTTTATGAACTGGCGAAATTATTGCCTCTGCCCTCTGCCATCACCTCACAACTGGATAAGGCTTCAATCATTCGGCTTACCACCAGTTACCTGAAGATGAGAGCAGTGTTTCCAGATGGTGAGTCTTAAAACTTCTTAGACGCGTTATTTGTTTTTTTGGTATGAAAAGTTGGACCTACGAATCTGGAAAAGTGTTCAATGCCGCCTGCCCATTTGTACTAGTGGCTATGTTTAGTTTACCCTATTTTAAGTTCGCCATCAGTACGAACAGTGATGATGTGGCACGAAATGCAGTTGCAGTGTACTTTTCGTTTACCTATATTCGCGGAGAAGGCAACTTTAGGTGTGGGTTTTTTAGGCATGTGTAATCCATCATTTAGCCAATAATGAACGTTTCTAGTTCTTTATATTTGACATGAGTGATGTTTCGAGTTTGTTTTACACAAGTGCCTTTAGATTATAAATGAAGATAAATTGTCCAATTATCTCCAATAAAACCAACACTTCGACTCGCTAAACCTCATGAAAACAGTATTTTCCTTCCCTGAATTGGCCTGTCATCACTCATAAATTACATGAACCTTGCGCACGGACTTGTAGGGACCGGTTATGGTAGACCAAACATTATTGGCCCATTTAAGCACTTGTTGGAAAAATATAAAATCCTTTGACATCATTCATCCTTTACAATGTCAACCTGCACCAAAGCCTATATTTTATAAAAACCATTAAACGCAAAGGATTGCTTGAAATCATTCCGATATTGTAGCCTAGGCCTATTCATCAATTGCCATTTGATAGGACACTCTTTAAAAAAACGTATCAAATAATAACTTAACCGTTAACAATGCTATTTCACAAATACTTTATGTAAATACAAAATACAATTAGAATTCAATTTAAATCACCAAACAAACCCGTCTTGGTTGAAACAGCCACGCCTTTCAATATGTCGTTCAAAAATAATTTTGAAATATCCTCAAGTTTAGTTGACAAATGATCCTAGCTCGAATAAAATCCTTCGGACTCCCTGCGGCATGACGCTTTGAATAGATCTTAAATTCAGGAGTGCAGTAGCCTAACATTAGGCCTATGAAAGTAGCCTTTTCTGGGTTTACACTGCTGTTTTGTTGAACGCATTTGAACAAATCACTTGAACGTGTAGCCCACCTCAGACTTGTACTGAAAGTTTGTCTCTTTTTTTGCTGGGCTGTGGCCCCTATAGGCCATGAATTCTTAATTTCATGTGTCTACAATCAGCAACTGTAGGCCGTAACAATAATTTCTAAATAAAAACTCAAACGTAATGCTTCCCGGCTAAATGTGAAATATTGAAGCAAACTGGGAGATTATTTAGTTTAAGTTACGATTATAAATTAATTTATTAATTGTAAAATGCAGTGTCATGACGCGAAGGCGAAGTTGGTTCAAATTGGAATCCATCAAGTCCTATAGCAATAGGACTATTTTATGAAATACACCAAAACTGTACAGATTCAAACATTAAATAGTCACCCAGTGTTTAAAGGCCTGAAGTATGAGAACTTATAACACCTCTTGCATGCTTTTGATAAGCGCAAACATTGAGACTTGTCAGACTGGAAATAGGAAAATGTTTTATTGTTTTAGTTGAACTAGCATATAACGTACCATAAATCGACTGAATTCATATATATATATATATATATATATATATATATATATATATATATATATATATATATATATATACTTTTCTCGAAAATTGACAGCATGCTTTGTTGATATTTGGTAAACAGTTTCGAAGTTAAAATGCCTTTTAAGTTAAATGTTAAACTTATTGTAAAATGGTAGCCTAATACAAAAACGTCTAGATAATATACAAACAAAATAAAAAGCTTTCATTGCTTCTACAATGTGGATTTACTTAGAAAAAATTGCCCACAGCTTCACACACTGTGGCTTAGCCTACATAGACAAAGGCTGCAGATTTTTATCAACTTGACTTTCTATGATTTTGCTCCCTTTTTACATTTACATTTACATTTATGCATTTAGCAGACACTTTTATCCAAAGCGACTTCCAAGAGAGAGTTTTACAAAAGTGCATAGGTCACGGATCATAACAACGAGACCCAAACATTGCGGGTGGCCAAACTTGAAGCATACATTATGAAACCAAATAAGTCCCAAAGGGAAGAACAATAAGAGCATGTAGTTAGACAAGTTACAATTAAACAGCAAGAACCTCAAAAGTGCAAGAGTGTACCTGTCGAAAAGGCAAGCAACAATAATATATACACAGCGAGTACAATAATTTGAAGACAGTTACATCAAACCAATAAGAGCAACAAGTCTCTCAATAAGAGTCGTTGTGATCCTGGAGGAAACTAACATCAGGTCCAGCCAATCATTCCTAAGTGATGTTGTACTCCCGGAACAAGTGCGTGTTGAGCCTTTTTTAGAAGGTGGGGAGAGAGTCAGTGTCCCTGATGGAGCTGGGGAGTTGATTCCAGCATTGGGGACCAGACAGGAGAAGAGCTTGTGTTGGGACCAGGCGCTCTTGAGCGGTGGGACCACCAGACGGTTGTCAGAAGAAGACCGTAGGTGGCGGGTGGGGGTGTAAGGCTGGAGGAGAGACTTGATGTAGTTGGGTGCAGTCCCATTTACCGCTCGAGTCTTGAATCTAATACGGGCCGTGATGGTAAGCCAGTGGAGGGAGATGAGGAGCAGGGTAACATGGGAGCGTCTGGGTAGATTGAAGACTAGACGGGCTGCCGCGTTCTGAATCCTCTGGAGAGGGCGGGTTGCGCATGCTGGGAGACCGGCGAGCAGCGAGTTGCAGTAGTCCATCTTTGAGAGGGCAAGTGCTTGGATTAGTAGATGGGTGGAATGCTCTGACAGGTATCTCCTGATCTTCCGTATGTTGTAGAGGGTGAATCTACACGACCGGGAGATCGCAGTAATGTGGGCTGTGAGGGATAGCTCGTCATCCCTTTTACAACTTATAATTACTTAATTTCACAGTTTGAGGACCTTTTCCATTTCCATTGATATTTTTTATTCAAAACTTTCAGATGTTATGTATAGTTAGTGATCTAGTTTTTTAAACTAGATCTTCAACCACCAAATCGAAATCTCAAGGGACACATCTTGTGTGAATCTCCCCTTAAATATCGGCCTGTAGCCATCTGTCTAACACTAAAATAAAATTGTATACAACAGTATATTTGTGAGCTGTAATCACATTCATTTATGGGAACTCAATGAGTGTTTAAATTTAATGGCAGTGGCTGTAAAATCATGTCAGAAGGAGTGGGGACACATTTTTTTTTAAATGTACGAGGCTGTCAATGTTTTATGAACTTGTATTTTCTTTCATGCTGGGTTAGTGGTTTAGAAACAAACTCTTTGTCACGGTCAGTGCTTACATTTTAAGGTAACAAAAGTATTTTCACAGATAAACCAAATTGTCCTGTGTGTGTGTGATGCTTCACAGGTCTCGGGGAGGCTTGGGGTCAACCATCAAGACTCAGTCCTCTAGATAGCATGGCTAAAGAGCTGGGATCCCATCTGTTACAGGTGAGACAATGGCAAAACAAATCACACCCCAAATATTGACAACCCTTTTGTCATGTTTTCCCAAAATAACAATATAATTTGGACCGCTGTGTAATTGTGTGTTGAAACAAAATTGACACCCAAAATTAAACCCAAAAATTGAACTTTTGTTCCATTTTTGTATCAATTATTTGTGTACATCACAAACTCAGGCTCTAAGGCAAGGAATGGATGATACATGCAATCATTTTACATACCCGTCAAAAACTGGAACTTTTCCTCGGTAGAACACATTTAAAAATGATAGATTTATCTGTAATCTTACAACTCATAGGGGTCAGATGGCTGAGCGGTTATGGAATTGGGCTATTAATCAGAAGGTTGCTGGTTCGATTTGTGCCTGTGCCAAATGACGTTGTGTCCTTGGGCAAGGCATTTCACCCTACTTGCCTCGTACTTGTCCCTGTACTTACTGACCCACTGTGGATAAGAGCGTCTGGTAAATGAATAAATGTAAATGTAAACTCAGGCACATAGTATTGTTGGACAGAAAATAATTAATTAAAAATATATATTAATAAGTTAAAACATTAAAAGGTTTTTGTAATGAAAATTATGTGTAGGTTTTGCCCAAAATTTGTACTGGATTTCTTATTTTATTTGAACCCAAATGGATATAAATGTAAATAAATACGCTTTTCATAAAGATTCAACATTTGACTAGACATCAGAGAAATGATACATTGTCACTTTTTTGGGCATCACAAAGCAAATTTTATTTTGTAAAAAGACAGTTTTTTTCCCCATTATCTAACAAGTGTCACATCTCTCTTTGCCAGACTCTAGACGGCTTTGTATTTGTTGTTGCCTCTGATGGGAAAATCATGTATATCTCTGAGACCGCTTCGGTCCACCTTGGCCTGTCCCAGGTAAGAACATCCTTCATCCACAATCATCCTGGTTCTTCGACTGTTTGTGCATAAGATGTCAACTGCATGTCTCCCTGCCTCCCTCCTCCAATGCAACCAAGGTCACTTAAGGGACACTTGCCTTCGAATATGCCTGTTCAAACATTTATTTGGCAATCAGTAAAACATTTTTTTAAAGAGGCTGCCGATTGCTTAGTAAAGGTTGACTAAGTTCAGCTCACACAGATAAGTGAGAGGGCATCAGGTGGTCACCAAGCATTATCTTTCTGTCTATTCAAGGTGTTGTTGTCGGTCTTTGTGTGAGAGCACTTCATTTCATAATTTGGGACTTGCAAAAGGATCAAGATAATCCTGATGTGAATGTAGAGTTGGTGTAGGACAGTGAAAACAGTAGCTTAACTCGTGCTAATATTGAAGGTAAGATTAACTTGACAGGTTGCCCTCACTGGGTAGTATGATAACATTGACCACTGATAGTCTAGCTGGAGTTTGGAGTGTCAGTACATTCACTGTATCTTTACAGTGTGTGTGTGTGCTGTCCGTGTGTATGTACATATGCTGGTCCCGCCGCCTATGAGGGTATGTGAGTGTTTATGTGTTCACATCCTTACAGACTCATTCCCTCACCACGGCTAGACCAGTGAACAGTGTGAAAAATTAGAATCCTTGCAGGCCTCTGCATATTGGGTCCAGACAGCCAAGGACGCGTCTCTGCATGGCCACCACTGATCTGAGTGGCTGGATGAAGTGCGATCGTGGCTCTGGAGGCAGGGACGTGCACAGGAATTTTGAAGGGCAGTTGCTCTGGCCTGAAAAAAGCCCCCCCCCCCCCAAAAAAAAATAGCCTGCCTACTAATGATAATAATTAATGTAATGCATTACTTCCATCATTTATTCTTCTTGTTAAAACAAAATGTTATAAACTAACCATCAGCACACATGTAGCTTGGTTTTCCTACCAAATTAGCATGTGATAACGGGCTAGTTGTCTGGTAGGCAAGCTAGCTGTCTCATTAGTTTAGGCTAAACGTGACAAGCTGAGTCTGGATTTATGAAGATTTTAATTGATTTCATAAAACGTGATGATGATTGTTCGTTTGTTATACATTTCTACAACTTAAAACTCACCTTTTCTGACAACGTCAAAGCAGTTTTTATCGACACAGAATAAAACAACCGTGACCGTCTCTTGGCACTCTAAACAGAATAGGGGGCATACCCCCTCCCCCTTGTGACTTCCACTCTCGTTGCCCATAGGCTTATCGATTGGAAGTGAATAAGGCTACTTTATGAAATGTTTCGCGTGGCGATTTTTAAAATCTAGGTGTACATGAAATTCTGCAGCTGTTTAAATTTACTATTATTTATTTATTTTCCTCGGAGGGGCACTTTGACTCGAGGAGGGCAAACGGGCAGTTGCCCAGGCAACCTTAGCCATAGCCTGTGCACGTCCCTGTCTGGAGGGGTGTTCACTGCCTGCTGAATTCTCTTCATCAGTTGTGTTGTTAGACCTCCCCCCTTCTGCAAACTCCCCCTCTCCAAGCATGCCTCTCCCCTCTTCTCCATAGCTAGGGAGAGGTGCTCGGCCTGTCAGGCCCTGTTGCTGCACGTGCACTCACACAGAATCATCTCATTATTCCCATGCAGAGCCTGAGAATGTCAAGCCGCATGGAGCCGGCTGCTTTACTCCAAAATAGGCAGGCGTGGTAGCTGCAATTTGGGTCAACCCTCTGGGATGCATAGTTGGACAAATCCTGTCCATTGATAAACAAGATTAACTGATGTTGTGAGTTAAATGAGTGGATATTACAAATCCTGTTTATCAGTCAGGATTTCAGCAGTAAAGGCTATTGGGAAGTCCATTCAATGACATTGCTGGTCTGGCAGTCTAAAAGTGTGTGAACTTATGTCTGGAGAATCCAAATCCTTTTGTCCTTTCACTAGTATGTGTGGTATCACCAAAGATAGGGGTATATTTGTGAGCTGTAATCACATTCAATCATGGGAACTCATGTTTAAATGTAATGGCAGTGGCTGTAAAGTCTTGTCAGAAGGAATGGGGACACAATTTTTGAAAAATAAGACAAGATAATCCTTTATTTGTCCCGCAGTAGGGAAATTGCAGTTTGCACCAGCTGCAGGGTACAGAACAGCACTCAGAGTACAATTTAATTATAAAAAATACAAAATATAAAATATACAAGATAAAGGGAGTCCTATAAAATATGAAGATAATAATCTAAGGGTATAAAATAGTAAAATAATATAATAATATAGCTGCAAGCAGCAATGAGGTGTCCAAGCTGGTTAAGCAGGTAAAATGAAGAGATACAACCCAACTTCCTGTTTGCCGGCTTCATCGCCGACTTTGATCAGCTTTACCGGAAAAACAGTTTTGAAAATCAAAAACCATGTGAAAACGAATTTTTGCTTATTGTAGCCCCACATAGAGGTGAAATGGCATAACCTATCGGACCTCTTTAGAACAGGGCCCCTAGTACTTATACAAAGTTTGGTGTCAATGCAGTAAAGAGGTGCTGAGATATGACCTAACTTCTTTTATGGTGGCTTGGTTGATAACTTTGATTGGCTGCTCTAGTCAAAAGGTTTAGAAAATCAAAAAAACATGTGATCTGAATGGGATATGTGCCAAATTTTGTGAAGATTGGACAAACTTCATAGGAGGGGTAGCGAAAAAACTTCATATTCATTCAATCAAAATGGCGGCCACGTCAATTCGGCTACATCAATTTGATTGGCTGTAACACTTTAGAAAATCAAAAATCCATACGATAACTTTTGTGAGGCTTGGTCTGAAGATCATCTGTGGCAATTTTGAAGAAGATTTGACAAATTGTAGGAGGAGATACGAAAAACAATTTTCCTTAACATTCAAAATGGCGGAGAATCTATATAACTGGGTATGACGTCATAGAGTGCGTTGGACTCGTCTTGATCAAGGGAATACAATGATACCTCATTTTCGAAAATGAGACATGTGGTTCAAAAGTAAAGTGTGTAAATACACCTTCAACTTTGACCCATTGGTGGCGCTAGAGGGTTTGAAATGGAGACATGAAACTTGGTGAAATTGATGAGGGGACTGGCCCCAAAGAGTGTGCCAAATTTCACAACTTCTGACAATACGGTTCTAGGGGCTGCCATAGACTCCAAAGGCAGAAGAAGATGTATAATAATAATAATAACTAGAGTGGGGCCAATTTCTGGGGAAATTGTAGGGTGTGCTTGCTTGCGTCGGTTGCAGGTGGGTCTGTTGTCCCTTCTAGTGATATTTTCAAGCATTTAGCCCTACTCATATTGTATAATTCATTAAGAACACCCAGACCCCCACCCCTCGGTTTGAGGCAACGGCCCCGGTGGATGTAGGTGGTATTGCATTTCCGATTTTCTACCCGACTCGTCCGGTCGTTTTTATTCTGTTAACTCCAGTCAACATTTCTAAAACTATCTCCCCCAATAATTTTTGTTTGATTCTCAAACCTGCCTCATACTGCTAGCTTTTTCATAGAAAATGTTTTCCAGATTTTTGTTAAGTTTGAAACCAATCCGAAATGGGTAGACTAGCCCCCCATTTCTTTGCTTACATCAAGAAAAGTTGGAAGCCTGGAAACGTGTTTGCGTATACGAACAGGGGACGAGCACAAAAGGAAACATCAGAAAATCACTGATTTACCTGAGCTGAATGAGAACAAGGAGAAAATACTTGATAATCTACAGTTGCCTGCCTTTATTGTAGCACGATTTACAAATGGTTGCACATATACATGACGGTTGTTTGTAGAGTTTATTTACATTATTTTAAAGCAGATTTAACCTTTTTGTATTGAACACTATTATGCTCATGGCATGACAAACTTAATTATAGCATAATATAATTAGTTATAATATCGTGGCATGCAGTGTTGGGTAAGTTATTTCAAAAAAGTAATGTATTACTAATTACTTCATCAATATTGTAGTTAAATTACTTTTGTAATTTCTCTGTCTGAAAAGTAATTTAATTACTCAATAAGTAATGTAATGCATTACTTCTTACAATCCCTAAAAACTTTGACTGGATAGACAACAGAAAGGAAAGTATTTTCAATAAGTTTGACAAGTCTGTCAAACTTGGAACAGTTTAGCCTTTTAGCTTTTTAAAACATAGCCTACTAATACTTATCATTTTAGTAACACGTGTAACCTGTAACCAAATGTAACCTTCTTTCATCTTTAGTTACCAAACAATATGTGCATAACACAAAACCTTAACTTTTAGTTAAACATGACATCACAGGATTCTACAGTACGCAGCAGTACCATCTCTTCCTGAAATCTAGTTTGCAATATTTTTTTTAAGCTTACCTTCAGACACTTTCTGCACTGGCGATGTAAAATCAAGTTTTGCCTGCTTAACAGGTGTTGCTGAGGTGTTATCTGTCGATGCCAAAGTAAATTCCTAGTCTGTGCAAACTTTCATGATGAACATGAATCACTCAAAACTGTTTGTCGATGCTGCCTTGTGAAGAGCTTCAGTAGGTTACTTGTGCTAGCCGCAGCCGCATATTATTTTTTCTCCCCAGGACATAGCTTGCACTTTACATTAATGTTCTTGTTAACCTGTGACAAAAAGGTAAAGTACTTGGAATATTTCCATTTGGTAAAACAGCTAGAGCTACTTGCTGCAGCCAAGTCCGAAATCTTCCACTTCAAACAGCGAGAGCCCGCGCTTATGCAGCAAAAACTAGCGTCTCCCGTGCAACTGCACTACAGCTAACGATTTTAAAGAGGCAGCGTTCACTTTTACCCTAAAACGATACATTGAGATTTTTATTCAATATTGATTTATACAGAACTCTTTGATTAATTTACAGTATGTAACGCAAGTACATTACAAGTAACTGTAATTAAATTACCTACAAATGAACAGTAATCCCTTACTTTACTTTTTCAGTGGATAAGTCATTTAATTACATGCCGAGGGTGTATCAGCCTATCGCTGAAGCTGCTCTCCAGAGCGAACAGTGAGTCCTGCAAGGGGTGTGACTCGTGATCCAGCATAGATGTCAGTTTTGCCAGGATCCGTCTGTCTCCCACCTCCTGCAGTCCAGAGGACAGCCCAGGACTGAGCTGGACTTGATGACCTTGTCCAGCTTCTTCCTTTCCCTCTCAGTGATGCTGCTGCTCTAGCAGACCACACCATACAGGATGACTGATGCCACCACTGAGTCATAGAAAGTCCCTATGGGTGCCCCCTGCACTCCAAAGGACCTCAGTCTCCTCAGGAGGTAGAGCCTGCTCTGACCTTTCCTGTACAGTGCGTCAGTGTGGTGAGTCCAGTCCAGTCTGTGGTTCAGGTGAACACACAGGTACTTGTAGGACTCCACTACATGTCCATTCCCTGGATGTTCACAGGTGGTGGGGCAGACCGGTGTCTACGGAAATCCACCACCATCTCCTTGGTCTTCCCCGCGTTGATAGGGAGGTGGTTTGGTCGACCCCAGTCCACGAAGTCCTGTGTCAGTGTTCTGTACTCGTCATCATCGCTAATCAGGCCAACTATGGCGGAGTCATCAGAGAACTTGAGCAGGACGCAGTCAAATGCACGAGTCAAATGTCAAATGTTTTGTCAACTTGTTTTTTCTTTCATGCTGGGGTGAGTGATTTAACAGATAAACCAGATTAAACCTTTTGTCTTTTCACTAGTCCCTACTCTCTCTGGTTTTATATCCAGAACATACCAGTACTCAAAGTCATCAAAGCCGCTCACGCAAGGTTAAAGGCTGGTATAGTAAGAAGCACAGTGAAGTGGATGGCCAGTAGAAATGCTGATGAGTTTAAAAGCTCACCTGACTGACAGAGCTGGCTGCTCTGCTCTCCCCTCAGGAAGTGTATGGTGGTGGTGGTGGGGGTGGTGGTGGTGTGAGCAGGCTGAGTAACAGCAATCAGTCTGTCCATGAACAACTTCACCAGCCACCAATTGGAGTGCCTGGCTCCCCCAAACTGCCGATCACTGCTTCCGTTGTGTTAAACATCTGTGTGCGCTAAGGTTTATTCAAATGCTCTCTGTCTGCTTTTGTTGACATCTAAATGTGTGTTTGAATGCCGTGTTGTACTGCATGTGTGAACATTAGAGAGAAAGAAAGAGGGGGCTAAGGTCGCAGTCATTCTAACATTAACTTTGAGACAGTTGCAACATTAAAGTCAGTGAGCGTTACCCATTACCACATGGCCCGTTCATTCAACACCAAAATGTTTTTTCCCTCCAAATGAAAACTAAAACTAGATGAAACTATATAAGAAGTACACATAACCATACAAGTACTGGCACAAAACATAACAAAAACAAGACATTCAAAATTCCTACCAACTCAGTTCACTTGCAACTCTTGTATATAAATGCTCTTTTCCCATTTTCTCTCTCGCAAGCCAACATTCGGCCCCTATACGCTTTCTACGACTACAAAGCCTGGATTACTCCAGCCTAACTCCACACTGTGAAGAAACCAATTTGTCATTGAAGTGGCAAGCAGTGACCCACTCCCTAACTTAAGACGCCCCCCAAATTTGGGAGGTAAAATAGATCAAAGACAAGCATGGCTGTTGTCCTGCCTTCACATGGAAATGATCTGCTCTTGCCTGAATTAACCTCATTGCCTCTTCTGACATTGCTTCATCTGAAGGTGCCATGAATGAATGTGCAGATCGATGTCAGGGGCTTGTGGTATATCCAGATACATGCACACACAAATGCACACATTCTACAAAAGACATTTGTCTGTGAGGATGTAATCTACTGAAATGAAAGTATCAAATTATCAAAAGATACCCTTTTGTGTGTGTATGTGTATGTGTGTGCATGTTTGTGTGCCTGAGCTCAAGTTAGCCCAAATAATTTAATTAGCGTTGCTTATCCTTTTCTATTGAGGTTATTTTGAAACATGAAAGGATGTACCCTTACAGTACTGACATGATTTTATTTGTGTGTATGCATGTTTCTCAGGTGGAGTTGACAGGGAACAGTATATTTGAGTACATTCACCCGTCAGACCATGATGAGATGACTGCAGTCCTCAGCGCCCACCAACCTGTCCCCCATCACTTTCTTCAAGGTATCCTAACACTGCACTCTCTCTTTATATTGCTTTCTCCCTTTTCTCTTTTCTTCTCAAAGCAGCTACACTCCCAGACAGAGTTCTTCAGAACAGCCAGACAGTCAGTCTCTCTGCTCATAACAGTGGACTACAGACAGGTTTTCTTAAGCCCTGCTGGGTAACACCTTTTTATGTGAAATCAGTAGGCTAGTGGAGTACTTCCTTCTAGGAGAGTTTAATAAAACCCTGGGATCAACCTGATACACACAGGCACATACTAAGGCTCAGACACACACTCTCTCTCTTTCTCCCTCACACACACAGTTTTTCATTTTTGGATGTCTGCGGGACATCTGCATACACATACGTGTATGAAATGTAGCACATGGTCTTTGCATGTGTTTTTCTCTTTATGTATGGTTGTGTCTTTCAGCCATGTGTTTGTCTGTGTTACAGAATACGAAATGGAGCGCTCCTTTTTCCTCAGGATGAAGTGTGTTCTGGCCAAGCGTAATGCAGGACTGACGTGTGGTGGATATAAGGTTTGTAGAATTGCTAAATTCAATGCTGTACATACACACATATAAACACATGCACTGGATATACATTATTGTGTTCATCAGTCTCCTCAAGAGCACCTGCTTTCAGTCCCCACAGATTGACATCTTCTTGAAGAAGCTTGTTATTATATCCTTCGACACATATTCAACCTCTCTTGTATTCTTCATAGTATGCTCTCCATGCAACCCTCCACCCCTCACAACTATTATGACCCAGCCGGCAGGATATTGTTTATGTTATAATAAGTTGTGGATAAATTCCACATGTAAACTCAGAGGGTTCTTCAAAACATCCAGGGCGCATGGCTCAGGCTGATTCGGTGACAGGAAGTGCAGAAGATGAACTGTGCCTTCAGTATCAATGCGTGGAGCTGTATGAAGGAACTGGGGGGTTAAGTGGGGAAAGAGATGGACAAAGACTTAGAGAAGGATCGGATCCCAGGTAGACACCCAATCTTTTAATGCATTTATCGAGTCACTGGTAAAACACTAGCCAGAAGAACTGACCACTTTCGTTTTTCATAAATACAACAAAATACTTGTGCGGTGGCTCTCCCTCCCTTAAAACAATGGACACATCAGTACAACACTGCATACCTAGACTATGTTCAGTACCCAACATACTCATCTGTTTACATTATATACACAATAAACATTACACAAACAGCAACGTGAAACTGCGTGTGGAGAGAGACACTGTTCTGGTCGGGCGCTGTGTGATTTTAAGCTTCATTCACATTTTCTTGGATGGGATGAATGAAAAGATAAACAATCAGAGATGGTTTGGGAGTATTCTCATCCTTCCTTTCTCTCCCCTCCTCCACAGGTGATCCACTGTAGCGGCTACCTGAAGATCCGACAGTACTTGATGGATGTGGCGATGTACGACTCCTGCTACCAGATCGTGGGGCTGGTGGCGGTGGGCCACTCCCTTCCCCCCAGCGGCATCACAGAGATCAAGCTCCACAGCAACATGTTCATGTTCCGGGCCAGCCTGGACCTCAAACTCATCTTCCTTGACTCCAGGTAGGGGAACAGTTCCGGGACCTGACCTGGGTCTTGCACCCACTGTAGATTTATACCTCTTAACCCCATATTATCCCATTACTTTCATGAACTTTCTGTTTGACTTGTTCGACAGTGTTTGACCTGACTGCGTGTTTTGCAGGGTGGCTGAGCTGACAGGGTACGAACCCCAGGACTTGATAGAGAAGACTCTCTACCATCATGTCCACGGCTGTGACGTGTTTCATCTGCGCTATGCTCACCATCTACGTGAGTGTCTTCCTCCATGGAAACGTTCAACTACTGTCCTGTGATCATTCTGGTCACATAATAACAGAAACTCTTCTTGGAAAGGTTTTCCAGGGTACAAATTAAGCCCAATTTAGAGAAAAGAGGTTTTCTCTGTAAATAATTTATTTTGGCATGGTCTTGTGTAGTAGTAGGGTAACTGAAAAACAGTCTCATAGATTTGCAGTCTTTCCAGCTACTGGGTGTTTTTCTCTGAATACTCTAGCTCATCTTTTCTGGAAAACAAAAGCAGATTTTCATGGATCATTTACTTCGCAGTGGGTCCTATTTGATTTGATCACCTTTCTGTGATAAAGATCACAAAATGTTTTTTTAAACACCCTATGTACCAATACAAATTCAGGTTTGGCATTCTGCTGACAAGCTTGGTAACTGATGATGAGAAACATGTCTCAGGATAATCTGTCATTCGATAAAGTCTGGTCTGACATTGGCCAGACCTTTAATAAAATGGCCTAAATGGCTTTATTATTTCACATATTAGATATGACACATTTCCTCCGTACAGGGAATCAATTTGAGGACGTGCCAATCATTAGTTCAGAATTTCGTTTCCTTTATATGTGTGTGTGTGTTATTAGGTATTCATGGAGAAAGATATTCATGAGTAACTTGGTCATGGAATATCATTTCCATTCACAGCGCTGCACAATGTTGACTGTGTATGCACCTCTCTCTCTCTCTCCCTGCCTTTTTTCATGGCAAAGAGCAGAACCGAATGTGTCTTTTCTTTTCATCTCTCCTCCCTTTCTGCAGTGCTTGTGAAAGGGCAGGTCACCACTAAGTACTACCGTATGCTGTCCAAGCACGGGGGCTGGGTGTGGGTGCAGAGCTACGCCACCATTGTCCACAACAGCCGCTCGTCGCGTCCGCACTGCATCGTGAGCGTCAACTACGTCCTGACGTGAGTCGGCACTTCTCACCTTTCACCGCTTTAAAAGTGGTTTGTCTCCGAACGACCTGTGAAAGTGGTGCGTGTATGCTTGAGCATGAACGCGTACATGCGGGGATACTAATCAGCACGTCTCTGTGCTGTGTCCACAGGGAGATAGAATACAAGGAGCTGCAGATGTCTCAGGAGCAGAGCAGAGCAACTAAGCCGTCTCTCTCCTACAAGGCTGGCCTGGCCTCCTCTCAGGACTCACGCAAACAGCTCAAGACCAAAGCAGTCAAGATCAAAACCAAAATCAAGATGGTGCCCTACCCTCAGGTATTAGGCTTTACCCAGTTCTACACAGTACCGTGCATACATTCAAGGTTTGAGTCTCACCCATTTATCCTAAATCAATTTAAAAACTAAATCTGCAGCCCAACAGCTCATACCACACAGACAAGCTGGACTGCTCCCCTCAAGGTGGAGGGTGGAAAGAAAGCCCTCCCTACTCCCTAACCCCCTGCCAGGAACAAAGTCCTGCCCCTGAGTCTGGGGAGGTCCCCTGTGGAGCCCCGTATGGCCTGTCCTTACCTTACTCCTACGGACACCAGCACCACGAGCCCCAGAGGAGGATACGACCGACCGCCACCTCGCCTTCACCCTCGCCCTCACCCGGCCAGGCTGCGCATCAGCTGCTCGGCTCGCTGCATGCCCGCGCGGGGGGTGAGGGCCACTGGAGTGGCCAACCCAAGACAAGTCACGGCCTCCGCCTGAGTCCGTCTTCTGCTGTGTCCTGCACAGCCAGCGCAGTTTACCCAGGTAAAAAGGACTCTTGGAACCAAACTGAACTGAATTAAATGGTACTTTGTCAATCAATCAGTCCTATTTATTTATAGAGCACATCTAAAAACTTTCTTGAATTAAAAAACATCTAAAAACTCAACTAAATGTCAACCAAAGAAGCTGTACTGTGGAAACAGAGCACGACAGAGCACTGCACCACAACCCGAATACACATGATATAGCCAGGGGCGCCGCCAGGAATTTTGGGCCCCATGGATTTTATTTTTATTTTTAATAATTTCTATAAGTTTTTCTATTTTTTGGGGCCCTTGTCAGTCAGGGGTCCTTGGAATTGTCCTAACTTTTCCCCCCTATTGGGCGCCCCTGGATATAGCACACAACCTGACAGGACAACAATGGCAATGCCTTCTAAAGACTCAGAAGTCAAGGAAACTAGATGGTCTTAAGCAGGATTTAAATGTATGTAGGGGAAGACCAGATGTATGTAGAGTAAATCGAAATACTGTGGTGCTGATTAGGGGATGAGCTGCAGGTGTGACCATTACACAGGAGGGAAGGAGTACGTGGGCAGGAGCCTGGAGCCAACACCTGAGAGCACAAGTACAAACAGAAAATCTGGCTCAGATCAGGCCGGGGACATAACACCAGTATGGGGGAAATTCAGATATTTGATTAGGACAGCAGTACTAAGTATTGTGTTGACAGTAATTAGATCAAACTTTTAGTGAAAATAAGCAACTTATTGTATGCTAAGGAATATCCTGAAATGTAAATAGCAACAACTTCAGTACAGTTGCAAAAACACCCAAAATAGACTTATCCCACTTCACCTCAGGTCAAATATATCATTTTAGAACAAGCTAAATGGATTGAATGTAGAAGACTGATGTATGCTGCATCACTCATGTTCCTGCTCCCCTGATGTCACTGACGCACTGTAAATCTAGCCTTTTAGCCCCAATTCTGGCATTAAAGCATCAATTCCAGCCATGCCTTTAGGCTTGAACCTCAACTAAGCGTTTAAACATTTGAGCATGACTTTAAACATTTGAGCATGACTGCTAAACCTTGTGTTCTGGAATATATCTCAACCTTGAGTTCTTGCATGAGCTTGTTTTAAAATGTTTTTAGCATGGCTCTCAATGTAATGTGTCCTTACTCCACAGTGGGCGCCCCATCAGCAACGTCAATGGTGATGTCTAGCAGGAGGTACCCTGGCGAGACACACCAGGACAGCTTTTCCAGCTGTCCCACATCACGTCCTAGCAGCAGGTTTAAAGAAGAGCCTTATGAACACCACACACTCTGCCAGAGCAAGGCTTCCACTGAGGCCCATCCCCTGGTGCAGCCCCAGCCACAAGTCATTAAAGAGGACACCAAGCTACCGTTCAGCCGAGACCCCCTCCACAAGGCCTCCAGAGGTGGTGGTTGTTCCATCGGGCAGAATCCGCTGTCTTTCCCCCTGCGGCCCAGTGGCTCTGCGGTAGGGAAGGGAAGCTGCGAGCATCCCCGGTCTCTCCACGGCTTGGGACAGCCCTTTCCTATGCAGGTGGTGCTGGAGCAGAGGAGGAGACTGTGTATGATGGAGGCACCCTATGCCAACACTGCCAGTGGACTCCCAGATCATTTGGACTGCAACGGGGAGAGGGGGCCCCCCAAGCTCCAGGAGCCTGAGCTGGGGGAGGAGGACAGACGGATGTGGATGGGGGTTGGGATGGGGGTGGGTGTGGGCGTTGGAGTTGGAGTTGGCCTTCCAGCACAGCCGCCTTACGTGTCGTTGAACCTTCACCATGTCCTGGCCAAACACAGCCCCTTTCAGGCCCCGCCTTACACCGCTGCACTTAGCCACTTGACGGACAGCTACGGTTACCGCGCTGAAGAGATGGTGTCGTACGGCTACAAGAGCCAAAGCCCCGCCTCTAGCTCATCCCCTGAGACACACAGGGAGATCTCGCATTACATTGGCACATCCGTCATCATTACCAATGAGAGGTGACACGGCCCTGGGTCAAAGGTCATGGAGTGCCAAACATTCGTGCTCAGACCTACATCTGTGGGTCACTGTGACTGTCAAGTATAGGAAGGGTCACAATGACAGAAATTTACTAGAAAGTATCAATGACTACAATATCAGTGACTTTCTCAATGTGCTATTCTTGACATCTCCTGAATTTTCAAATGGATCTGTATCGACAAGTGTTTTGTACACTGAATAACCAATGCCAGAGTCCTATCAAGGATTAGCAAGTAATTTCAGGTTTCTTGAATAATATGATATAGTTTTGCATACAGTTTAGCTATTAGTGTATGTAATGCATTGTGACACTCTAGTTTAAAGCCATTTCTTTTCATACAATGTCACAGACCTTTCCTCCATACAGGGTCAATTCTGACATGTAATACTGTAATACTGTACACACTTTAAATGATAAATTACATTTTGAGGGGAATTATGCAATGATGTTGATGATAGATTTGTGTTACAGGACATCCTACACAGATTTCGTGTTAGCATTCAACGCTGTTTATAATGAACTTTGGATTTTTGTTGAAAATTAAGATGTATTTCCATTGACACGAGTGCTTAAGACAATGCAAGAGATTTAGTCAAATGTTATATTGAAGGTAGCAAGCCTGTTCAAAGTGGAATCCCCAGTGCCAATTGCAATTGATAAATTAGTTCCAAGGCGCTTTATGCTTCTCTTCAAATGAAATTAAAATATATTAAATTTAGATATGTCATTAACAAGCGACAAGTGCTTTTCTTCTTTGGATTAATTGAACTGGAAATGACTGATGCAAAATAGCTAAGTGGAGTTTGTACCTCCCTGTCTCAAAGCCATCATGATTTTATTCAATATTTCTTTACCATGGATAAGTTAAAAAAGTTTATTTATTGCCATGCAAACACAGCAGCTTGCTTATTTAAGTAAAAAACAGGGTCTATCTTGTGTAAAAGTGAAAATATCAGCTGCAATGGAAAATGTAATAAAGACATGGTAGTTTGCTTTCAATCTAAATAAACAATTCAAATTATGTCTCCTGCAAGACTGTCCACATTAATTTTCTCAGCCCTCTTTTGTGTCTGGCAGATAGGAGTAGACAAATCCAAAATTAAATTAAGTGTCTAGATCAGGGGTCCCCAAACTTTTGTCTGTGAGGGCCAGATAATTTTCCTTTCTTTATAAAGGGGCCGGGTCGGAACAGAAAATTACTTGGGCCGGAGTAACTACCAGTATTATTGTGGAGATTTTATTATGATTTTAAATGTATTTATTATGCTAGATTAGTTTATTACTATGTTATGCACCGTACATTCGTACATATCAAAGGATGTATACAGCCTATTAAAAGAGCATTATTAATATTGTAAATCACTTTTTTCATATTTATTGCTATTGAAATCAAAACACCTACTTAATATATATATATATTTATTTATTTTTTTCTTTTTCTTTTTTTTAATTGGCATTGTTCAGAGGGCCAGTCCAAATGCGTTGGCGGGCCGTATTCGGCCCGCGGGCCGTAGTTTGGGGACACCTGGTCTAGATAACCAACACGTCTACAGAGCCTTCTTCTCTGGTATAACAATTTTCAGCATTATTCAACAGTAATTTTAAACAAAAGTAGAGTAAGTAGAGAACTACACTCTACTTACTGATATGTGTCAGTGGTAGAATATTTTCAATCATTTTATATTTTTTGCCACAGGCCAGCATGTGGACAAACTGTAGCATAATATAATGAACTATGCGATGTTGCTGTCTTGACAAATTGCAAGCTATAAGAGTCTGTCTGACATGAGGTACTTGTCCTGAATCCCATCATCTGGTCACACGGGTCTTCTAAATGTCTACACAAATGGGATTTTGGGTGTGTGTCTGTTTGTGTGTGTGTCAATTTCATGCAATGACTATCTCTGTGCTCCCTGAGAAACTTGCTAGCTCTGTGGGCTGTTAGTGACAAGGACATCAGTAGACATTAGTAGACAGAGAGACCAGTAGACAGAGAGACCAGTAGAGAGAAACACCAGTAGACAGAGACACCAGTAGACAGAGACACCAGTAGACAGTGAGAACAGTATACAGAGACACCAGTAGACAGACACACTAGCAGACAGAAAAAACAGTAGACAGAGACACCAGTAGACAGAAACACCAGTAGACAGAGACACCAGTAGACAGAAACACCAGTAGACAGGGACAGTAGTCGACAGAAACACAAGTAGATAGAGACACCAGTAGAGAGAGACACCAGTTGAGGGACCAGTAACTCAATCTTGGAGTCCCCCTGATGACAGGCCAGGATCACAGCAGACTTCTCAACATTTAAATTCATCCAGATGATCAGTAGCTCAGCTCATATACTGCAGACCAAAGAGATGAGAAAGCAGACCACATTTTTTACCATAGAACACAAAAGCACTTTTTTACATGACACTGGCAACTGGTCATTTGCATGCTAAATGTAGCCTGAACATATTCAAAGTGGTAAAGTGATTTGTATCTTGAAAATGTTTACACAGGATGCAAATACAGAAAGCCATGTTCAATATGTATGCTTTTCATGGGCTCTGTCTCCACTCCTCTCACCACAAGAGGGAACACAAATAGCCAACTGCTCCTGGTGTAACTCATCTGACTTCCTCTTCCACATATTCAGCAAAAGTGCATCTTAACCATAGATAACACGACAGCTTTATCTTTTAATCTGACAAACGTTTGGCTTTTTCATGCCTTACATCTTTTTAAGGTAACCACTTGGATATAGGACTTTCATAAAGAGTAAACATTTATGGTGGGGATTTATATAAATCTATAATATATATATTATAGCATATGCCCTTTAAGACCCAGATTCTCAGGTTTTCTTAAAGGTAAGAGATCATATTTGAAGGTGAGCCAAGGGGCTCTGGTGGGTCCCAGGGGAAGGTGGATTGAGTTGTGGTATTATGCAGCCAATATTAAAGAGAGGATAGATCTCTTATGACCTCCCGAGACCTGCCACTGAAATGATTTAATAGGATATTGAGAAGAAAACGTCTTATGGATCCAGGGGTAAGCTATTTGCTTAATGAACTTGGAAACTGCAGTAGGTTTGAGGATCTTTGGTTATTACAGTCACACACATGCACAGTAATTGAGTTATATGACAACAGAGGAAGTAGAAGGGACGTAATGCTCTTTGGATCCAGGACCATAGACCAATAATATTTTTTTTTCCTGTTCCCAACCCTTTCACAGTACTCATTCAAACAGGAGCATTATAACAAAGCTACATGTAACCACTGAACCACTCTGTAAGAGTACAGCTTACTTGTGATTCCATATTGGAAGTCTCTAAAAAGAGGAAGCAAGCTTGTAATGAGGTGAGGGCTGTGTCCAGATTGGGAGGCTTGCGTGCATACTTCCATATTTTCACTTCATCTAGCCAGGATGAGGCAAAGGGCTGAGGTGCTGAAGACAAATGAGGTGTCATTTAGGAGCTTGGGGAGAAGCCGAGCATAACCTTTTCCAAATCCCAGCACTAACGCCCCCACAGCCCCTGGCCACCTGCACCAGGAGCTCTCCCACACCTCATCACTCCCACGGAGAGGAGAGAATCCTCCTCCTCAACCAATAGCTCACTGTCAGTCCACTGTGCTAGTCAACAGTGTAGTTTGCTGCAGCGTGGCTGCTTATAGTTTTGGATACCGGATGGAGAGCAGAGAAGAGAAAGAGAACATTTGGGTTCTTCTACGTAAATGGAATATTCTGTGCTGGTCAACAGGAAGCAAATACTGTGGCAGTTTGTCAGGCCTGTTTGTTTGTGGTGTAAGTTTACATGTTTGGGTGCAGTACAAAATGTACAACAGTTAAACCACCTGATTCTTCATAGCCAGATCCGAAACTTTGTAAATCATAAATCCTTTGCTCTAGAACTGTGGGGTTATTCATGATGATCACACATTTTACACGTTTAAACACTTTTGTATGATTTATTAGATCTTATCGGAATGACGAGTTAATAATATTTAAAAGATCACCAAACAGCAACATCAATTGTCTTATCAAATATACAAATCACTTTTCTTTTTTCTTTTACAAATATTGACCCTCTGTTAACATTGATAATATAGTATTTAAACTACAAATAAGCCAAAAGACTCAGTACACCAAATCCACAGACTTGTTTAAAGAAAAAAACTATTGTTTCCATTTTACCCAGACCAAAAAGAAAAGTTAAGGCTTAACAAAATAATCTCACTGCATGGAATTCTATGGTAACCTTGGCTAATTTACGGTACGAAAGTGCAAAAGTCTTGGTTTGTACCAGTCGTCAGTCATCACAGAGATATACAGCCTCCAACCAGTCTTTCCAGGGTAATGTGCTTGCATTTATTCAATGCATTTGCATCAAAATGCGACATCGCGTGTCAATAGCCGTTACAATGTTTTTACGCAAATTATGTTTGGTACACTTCGAAGCAAGTTAAAGACATGTTTTAACACGTTCATAGCCCAAATGTGAATACTGTATTAGCTAGCACTTAAGGGAGAGGTCATTCCAATGTTCTGTAACTGAAGATACTTTGTATGACAGATTCTATTCTATAACAAAAGAAAACATGCAGCTCAGTCCATTTGGCATACAAACCTTAAGTGAAATGGAAAAATGATGGTCTTTAATACATTTCAAATGTTGATAACTTGCTTTAAATTCTTCAACATGGTTATATACGGTGTAATGTAGCTGTCAATTATAAATTAATATAAATGTACTCAAGTAATCCAATACTCGTATTCAAACTAAAATAAACAGGTCATATATTGTCTCACTTTAATCACAAAAAGTGAAGAAAGAAAAGGTAGATTTAAACTAAAAATACTTTCGCAAGCAGATTAGTTAACTCTTAAATAACACCAAGTCAATATTTCACTCTATTCTCGTTAATATCATGGTCGGCAGCATCTCACACTTCAGTCCAGCCCCATATCGTAGAGTCACTATAGCTGTCCTCTGCAACGCCAGTCTGAAATGCCCTGCAGCGTATTCAGGGGAGGGCTTGGTCAGAAGGCAGATTAGCGTTGCTTGGTGACCACCAGGTTCCTCAGCATGTCAAAAGAGTTGCCATCGGGCTGCACAGAGACTACACCCTGCTCCTTGGAGCGCACCTGCAGGAAGCCGTTGTCGTCCAGCCCCACCACCTCAGCCTCGGGACCGTCCTCACTCCACAGGCGCACCTGGGTCCCACTGAGGGCAGGGAGAGGCCAGGTCAGGGTACAGTACATTCTGTCTGGGAGGAAACAATGATGCCCCCCGGATATATATGACGAGTCTTGGGAACTTCTATTTGGTGATTGGCTCATAAGGTAAAACTTAGTGATTGGACAAAAAACATTGGTAACCAGTCTTATTGTTCCATGACATATTTCTCCTGTTCTACCGCTTTAACTACTATGGGATTTAATCAACCTGGCATGCAAAAGGACTATTCTGGACTATCCTATCCCATATGACAGTAGCAGTATTCCAAGGGGTTACCTGTGTATCCATCTCTTGTAATAGATAGGCAGCACCGCCTGGGGCCCTCCCTGCTGGAAGGCAGCGATGAGCCCCTCCAGGGAGGTCAGGGTGCAGCCTATGACCTGAGCAGGGCTGAGGGCCTGCAGGCTGCAGCCACGCTCATGGTTGTGCCTGCTCACCAGGTCGTTGATGCAGATGGTGGGGTTGCTGTTGCTGACATTGATGCCACATCCTATGAAGTTGAAATATGACCACTTTGTTTCCCAATACTTTTTGCTTATCCAAATTGCAAAATGTTGTGTTGTAACAACTCTCTTATTGTAGCAACTCTTACCAATGAGAAGATGGAAAGATGGTCCCATGACTGATGATGTCACCAGCACACCGCCTAGCTTCATTAGGTTACCGTAATAGATATCGTTGGGCCACTTCACCTTCAAATCGATGTCCTAAAAAATAAAATGCGCAACAGTACATTAGTCAACAAAGGCTACAATACATGAGACCGTTTTGTAGGCCAAACTGCAAGTTTCAAACATAGATAGTAAGTTTTGGTTTCAAACGTGTCTGTCAATTTAACCTGTATAACATATGGCATTCTTGTCCAAATATCAAGTTTCTATGAGGTTGAAAAGGTTATACTGTAGATCTGTCAAGCTAAGCAGTTCTGACTGACTTTGAAGGACAAGTTCTGCCTCATCTGCTGCACATAGTCTAAAACCACCACAGTATCTTCTTTATTATTATTATTTTACCCAGAACTCATGGTTCACCCATCACTCACGGCTCTGTCAGGCCAAATACTGTCCGAGGGCCAAATACTGTCCTACCTGACGTCACAATGCCGTTCCGAAGCAAGGACGCGTCCGTCGCTATGCCGACCTTAAATTCCTGAGATATCTATGCGTGCTAGCAGGAAACTGTCATGGTTGCTATACTGGTTACTAGGTAGTAAGTTTTGTATTTAGGCTTATTTAAACCAGTTTATTCTACTCTACTATTTAAAGTGTTCACTAGTTCAACATTCCCGAGACAGCAACGCGTGCAGGTAGAATACTATACGTGTTGCCTTCCCGGTCTGATAAAATTGATGCTAAATAAGTCTTTTTTTTTAAACAACTAGCTAGCTAGCACCAGCTATCAAAGGAGTGAAAACTTTAAATAGCAAAGTTGAATAAATTGCTTTTCTATTTCAGTCTAAATAAGCCAGTAATTCGAATCCATGTAACCATGGGAGTAATTTCTCCAGTTTCTCTGAATCTTTGGATAATGTTATGCACTGTTGATGATGAGATTTGCAAAGCTTTTGCAATTTGATGTTGACGAACATTGTTTTAAAAGTATTCCACAATCTTTTTGCGCACTCTTTCACAGATTGGAGAGCCTCTGCCCATCTTTACTTCTGAGAGACTGCCTCTCTAAGACATCCCTTTTATAGCTAATCATGTGATAGACCTGATATCAATTCACGTAATTAGTTGCTAGATGTTCTCAAAGGTAAATATTTTCCAAATGTCTTGCTTTTTCAGCCATTTGTTGCCCCCGTGCCAACTTTTGTGAGACCTGTAGCAGAGCTCATTTAGAGAATAAAAGTGTAACATTTCTCAGTTTAAACATATGTTATGTTAATATGTTATATTGTGAATAAACTATTGGCTCATATGATTTGAAAGTCTTTTAGTTTTCATTTTATTCCAATTTTGAAAACGTCCCAACTTTTCCGGAATTCGGGTTGTATGTGATCTGTGACTGGTTCTGGAGAGGACGGTCTGGCTGAACACACCTCATAACCAGGCAGCGTGCGAACGGCCTCCACCACCGCCAGCGAGGCCAGATGCTGTAGGAAGGGTATGCTCTGGCCCAGCCTGGAGCTCAGCGCCACCTGGACATGCAGGGTGAACATGGCACAGCCTGGCGGACTGAGCCACGCGTTCCCTCCTCGTCCTGACACAATTCCACACAGACAATAAAGACATGAACGCGACATGAGGAGAGCGAGACGACAAAAAAAGCAACTGAAGTGTGTGTTGGAAGGTTTAAAATAAGGAAATGCTTACCTCATAGTCCATGTTTTAAATGTTGGTATTATTATCCAGGAGGGATGAATATAAAAAGTTTTTACAACTTTTGTGTGTGTGTGCGCGCAGTGTGGTGGAAAATCACCGACCTCTGCCCTGGGTTTGGCGAGCAGCTACAGCGATTAACCCCATTTCCTCAGGCAAGTGGAGCGTCAACCTTCACAGCAGACAAGAAAGGAGAGGAATAAAGTCAATAAAGTGAGCTTGTAGTAGGCTTGTCAAGATAGCTAACACTGGTATCTTCTCAAAGCTTGTACTTAAAAGTCACCGGAAAATATAGGAAATTTGTATCAATAAGACTTGCCTTCCCAGTCATCTAATCATTAATTTTCCATAAGGTATCAGGGAAGGTGGAACTGAGCAGACCTATATTCTTCCTGGACTTGAGCTGAACCCATGACCTTTCACCACAAGGTTCACATCCCCCAGGTGCACCAGTCAAATAACCCCCCCTCCAAGGTAAACAAGTATCCACTTGACCCCTATGTCACTCACACACACTCTCTCTCGTCCTTACTGTTGTCACTTTCTTCCCTCCCTCGAGTGCATGCAAATGCCAATCAAGGGATTCAACGCTAATTTATCAAAACAAATTTGGCCTAGCCAAATCACAACTTTGGCAAGGCCTACCTAATATGCATGTGATTAGTCGCACAAAGACGCAGACGTTGATAACAGTGAAACAGCCTTGTTTCATCAATGATTTTCCAAAGTTTCCTCCGTTCAGTAGAGCAGCTCCGCCGCAGGCATCAGGCAGTTAATGTTTACTCTCTGGTCTGCTCTGAGCAACTAGTGTTGGGCCGGATGGGCACCTGGTATTAATCAAACTCAGAGTTAAAGATAAACTACACAGCCTGTTCAGGTGTTAACTATGCACCTTAGCTTTCACCCCAAACACCCACACACCATAATATCTCTCACACACACACCCCATGCCCCCAACACCCCACACACACATTAGCACTCAAGTCCTCAATAGAGCTGGTGTTAATGTGTTCCAATCTACAATCATTACAAATGTATGCACTGTGCAGTCTTTAAGAAATACATTTGAGGAAAGCCCAAACAGCAATGTAATGTGATGTAGCAGACACATCATCTTACCTACATTCCAGACACTAAACACTAGATTACTAAACACCATGAGAGTCACACAAAAACACATTCTGCCACAACAGGGGTGTGCTTGATCTTTATATCAGACTGATATAAAAGACATGACACACTACCAATCAGCATCTTAATGGTGAAATCTCTGAAGAAAATAAATGAACCCAGTAGGGTTTAGCCAAGTAAGTCTCCTGGCTGGTTAACAAAGATTGTGAAGCTGGCTCATTTAGATGCAAAGAGAAGGTGTCAGCGAATAAGATTAGGTGGTGGTGGGTGTTAATCCTCTAAAACTCATTGGCCAAACAGTGGTGTTTAAGAACCACAGTGTTTATCAAAGGGATAGCTGGGTCTCTGCTTCTGGAGATGGCTCTATCTAGGCCTGGACGTATTTTGTCTGGACCCTGCTAGGACTCACTTACATGAAAAACCAGAAGGTTGTTTAATCTATAAAGTTACAAGTTTACCATTGTTTTTTTTTAAATTCCCACTGGAGTTTGTGAATGGATATAGAACAATGAAACAATCATTGTAATATTACAAAATAAGTTCTCATAGTTTTTTACAACCACAAAAACTACATGAGGGAAGGATGTAGTTTAAATATATGAATTAACTGCAAGAACCTGGAAGCATATTTTTGCAGGCATTTCATATTATTATTGTTAATAGCAAATCCTGTGATTGATGCAAATTTGTCAGAGAGGCCCAGAACGTCTGAAGCCAAAAAGGAGAAAATAATTTCTTAATATAGCCAAATGTCAAATAAAAGTTGTAGAAATGTGGCCACTCAAATGATATTAATTCAATTTGACTTGGTGAAAAGGCTCAACGGCCAAAAAACTGCCATCATGACCTCAACAAGGAAAAACCAATAAAAACAAACTGGGCGGTTGCCGTTTCAAAACCTTGAGGCTTCTAAGTCCTAGACGCAGGGAAAACATGTTTTACATAATTTTAATATTAATGGAATGGCAGCCATGCATAATGTACAAAAAAAAGGAATAGGCTTGCAATATGGTTTTATGATAAATCTTTTGAAATATATTTTGACTGTGAACCAAGACCAGATGTTTAGTGTATTAATTGTGCTTACACTTTTAGTTTTCTAGATCTATAGCCCTGTCATGATATAGATCACAACACATCTCAAAATCTCTCATCTTGACAACACACACATGCACACTAACACTCAGTACAAATGCACACACAATCCAGGTGTGTGTGTGTGTGTGTGGGGGGTCATCTGGCTGCCCCGTGTTACTGTGCTCCATGGTCGTGTGAGAGCTCAGTGTGTGCAGCGTTAGCAGGAGCATGACCTCCCCATGGCTGAGGCCTGTTAGGTGGCGGCCAGGCGCAGAGCTGGGCGCTGGGGGCCTAATTGGGCTCTGCCGCGATTCGGCAGGACCACCAGAGCACCCTGCTCTCCACTTCGTGACAACATCGGGCCCCTCGCCAATCAAGAGCAGGGGGGGAGCGGTCAGGGGGCCCAGCTGGCTCTCTGGAGTCCTTCAGCCCCAGAAATGAGCTTTTAATAAGAACATCAGCGCCTAACTAGGCAAGGAAGACCGGTGCTGACCTCCTCCACAGGCCTGCCCAATGTACCCCCGTCGCAGCTAAGTGGGGGTGCGGGATACAGCTGGAGATGTGAGTGCGTGTGCGGGTGTATGAGCGCAGCCTTCAATTTGGGTGAGTATTTTTACAATGTTTACAGCTATAGAGAGAAAAAATTGGTTATGGTAGATTGTGAAGTGAGTGGATGATAAGGAAAAGATGATTTACCTGAAAGTAATGTGAGAATATTAGACCATTTACAACTTCACTACCACAAAGCTCAAGAATGCCAGACACGGATGAAAACTTGGGTACCTGAAATCACTACAACATTTACAATGATGAGGACTCAAGAAAAAACGAAATCTGCAAAAATAACACAAACTTTTTACCCCTAAACAGGGTTTCCCGCAGCACTTTACAGTTAAGGCGGCCGCCGAAGCAACACACGCCTGCCGCCTGAACTACGTTGTAAAGAAAACGTTTTTTTTAAATGGGATATCCGCCGTGTTACTCTGTCCTGTTTTCTCCCTTCCATTCCAAAACTCCAATTGCAATTATTGATGGGGACAATTACATGTTTCCTAACATTGGTGGGGACATGTCCCTACCGTCCCACCTTAAATTTATACCTATGAATAATTCTAAAGTTGACAACTTTACAAATGTACACCGTAGCAATATTATCAAATAATATGGTGTATTGAAGCAATAAGGTACGAGAGGCAGTACTGTATTGTCAATAAAGTACGTGTTCCAGGGTTTGCCCCCCCACCCCCACCACCACTACCTTAACTAAAAAAAATTCTGCGGGAAACCCTGCAAAATTAAGTAGTTTTTTTTGTATTACAGAGAATGTGAGCAAATGCTGTTTCAGAGTATTAGAGAAGACATAAGAAACACCATTTCCAGATCCCCCCTCCAGAGTGGACAGTTTCTCTGTCCACAGCGCTACTGCAGTAAGGACTCGTTCCACAATCACAGAAAAACAGAGAAAAGCTGCATTGTCCCAAAGCTGGGAACCAAAAAATGAGCCGTTTCTGATGTGAAGGGTGTTTTTACCCCCCCAAATGTCTCTTTTTCATGGCATTGTCCTCTCTGAAATCAATCCCCTCTTTCTTAGTGTGCCTGGCTTAGCATGCAAAGCAGCGTCAAATTAATTTCTTCAACGCAAATATGAGATCAGTCGCAGATCAAACAAAACATCTCACTTCTAAACATGGTAATGCTCTTATATGCTCAATGAGAGATTGTCAATAAAGAAGTAGGTGGAGGGGTGGGGGAGAAGTTGTGTGTGCATGTGTGTGCGTCTATGCCTTGCCTATGCTTGTGGGTGCACAACGAGTGTATATACACGTGTATAAGTGTGTGTGTGTGTGTGTGTGTGTGTGAGAGAGAGAGAAGCGTAAGTGTTTGTGAGTGAGTCGGATCTCCAATCCAGGCTAGCTCAGCCTGTGCAGGGCTGAAAAGCTGTGGGGGCTAATGCATTCCTCTAGAAAGCTAATCTCATTTTCAAAGCACATTCACAGAGGTCGCCGCTGGCTCAGAGAAAAGCCCAAACGCATTAGAAAGATTCTCAATAACGTCCACAAAGGAGAACAGAAAAGGCCCACAATTAGCAATTAGACAGCAACAATGTGGGGGACTTTCACCTGCAAGTGAAACAAATAGACAAGTGAAACTGCACTCTGCTCAACTCCCTCCCGGGTAGCGTACAGAAGTGTGGTTGAAGTGTGAGACGACAGCGTTAAGAGTTCAGGCTCGTCCTTGTCCAAGCAGGGTGCTCCTTCAGCTTGATTGAAATTGGTGTAAAATCCTAAAATAACGTCCAACTTAAAACAACGTCCAACTTAAGACATTATTAACTCATCGCTAAGTCTTATAGATTGGCGAGAAGAGTGGCTGGCTATAATTTAAGAATTAAGTCTCAATACGAGCACTGTGCGCTCTGAGAATTCCTGACACTGCAATAAGGCTGCAACAAGCAGGCCTACAGTAAATATGGAAATATATAAAACGCTACATTAGAAATATGAAAGAAATTGATGAATGACATAAGCAAGATGGATTGCACGCCTCCCCACAATCTATCTGGGAGGATGGCCGTGGTTCAGAGCTAGGGGCCTGCGCTCGCTCCCCCTCCCCAAGGCCAAGGCATGTAGCAGAAACCAGCTGTGTTTCTCCAGGTTGGTCTCTTTAAATGAGCAACAGTGGGCCAGATTTGGACCAACGACCGCATGCAAAGGGGACTCCCTCAACCTGCAGCAGCCACCGTGGGACAGTAAGAAAAACAAAAACAAAACTCCTGTAATGTCTCTGTGCTTGGACCTCTGAGTAAAGCCCATCATTTTACCTGGAGAACCAGAGAGACAGGCCCTGCATGAGACTCCTGTGAATGCACCATGGTGAGCTTGTTGTGTGGTGCTACAGTGGTTGTTCATGATCGACTAACAAGAAATTACAACTTCCAGAGCTGCGTCCAAGGACAAATGGAAAAGGACAAAGGACAGAGTGACCTAACTGTAGAAGAGGGGGGAAAAGACTTTGAAAGCTACCACAACGGTTAGTAAGTGACCCCACTACCATAGCCACTATCGACATCTATTTAATCTTCACAAACCGTTCCAAGTCTCATTGTTCGTTAGATAATTACAACAAGACCAGAACAAAGGCAGACAAAGTTGCATGTGTGAAGGCTGAAAGACAGAGCCATAGCTCCCAGTAGAGGAGCAAGAGGCTTTCAAGTCAAGACAAGTCTTTGTATGGGGTGGGGGGTAGAGATACCCCTTCCACCCACGGCTCAGGGGTCTTTGTTTGGGGGTAGCCGAGTCAGAGGGGTCACCCACCCAGGGCCTCAGGGTCAGAGGATAAATGGCCACCAGCCAAGTCATCTGTGGGACAAGTGGGGAGGAGTGGTAACACACACCACTGTGTGTGTGTGTCTGTGTTTCTTCCAGACCCAGACCCACATTGCCAGTCTTTCACCTTGTTCTTTGGGGGGTTGGTTAGGGTGGGGTTCGGATCAGACAAACAGCCCAAAAGGGTTCTCCGCTACACCCCCTGAGTGGTGAACCAGGGTGACAACTCTTCCTACGGCAGCTGAAGAAATTCAACCTGCCAAAGACAACGATGGTGCACTTCTACACAGCCATCATTGAGTCCATCCTCACTTCGTCTATCACCATCTGGTACGCTGCTGCCACTGCCAAGGACAAGAGCAGACTGCAGCGTATCATCCGCACTGCTGAGAAGGTGATCGGCTGCAATCTGCCTTCCCTCGAGGATCTGCACACCTCGAGGTCCCTGAGGCGAGTGAGGAAGATTGTGGCCGACCCCTCCCACCCTGGACACTCCCTGTTCCAGCTACTCCCCTCCGGCAGAAGGCTGCGGTCCATCAAGACCAAAACCTCACGCCACAAGAACAGTTTCTTCCCATCCGCTGTTGGCCACTTTAACAAGGCCAAGGACTCACACTGACTTTAAATCACAATCTGCACAATGACAACCTGCACATTGCAATTTGCACTATTATATCGTTCTCTTGCACTATGTGTTTTTTTAGGTTACATTGTAAATTATGACTACTCATATTTTATTTTTTATTTTATTTCCCATAGTATTAGCTAGACCCCCCTTAGTATTAGCTAGACTTTGCTCCTTTTGTATAGTTAGTCCACATATTTAAGTTTCAATATTCCTATATGTTTAATGTATGCACCTCCCTGCCAAAGTAAATTCCTTGTTTGTGCAAACATTCATGGCGAATAAAATCCCTTCTGATTCTTCTGATTCTGATTTTTTGACAGGTCAGATGAAGATGTTTCCCAGCACCATGCTGCCTGTCACAACCAACAGTTGTCACTTGTCTGCTCCAATAATAGCAAACCAATGGTGACCACAAAAGATATCTGCTGCCATGGAAACTATGAGTAATAACACTTTAATTATAATTGAAGAATCAAATCATATCATCACTATAACCAGTTATAGTACGAGTGGCAGCCGATTGGAGGGACATTTTACCGGAAGCCATTTAACCTGCAATAACATTTCCCCCAAAATCTCTCACTCTTTCAATCAAGTTCACAAGATCAAAATATCGCAAATTCAAAGATTATGTCTGCCGTCAATGCTCATTTCCAAAACTGGATTTTCTGTTATTTGAATAAGTGTGTTTGCATTGATCATCTGCTGGCATCAAAGTGATGATCAATAGGAGAGGAAAAACTAATCTGTAAATGTGATTAATTGAGATAATCCTGTTTCCAGAAGAGCGGTGAAAATTATCATTTCCAAATAGCACCCTTGGAGGTGATCAATGAGAGGTGGCGTCCATTACTGAGGGCAGTCGAGGCCAGGGCGCCTTTCTTTTTCCCTGAGTCTGCGGTACAGGCCTGGTTAGACTGCTCCGATAATGGCCTGTTAGAGCGATTGGAGAAGAGATACCGGTCATCAGAATGCTGAGAAGTCGGAGCTGATGTCTCTCTTTAACTGGCGAGCCTGAAAGCGACGTCTCTGTTTGAAAGGCCTCCTCAATGCAAGCTTCATCGTTTTGTTCTTTCCCCACAGCACTTGGTTCTCATAAGCAAATAACCAGTTTTGTACATAAAGGGATCTGAATCAAATGTATTTCATCTCGCTCCAACAAAATCCTTACTAGATCATGAAAGCTTGTTGTTTTACATACTAATTCATTTGACAAACTATAGCGTGCCAGAACAGTTGGAGAGTGTGTGGGAGTCTGTCCTGCACCACTTGACTATTTCCCACTAGTTTGTGCACATAGGACCCTCTCTCCTCTCAGTGTGAACCAGCACTCCAGCTCCTTAGCATGCCCTTCACTAGAGATATGTAAACTTGAACTCCCTGCAAGCCAGGCTTGCAAGCCAGATGTTGCCCCGAATATCAAATGAGGACTTTAAGCATCTGCCTACAATTTGACATAATTGCAGGTAGAGCATGCAAGGTCAATTGGACCAATTTGATTTTTATGTACAAACCTGCAGCAGCAGTTTCGGGGGCTGTCTGTTTTCTCCCTCCCTTACTGCAGTTCCCTTTTCACCGTACAAGGCTTCGTATTTTTCACAGGAAACAGGACCCTAATTCCATACAGTGTCAGTTTGGATTTTGGATTCCCTATCAAAACAAACACTGATTGCCAGGGCTTTAGCCCCGTCAACTGGTGCAGCCTAGACCAGAAGAGCCTCTTGTTCTGGTTGTTGGTCTTATTCACACTTCCATTGGAGGAAGGTGTTATGCTCCCATTAGCTGAAAGTGGGTCTTGTTTATGTCCCCACCTCAGAAATGACTCACAGACTTTCACAGCACAAAACTAAAATAAGAGTCAATATGCTCGGTAATGCTGAAGTTGTAGAATTATAAAATTTAAGAGCAACTTTGTGGGCAGAGTAGAGAATGGTAGAGAATTTGAGTAAAATGAATTTCAACAACTACCATAACATTTCACATGGCATTTGGAGGCCTAAAAACAGTAAAAATTAAAAACAGTAAAAATCCCAATTAGCATTTTATATCCACCATAGTTGGTATTCACCTGAATGCAACCTGTTTTTAGTGGAGAGGAAACATGGGCCATTTTTCTGTACGTATCTAATTCCTCGGCGGGAAAAGAGGGGTGTAAGAGAACAGCAGGAGAGAAAGCAAAATGTGTAGCGAGGAAAGTGTGGGGGCTCTAGGCGCTGGGATCAGTTTCACCAGAGCAGGAAAAGCATCATTATAGGTGCTCTGGGCTCGGTGGAACCGCGTTCAAGAACACCGTGGGGTCTCTCATCCTGCCTTGTTCACAAATAAACACTTCCACACCGTTAACAACCGAGTCTCAATTGTAGTTAACAAAACAGGCTATTTAAACTGTCTGTCGGATGCAAACATGCCCGTCATGTAACCTTGAGGAGGGAGGCTGTCTGGATGTGTTGCTACTGAAAGGCCTTGATGGCATACTACTCAACGACGTGAAACAGAATTAAGAAATACTTAAACTTAAGACTTTGATCAAATACTACCCATCTATTATAGAAATTCAGTTTTTGTACAATTAAATGTGGGTACTGCCCACGCTAGCGGAGAACATGCTATCGGCCAGCGGTTACACCAGTGTGTGGAGCAGACCAGGCGACCTCGGCAGAAGGGGCATTGAGATTCAAGCTTGGTTGTGACCTTGTGAGAACACTATCCTCTGTCTTGAGGCCAGCCTATTATTAGCTTCTTCTGGCCAAACAAAGGACTAATACTCTGGACAAACAGACTGCCTCCATAACCACAGCTCCACCCTCGCCCAGCCCCAATGAGCTTAGCCCCAGAAGCTGGTTGTCAATATAGCCCAGTCTCTATCAGACCTCTAAAGCAATGATCTCGGCACTTTAGCCCCCCTAAACCAAGCCCCCTTTTATTAATCTCAACCTCAATGGTCTGCAATTCATCCCCCTTCCCCCCATAAAGGAAATCATCTGAAAGGGGGACTTTTAATAAGAGATTAATCTGTAATTAAAACTGCGTTTAGGAGAATGAAAAAATAAAGGTTTCATTATTCTTGTAATTATGATAATTTAGAGTGTTTTCAGTACAGGTATTTACGGTGGTATTGTGACACACAAGGTAAAAATGTATTACCTTATTATTAATATTATTTATGGCATCATGTTGTTGAATTCCTTAAATGTTTTGAGTGAATTCTATGAATCCTTACTTTGACTTGTAGATTATTTAATTAGATGTGTATTTGCTGTGTAAGTAATTAAGGACAATTAATTACTCAATTACTATTACTATTAAATTGTAATTGACTTATCTTAGAACATTGTCAGTACATTTCAAGCTTGAAGCAAGAAACCTAATATTATAATTTGTATTCCAGCAGTTATAACAATGCAAATGTAATAAGCATTTAAGTAAGAATGTGTTTTTAATTGATATTTTAAGACAGTCCAATTATACCCATGAATTATTCAGATTATTTTCACTTTCCTCGACTAAAGATTTGACAATGGACAAATTTGCACTTACTGTACATGTACTGGGCTTTGGGTCCATTCCTCTCTTGCTACACTGAAAACAGTTACGTTCAAATTGAATAAACACAGGGTATTAAAAGAAATGCTTATTAAGTCCAGATACCTGGAGAATCTCCAAAGAAAACTGAAAAGCTACACTTGAGTAGCTGTTACAAAAGCACAAGCCATGCAGACCCATTCAGAAAATGTATTTTTTTAAATACATTTTTACGATACCCTGTTTTCGCTATCATCAGCAAAACCTAATGCCAAAATTAATACACTTCAAGACCAGATAAGGTGTCACACAGTATTGGGATGCTTTATATTGCCTGTGCTGACTATGGAGAAGAGCAAAGTGTGTAGAGGTTGACCCTTAAAATCCATCTAGAATTTATTATCTAAACAGCTTGTGAACACAGACAATACCCCACTCGCTTGAGGTGAAGTTTTTCTTTAAGAATAATACTACTTAATCAAGACTGTAACAGCGGGACATCTGGAAATTAAAAACTGCTCAAATCAAGGGGAGGAGGACCAAATAAGACCGGCAGAGGAGGGGTGCCCTGTTCCCCCCACACTTTGGTTACCTTACAACCTTAATGACAACATTGTCAGTTCCAATCACCTCAACGCAGGTCCAGAATCCATTTTTCAAACTTTATGACAGGTCTAATAGCTTCCACCTGTTCCCGGCATCCCGCCTGTTGACTGGCAAGTTCCCAGTGAGATGTAGGGCTGGAGACAAAGAGCTCTATTAGGTGCAGCCTGCCTCTGCTGCAGTGAGCTCACTCAGCCATTAAATTAGTTCCAGCCCAGAGGACTGTAGACCACCCTAACCCCCCATAACATCATGGACAACCACTCAGTCAAATTCTCTCTCTCTCTTAAATATATATATTTTTTTAATCTTCCACTCTAGCTTTTACAACGCTTTACCGCTCTCTTGATCTCCCATCGTTGTGCTCTCACTACCAGGGTGTCTGACAACTTTGCTTCCGTAAGAACTTTCGTAAACTCTGCCATCGCCTTGTGGTGAACTACGAGTGTATCGCAGTGCATGTGTCATCAAGTGTCAGTTTCCCTTCACTGATACTCTTACACTCCTCTTATCCTGCTCTATATCCCAGCCCACTGTATGATATTTAAATAATAGCTAATCTGAATCACAATCCTATCCCAGATCCTCTGCATTTTGCAAAGCAGATGCAAAATTACAAAACCCTATCCACCTGGTAAGGTAGACAAAACTAAGTGGACCTGTAATCTTTGAGGGTGGAAAGGTCAAATACTGTTTTCAATTAAAGTCTAACCCACAAACAAAAATCCAACACATGGAAATAAAACCTCTGAACAAAAGTATCCCACTTCATCCCATTTACACTAACAATGGAAACCCCATGCTTAAGGGGCTGGTGTAGCAGTGTGTGTTACCCTTCCAGCAGGTCCATGGTAGTGGGGGTGACCTCGGCGTACAGCAGGGTGCGTCCAAGCTTGGTGGTCCCCAGGTGCTGGATGTAGGTCTGCAGGCTGAACTGCTCTGGGTTCAGCTCTCGAGGGGAGTCCGTGACCAGGGCCAGGGTCCCCTCAGGGACCTGGCTCCTACACTGAATCTCTGAGCTGGACACCACTTTTAGGGAGGCCTTGGAAGACTTCAACGTCCCCTCCTTGTCCACCTGGGTGTGGAGCCACTTCAGGAAACCGGCCCTGCGTTCCTGAGGGAAGGAGGGGTAGATGAGGGGGATGACATTATAGTTGACTGACAGAAAGTTGGAGTCCAGACAAGCTAGCAACGTAAGCAAGCAATATTTCAGCTAGAAATACGGTGTCTAGTCACTGTGGTCAGGTGGTCGCTGGTTAAAAGGACTGCTATTGAACAGACGACCCCCCTGACATCAAACGGAACAATGCGACTAACAGCAACTAACATTTACAGTACAGGGTTAAAGTACAGATCCCTGCCTTAAATTAGATAATCAACGACTACGGCTAATCAATGACACGGTTTAATTACTCGCCGTTCTTGCGGGTGGTGGGGCTGAGAGAACCACTCTGTTCCAGTCACTTCTCATTAATCACCAGGCTACAATACACACACACATATATGACTCATGCTATAACACATTGCCGCCCTGTGTTTCCAGTTGATGACTAACATTGAACAGGTTGCTCAACATGTCAGCATGAGCCCCTTCTCTCAAGTGAGGCACAGCTTGGATATGTTCCTGGGCTAATGCGATACGGTATGAAAGTTGTACTTCGACAGGAAGAGGATGAATTATTTGCAGACTAGGCTTTGCAGGCTAGTCTAGGCTAGCTTCCCTCCAGGGAATTAAAAAAATGTCTCATCTGTTGCGTTGAAAATGTTACAAGAAAAAAGTATTTTAAAAAGGATAGGCTGTTACATTAGTTCAAATCCCAATATCAACTACGACTACATATTTTCCTGATTGGAATTATTTCCTACAATTTAGTGAATTGTGTAGGGAGTAGGAGAGTAGTTAAATGTAAAAAAAAAAAAAAAAAAGTGGTCAAAGTGGGTTTTAGAGTACCTTTTATTTGGGCCTCTACCATAACCATGTATGAACAAAATGAAAATGTACTATTGGCTCAGCTTTCCCCAAAGACACATATGGTATAAACAAACTGAGCTTATCAAGCACTTTGTTTAACCTTAACACATGGCTCGCAGGAACCTCGGAGAGCAAATAAGGTCATTAGACAGTGACTACTCCATGATTAAGGCCTGTGTGTATCTGCAGACCCAGAGACAAAGCCTGCCTGGCCCCCCTCTACTGAAGGAGCACCACTTCCATGTAACGAGCAGGACATTGCAATGTGCCGGGAGAGTGGATGGGCCACTTCATTTAATGGCACAGAGGTAGAGAGGAACAAGTGTCACCGACATTCTTTGAAGGGAACACCTAAAATGAGTGAATAGATGAAGGGAAAGGGGTAGAGAAAAATGGCCCTTGACTATGAGGGGTGATGCATTAAGCAGGGGGAAAAAATCTAATTTGGGATGGGTTGACCCCATGAGATTTCAATTTTAAAGAAGAGGAAAACAAATCTGACATGGAGATATGTGAATTCTAGTCCTTTTATTCCCCTATCAAGTCTCAATAAGAAAGAAAGGGTGGGAGAATTTTTTTTCTCAAGACACCATCTGTCACCCAAAACCATGTGATTAGCACCCCCTCTGAGAAACGACAGCACAAAACAGGGAGAAAGGCCTTATTAGCTAGCTCAGATCCATATTTAGTGAAATACGGTGATGGTTAATCAATTAGAGACACTAATCTGCATGCCTCAATTATCTGCTTTGTGCCAATCACAAAAGAGAGAGGCCAGTCCCTGGAGACCCATTAGCCCTGAGTTAACAAGACTGACATCCACTGTCAGGAAGGATAGCTGAGGGCGCTTCTCACTCCAGGAAATTTTTCCTACTTTCCTAATCTTATTAAACCGTTATACTAAATTAAACTGTAGTGAGGAGTGAAGAGTAATATGGTAACAAGGAGGGGGTGGTTTCGAGCAGAAACAGCATGTTTTCAGGATAGCTGTTGGGAGGGAAGGATAAGCAACAATCACAACCTCGATGAAGCGGTCAACAAGAAGTTGCTGAAATCCAACCCGTCACTTGACTAAGATGGAGAAGGGGAACCTGACAGACGTGCACACACACACAGACCTGAGCAGGCACACACACACAGGCCCAAGTATACACGCACACACACACAGACCTGAGCATGCACATACGCACAGACCCAAGTATACACGCACACACACACACACACACACAGACCTGAGCAGGCACACACACACAGACCCAAGTATACACGCACACACACACAGACCTGAGCATGCACATACGCACGCACACACACACGGGCACGCAAACACACGCACACACACACTACTTGAAATTCCCTAGCTGATTTAAGCTCCACAGTCCCTCCACACTCTTGTGCCGAGGCAAGGTGCACAAACTTCCCCGTATCCACCCCCCCCTCCATCTCCTCCCACACACTGCACCTACCATTTCTAGAACAATCTGGAAGCAATCCCACCTACTCCCCTGCTTTCATCCTCCTGGTGTTTGTTGTAACAAAGTGGCTGGGGCAGGGGGGTCAAAAAGGTCATACTCCAGTCCAAACAAAGAAAACAGTCATAGTAATATTACAGTTTGGTTTAATTTATTTATTTTATAACTGAATCAGACAGAGGCTCATTCCCACAAGTGAAAGGAGATATAAGTAACTGAACTTGTCAGAATCATTTAGGGGACACAACACCAAATGACATATGATGACTGGCGGATGATGCAAGTCTAAGGATCTTTGGTTCAGAAATTTTGGATCAAACTGAAAGCAACCTCGCAGGTTACAACTGAAACAAGGTTTTACTTGGCCTACGTTGATAACATTCAAATTGAAAATGAATCACTTAGCCTTATGTCGTAATATGATACTTAGAATGGATCAATTACTAAACAGAGCAAGGACAGATTGTCTTCTGATATGAAAAGGAGCGAGCGTTGTCCCTAAGTGACATGGTAGATATTTACTGCACTCTAGTGGTAGACCTATGTACTTGACGGCATTACATTCAAACGCAATTTCAAACCCGGTCAAATTTCCAACATCCATACCGGCAGCCCAGATAATGGCAATACATAGACAGTAAGATAAAAATCCTTAGGTACATTCTATACTGATAGCTAGAGACAATACCAATGTATCTCACTATCAATTCTCTACTGTTGAAAATTCAATAGATGCTTTTCACTTTGAGATTTGACTACATTACCCACAAATACTAGCTAAAGCTGAAGCATTCCAGAAAAATTCGGCAGGCTGCAGCCGGCTGCCTTGAAGCTGAGAATGCCATCGGCTGCTTCAAGTCAGCTGGGCTGCAGGCGGCTGCATGCGCTGCATGAAGTTGAACGCACCTATTCTCACTGTGGTCCTAAGGCGTGTCACTTCCTCTCCTCGGAGGCCAATTCAGACAAAGAGGATTGGATCCTTGTGGGGCCTTTGAAGATCTCTCTGAAGTGGGTGAGTAAACTGTCAGTGATCCAGCTCAAACATTGATTAACTCCCAGCGCAAATTCCCCACATACCGCAACACTGGTGGGGCTATTAGAATATCAATTAGATATTCAGGGGGGATATTTAATCAGGGCGCCCTCATCATCGTGCGCACACCCACATAATGAGGAATAAGTCAGCCTGTCAGGCTACACACGCGGGTCCATATAACGTCTTCCACATGTTCTTGTCCTCACATCCACACAAGCCCACAGATAAACTCACAGAGCGTCAGTATATCTGGGGGAAGATTTCAATGCTGCCACTTTGGAAAGTTGATTCAATATATGCTGACTAGTCCGTTCATGCTAATGCCAGTCATGCCAAGTGTGGCCATACACACATAAGCCAAGCCTCCCATTGGTGATTTGTGTGAATACACATGCACACAAACCACATACGCAGGTGATCATGCACGCACACACACCATAATTGGCTGGGTAAATGTTTAATGAGGCAGCCCATGAACAGGGCCGTCCAAGAGAAGGGAGGTGGGCATGTGGAAACCATTCTGATTTCTAATACATGCAAATGTAAGTCCAATATATGCAACAAAGCTATGGCCCAGTTTATACGTCCAGACAGCCAGTCAAAACACGTAACGGCAGTTTTCCACCTAAACCATAACACTGGAGTTAAAGCATGCCTTTAATCAGCCTTCATCTGGATAGGTCCACCTGAGACACACTGATAAGCTAGCATGGGTTAAGCCAGATGTGAAGGTTGTGTCTTTACCAATATATAGAAGGATAAGGTTTCCATAATGGATTCAATTGTTCGGTAAAGTTCCTAATCAGTGTGGATTCTGGCTAAAAGTGTGTGGTAGATGTGATGAGAGAGTGTACCTCAGAGGTGGACAGGATGTAGACGGGGCTGGGGGGTGGGATGGGGGTCAGCTCACAGCTCAAGCCCAGCGAGGTGAGGATCTCTGTCAGGACTTCGTATCGCCGCGCATTGCTCATCTTCAGCTCGTTAAATCCTTGTGATGTCACTTCCTGCGAGTCGGGGGCCGTCTCCAGATGGACCTGTAATTGCCAAAATGGGGAGTTCAAATGGGGTGAGTTTCTCTGCTGCACACTATAGTGAAAAAAGCAAACTCTAACATAGGCCGGTCAACGCTAACAACATGAAGACATTAACAACCCCAAAAACCGACAGTTGTTTTTCAAGTGGAAAACCATTTACCTGGCAGAGGACAGCCTCTCCTCCATCCCCTTCATGAGTCATCCTCACAATGACCATGTCCTTGTCCCCACCGTGTCCTGTCAGCTCCCCCCACAGCTCCACCTCCCCGCCACCCTGGGGATCCCGAACAAACGCACTCCCGCTAACCAGCGTGCTGAGCTCCAGCTCCGAGGTGTCTTCCCTCGTGAAGCTGAGCCGGCATATCTGCCCTCTCCTGTCCGCCCTGGACACCAGCACCAGCCCAGCCGGGCACAAGGAGGAGGAGAGGCCCAGGACCCGGCCCCCCTGCCCCAGGTAGGACAAGAAGCGGGCCTGGAGCTGGGGAGTCAGCGGCTCTTCCTCAGCTAGGACGAGCAGGGTGGTGCTCTCCAGCCAGGGCTCGCTCAGGGCCTGCTGGGGCCGGAGGGGATAAACTACGTAGTTGTCCGTGTCAATGCACTCTGCTAACAGAGAGCAGACCTTCCCAAAGCGTGCCTCGCAACCGCCAGTGTAGACTAGGACGTTGGGAGGCTTGCCGCTAGCGTTGGTTCTCTTCGACTGACTTGTCTTGGTTTCATCCTCCAGCTTGTCCAGGGTCTCATCCCCACTGTCCAGATCGCTGGCGTAGTCGTCGGGCAGGTCAGGGATGTTCTCAGCCGAGGCATACTTGACTGACTGGATGGTGCTGTTCTCCAGCTCCAGGCACTCGTGGCAACTGGACAAGTGGAGGTTGTGGCCGTGGGTCTCCATGTGGTGGTTGTTTCCCAGGGAGTGGTTGTCCTCGCGGCCACTGTCAGAGCCCAGGTCCTGGGTTCCTCTCAGGGGCTCAGAGCCTCGTCTTTCACTCAAGCACCTCCGGATCTCCGGGGGTAGGAGCAGGCTCCCTTTCCTTTGTGTTTGCTGGGTGTCTTCTTTCTCTTTGTCGCAGCCGCAGGGTGAGGGTTGAGAGAGGATGATTTCAGTCTGGGAGTGGTTTAGGGATATGCAATGCTTCTCACTTGCTGGTTGTTGCTTTTCTAGCAGTTCTTTGAGTGCGGATTCTCGGAGAAGGACAGCTGAAAAAATATGACATGGGAATTGTTGAGCCAGGTATTGCAAAATATCACCCAAATCCACTCACACACACACATCTTCATGCAATTTGTGATTTCACAACAAATTGGAATAACTGAAATACATTTTGAAACAAAGTGTTTCATCTTTACAGTAGCCATCTACTGGTGACTGACCATTTATCGAAACCTTAGCATTAATACACCACTTCGCAAACACTTATGTCACAAGACATGTCTGTGAATCCTTCCTCAAGTGAAAAATTGAATTACATCTCTAACTGGATTGGACATTATATATCACACTGAGCACACAGACAGGTGGTTTCCATAGTCAACTCACAAACTATTTTAGAAGGCACAAGTCCATTGTCCAGCTGAAGACGGTCTTCCATAAAGGCCACCCCCAAGCGGCTGAAGTTGTCAACGCTGGCCTGAGCCACCGCCCTGAATGGCTGGCCAGGACTACAGGCCAGAGGGAGACAGTAGTCGGACCACTTTAATACCTGAACACCAGGACAATGAATGGAGACACAGGTTAGCTTTAGTTTCTGATGGCCAGCACAACAGAAGAAACTGCGAGCAGACTGATATTGGCCTCAAGTATGACCAGATACTTGTTCAGTAAAACCAGTTGGTGCACTAAACACCTTGAAGGAAGACTACACACTAACACACACACACACAATCTATAAACATATATTGTTTGTAATATATTGCATCAATGTATTAGCCATGTACACTTAGCCTGGTATAATCCATACCAGTGATCCATTTACATTCTTAAAAAGGCTGTATGTTGACAAATGGCATTGACTGTGTTGAGAAAACTCCTTCACAATAGCTAAAAGAAGGATGGTGTTTCAGTACTTCCTGTCCAACTAAAATGTTTGGCCCTTGACAATCTTAACATGGTATCTGAGGAGTCAGTCAAAGTCAACAGTCTGCAATATTCTATACTTCCTTTTGTAAAGTATGACTTCCAAAAAATGCTTTCTCTTTCTTTGAGCCTTCTAATGGAGCGCAGGCTCACTGAGCCCGGAGTGGTTTCTCTGTCTGGGATCGTCACACCCAGACAGTGAAAACAACAGAGCGGAGGTAACACTTGGAAACAGACACTCGACTCAGGTTCCCAAACTGTGTCCACTCATCTTTTGAAAGCTTCCTCCCTCCATAGACAACCTTGGTTTCTCTCTCAAACACAATTTTCCATTTTAAGGCCAATCCCACACCTTTAGCCTTTTAATAAAAATCAATTATCCAATCTGCACTGTAATAGTTTATATGACTGTCCTTTAAGGCTCTTTTCTCCATTTGGTTTGGTCCACATTTGTGAAAAGGTTTTGTTGTTAAGGGTGCTATGTGAACCTGGGGGGGGGGGGGGGATATTTTTGCAACTCCTTTCTTCTCCTGACATTTAAATTGAGCATGGTAAGGTGATCGGTTGCATGCTTGAATTTTACACTAAAGCAGATAGAGGTTGTAGGGTAGCTATTTATCTGTTGTGATGCATACTTTCTTTTTCAGCTTGAGAGGAGACTGCCTGCTCACTCTCTGTCCAGAGGTAGCCTCTATGATGAAAGAAATGTTCTCTATCCGCGGCACACAAACCAGAGAGGACCCCAACAACACAGTCCATTTGGTGAGGTCATCGCATGCCTAGGAACAATACAAACAACATACACACTGATGTCCGCATACAGATGGAAGTTAATATTAGACAGTTAGTGATCATTAGTCAACAAAGCGTCTACGAAACCGCGTAGCCGACATTAAGGGGCTGTTACATTACTCCAAGGTGGACAGTGGACAATAAGCTGTAAGACTGTAAATAGCTATGTTACTTAGCAACCTTTTCATCTTGGCATACGCTACAGTACGGCCGGTACAGTAGGCTAATTAGCCAGCATTGTGGGCTTGCCCATTCACAAGGCCTAACAGACCCTGGCTACTATAGCTATACTATATAATACATGATAAAAGCTTGTCACCTGAGGCTCGGTTATGTAAATAGCCTTGTCACCCAACTTCAGAAAAACTGTCTCTTCGGGCAGAGGTGGATTTAGTTGCTTATTGAAACTATGTTGGAGGATAGGTTGTCCTTTCAGATCAGACGACTTTCCTGGTGGATTCAAGGCACAGAATGTGAAACTGTTGCTAATGCTAGTGCTTTTGCTTCCGCACAATCTGCGCAAGGTGTTACGAATAACCCCCGTATAGCACTTCTGAAAGCGCACCCAGAGGTAGACGTAGCACAACGTTATTAGCATTTTCTTTACATTTGGAAAGCCGTTTCCGAGCCCATTTGGCCTCTTTAGTGCATAAACATCCACAGCCGACCAGCCGCTTCCTTGTTGTTGACAGAACTCCTCCCACTCCTCAGGCTGACAAACACGCATGCTCGGTCAGGTAAAACCTGACGCCACACGAGGGCGACCAACATCTTTATAAAAAATATTTCGTTTACTTTGGCTATGGATCTTTTACCACGGATCTAAAAAAATATGTGCATAAAACCGAATTCCGTGTGATGTATAACATTTAGAGTAAGTGAATAGCATCTGTCAATGTGATTATACTGTTCTTTAACATATTTGAAGCTGATAGTTTAGATATGCATAATAGCAAAGAGTAAGAAGGTTATTTAACACATTCATATTTTAGGTCAAAAAGTTTCGTTTCCTTGAGGTGATCAGTCAGTTGACAGCTGAAAAAAAGCTCATTGACTTCCCAACTGTTGTTTGTTCAAGTGAACGGTTCAAATGGCCTTGATAAGCAGCATACCTCGCGTTCTCCTCCTCAGTCTGAAAGTTTGTAGGCAGAGGGTCATTTGAGGACAGAATAAGATGCTCCCCCTCGTTCAGGACAATCACTATCCACTGCTAACAATGAAGGCGCAAGCAGGAAGACTTCAATGCTGTGTGCAGCCTGAAGGACCACTTAGGTGAGAAGTAGTTCTTGCAATTCTGGCTTGGGAACATATATTTTTCATTTTAGTTAATTTGGTCACATGGTTGTATTATAGTTGCTCCTCGGTTTGGAGACCATGGACAACTTTCAGAGAAACTGGATCGCCCCAGGGAAAAGTAAGCATTTTTTCTATGAGCTACTTGCTCTAAAATGTAATAATTTTACAGTAAATCAGTTAACCGACCCTAATCTTTTTTTAAATTTTAAGTTTAACTCAGTGACAATGGTGACAAAAACTATACCCAAGGTTGCCCATGGATTCCAGCACCCAGTCAGGTTTGTAGCAATGCTGACAGGGAAAGATTATTTCCATTTGATGTGTGTTTGTTTAATCCACTAAAATGTTTACTACCTTCATTCATGTCATCTACAGGCTCTACATGCCCAAATCCAGGACTCATGAATATATGTTAAGTTTAGGGAAGAAGGTCCTGGCCAGTTTCCCTGTCCAAGCCACTCTTCATTTTTATAATGATGACTCCAGTTCTGAGGAAGAAGATGAAGACATAGAAGAGCACCAAACGTATTTGCATGGACTGTACCATAGGATACACCCATCTCATCCCCTTAGTTCATAAAAATAGCTGTGAAGCCTGGCTGATTTGGATACAAGAAGTATGGACTGGTGGATGGAGTTGTGAAGGGGCTGGGCCCAAGTCATACATGTGGCTCTGCTGAAGTGATCATGTTTACTACTGGACAATGCCAACAAACCTTGAACCTGGATCTTCGGCCACTACTCCCCAACAATGCCCTGAGTTAAACCTTGTGAACCTATATCGTTTTGTTAACCTTTTGTGTCTAAACAACTTCCTTTTTTAACTGTATATCAAGCATGATATGCACTTTTTTAAGTTCTACACTATCCTATTTCAGTGGGTGTTTTTAATGTGGAAAGAACAGTTATTTATAGTCAGTGGGTGGATCTTCAAATGTAACAATATTAAAACAATTTTACAGTAAATAATATACTCTGTATTGTTTATAATCCGTTTTGTACTAATAAAAAGCATTAATTTTATTCAAAACCTTTTTGTTAGTTGAACCTCTTTTTTACAATTTCTTCTTCAAAAAAAACCCTTGGATCATTTGTGCTATGTGCAGTGGAGTAGTACCAAAATAACCAATTGGATTTGAAAAATGGCAAGCAGGTGTGGTAGTTGCTCTGACTTTATGCAAATGAAGTGTGGAACACATGTCAAATGTTGGGAGCATGTCACAAATGTTAATGTCGATATTTCTAGCTTTCCACTGCATCAGGTTAAATGGAGTGAGGTTGTTTGAACCCATCAGGGTCCAAGGGTCTTAGCATAAGACCACACTGACGTGCCTTTGCATACTCACAGCACAACATTACCATCAACCACATATTGAGGACAAACTGGACAAGGGCAGGAAAATAACTAGAAATCTATTAAAACATTGATGACTTCAGGCCAGTCTTCTTCTTCAAAAAACAAATCTAACATTGTATAAATTAACTACTATTTCTCCACATTGTAAGTTAAAGATGGACAGATTGCTATGCTACCACCACTTCTGACTCTGAGAGCACTTATCAAAGCTTGGGGTGAGCCTGGGGGCAAGTTTAGCCCCTGGACAACTCAGCTTGGCTGGCTGCCTGCCCCCAAGTCCCTTTCCTCAACACATACTGGGAACTGGGTATGGTTCTGGGTCCTCCATCATCAGGTCCTGCTTGGTTTACAAGCAGGGCAGCAAGGCCTGTTGGCCTGCCTGAGGTTAAATGCTGGATAGCCATCTGATCTCACCTTGTGTTTGTTTATGATGGTTTATCTGTGTGTGTGTGTGGCTGTAGTGGACGACTGACCTGTCTGGAGGACTGGCTGGGACAGGCCAGAGCTAAGAGGGGGAGGTGGAGGGGGATATTGGGGAATGGAATGACTGAGCAGCCAGGGTGGATGACTTGTTAGAAGAGGAGGGGTTAATGGTCACTTAAGTGGCCGGTAGACTGATTGAAGAGTCTCGGTGAACCCCTGAAGATAAAGAGATAGTACGGTGACCGTTTCACTTGTCGTCTGACAGGTTCAACAGGTCAAATATCTACACACCTGGCCCTACCTGGAAGATTTTATCAGAGAAAATACTGGTTAAATGGTTATTCTTTAGCTGACCATCAAAAACATAAACGTAACCTTTATCACCAATACAACATGGCATAATGTACCCTCTCTTCCCATCTCAAACACAGGTGAAACACTACTGGGGCATGTCCACCTGTCAAGGGTAAAGGCCACGGGGCTGAGGAGTAGAACATGTGTGAGCCAAGATGCTCATCTGCACAGGGTTCATCTGCAAGTCAAATCTTTGTGCTTTCACACAGAAGTGATTGAATAGGTGCATCTAAAACCTCTGCAAACTCCCACTGTGTGGAGTGTGTGTATGCCAGTTATGGCGACAACATTGTCCTCTGTTTGCCCTAGTCATCCAAATAAGGTCAATGGGATACAGATTATATTTTTTAGAGGTATGCTGAAGAATAAATTCATAAAAGTAATTTACAGTATGCATTATCTCTCTAATCATGCCAGGAATCTTTGTGTGTGACAGCGTTAGTTTCTTATGATTATCTGGAGGACCGGGAACTCATAAATTCGCAGGTGTACTTTTTATAATGGAGTGCAGTTCAGTTTGATTGACTGTTTGGATCCGCATTTTGACACTTTTAAAAACAATCCCCATCTTTCATGTGCCTCCATGAGCATCATGGGAACTCATCCCAGCCCCTTCACTCTGATTAGTCCTCTGTTCATTACTTACAGGATTCACTATCGCATGCACTAGGAGTTTGTATTATAACTTCTGTGAATTTTAGGTGTGTTCGACATCGGCTGCGGCTGCATGAAAAGACCGGCAAGAGTTGCCGCTTGCAGTCTGGGAGTTAAAAAATATATTTTTTTATTGAAAATGTACACGTAATGTTCATTGCAATGTAACCATACATTGCAACATTGATACTCTTTTAGTACATGAAAGGTACAGAACATTTGCTAAATGGCATAATAACATTGTAATCAAAAATACACATTTTATAATACAGGATTAATAATGGATTACAAAGGAAGTGAAAAGGAAAATAACGATGATTTCAAGGATCTATTTTTATAGATAAAAAACTGTGCCATACATAATATAACATTGCAATATAATTCATAATTTTAGTTTTGCAGTATCACACCAAATGTAACATCGCCTCAAGAGATAGAAGCTGGGAATAGTGAGAAATGTTATTGTATCCATATGTGGATGTCGAGCCAAAATTTCTGTATTACCCTGCATGAGAAAATATATGGTCTGTGGTCTCCACGTCACATTCACAGAATGGGCACATGTTATCATCAGGGTTCTAAATTAACAACCGCCAACCCGCTAAATGTGGGTTCTCCCGTCTCCCATCATCTACCGCTTATCCGGTGGTCGGGTCGCGGGGGCAGCAATCTAAGCAGGGAGGCCCAGACTTCTCTCTCCCCGGCCACTTCCACCAGCTCTTCCTAGGGGACCCCGAGGCGTTCCCAAGCCAGCCGAGAGACATAGTCCCTCCAGCGTGTCCTGGGTCTCCCCTGGGGCCTCTTCCCAGTGGGACATGCCCAGAACACCTCACCAGGGAGGCGTCCAGGAGGCATCCTGATCAGATGCCCGAGCCACCTCAGCTGGCTCCTCTCAACGCAGAGGAGCAGCGGTTTTACTCTGAGGCCCTCTCGGATGACCGAGCTTCTCACCCTATCTCTAAGGGAGAGCCCGGAAACCCTACGGAGAAAGCTCATTTCGGCTGCTTGTATTCGCAATCTCGTTCTTTCGGTCACTACCCATAGTTCGTGACCATAGGTGAGGGTAGGAACGTAGATCGACTGGTAAAAAAAGAGCTTCGCCTTTCAACTGAGCTCCTTCTTCACCACGACGGGCCGATGCAGAGCCTGCATCACTGCAGACGCCGCACCAATCCGCCTGTCAATCTCGCGCTCCATTCTTCCCTCACTCGTGAACAAGACCCCGAGATACTTGAACTCCTCCGCTTGGGTCAAGATCTCCTCCCCGACCCAGAGATGGCACTCCACCCTTTTCCGATCGATAACCATGGCCTCAGATTTGGAGGTGCTGATTCGCATCCCAGCCGCTTCACATTCGGTTGCGAACCGCTCCAGTGAGAACTGAAGGTCGCGGCCCGATGAAGCCAACAGGACCACATCATCTGCAAAAAGCAGCGACCCGATCCTGAGGTCACCAAACCGGACCCCCTCAACGCCCTGGCTGCGCCTAGAAATTCTGTCCATATAAGTAATGAACACAATCAGTGACAACGGGCAGCCCTGGCGGAGTCCAACCCTCACCGGAAACAAGTTCGACCGGCAATGCAGACCAAACTCTGGCACCGGTCGTACAGGGACCGGACAGCCCCAATCAGGGAATCTGGTACCCCGTACTCTTGGAGCACCCCCCACATGAGCCCCTGAGGGACACGGTCGAACGCCTTCAAATCCACAAAACGTGTAGACTGGTTGGGCGAACTCCCATGTACCCTCCAGGACTCCGCGGAGGGTGTAGAGCTGGTCCACTGTTCCACGCCCAGGACGAAAACCACATTGCTCCTCCTGAATCTGAGGTTCGACAATCCGACGGACCCTCCTTTCCAGGACCCCTGAATAGACTTTCCCAGGGAGGCTGAGGAGTGTGATGCCCCTAAAGTTAGAGCACACCCTCTGGTCCCCCTTTTTAAAGAGGGGAACCACCACCCGGTCTGCCAGTCCAGAGGCACTGTCCCCGATGTCCACGCGATGTTGCAGAGTCGTGTCAACCAAGACAGCCCTACAACATCCAGAGCCTTAAGGAACTCCGGGCGGACTTCATCCACCCCAGGGGCCCTGCCACCGCGGAGCTATTCAACCACCTCGGCAACCTCAGCCCCAGAGATAGAAGGTCCCCCCCCGATGTCTCCAGACTCTGCCTCCACGTCGGAAAGCGTGTTGGTGGAATTAAGGAGGTCTTCGAAGTACTCCTTCAACCGATCCAGGACGTCCCCCGTTGAGGTCAGCAGCGCACCATCCCCACCATATACAGTGTTGACAGAGCACTACTTCCCCCTCCTGAGTCGCCGGATGGTGGTCCAGAACCTTTTTGAAGCCGTTCGGGCCTGGCCAAACTCCTCCCATGCCCGGGTTTTTGCCTCCGCGACCGCCAAAGCCGCGTTCCGCTTGGCCTGCCGGTACACATCAGCTGCCTCAGGAGTCCTAACAGCCAATAAAGTCCAATAGGCCTCCTTCTTCAGCTTGACGGCATCCCTCACCTCCGGAGTCCACCACCGGGTTTGAGGGTTACCGCCGCAACATGCACCGACCGCCTTGCGGCCGCAGCTCCAATCAGCCGCTTCAACAATGGAGGCCCGGAACATGGCCCATTCGGACTCAATGTCCCCGGCCCCCCCCGAGACATGATCGAAGCTCTCCCGGAGGTGGAAGTTGAAGCTCCTTCTGACCGAGGGTTCTCCCAGCCGTTCCCAGCAGACCCTCACATTACGTTTGGGCCTGCCAGGACCGGTGTCCTCCCCCACCATCGGAGCCAACTCACCACCAGGTGGTGATCAGTTGACAGCTCCCCCCTCTCCTCACCCGAATGTCCAAGACATGCGGCCCCAAGTCCGACGACACGACTACAAAGTCGATCGTCGAACTGAGACCTCGGGTGTCCTGGTGCCAGGTGCACATATGGACACCCTTATGCTTGAACATGATGTTCGTTATGGACAAGCCGTGTCTAGCACAGAAGTCCAACTACAAAACACCGCTCGGGTTCAGATCGGGGGGGCCGTTCCTCCCAATCACGCCCCTCCAGGTCTCACTGTCATTGCCCACATGAGCATTGAAGTCCCCCAGGAGGATGAGGGAATCTCCGGGAGGAGCGCTTTCCAGCACCCCCCCCCAGACACTCCAAAAAGGGTGGGTACTCTGAGCTGCCGCTTGGTGCGTAAGCACAAACAACAGAGAGGACCCGTCCGTCCACCCGAAGGCGGAGGGAGGCTACGCTCTCGTCCACCGGGGTGAACCCCAATGTACAGGTGCCGAACCGAGGGGAAACAAGTATCTCTTGTTTCCCTCTCACCAACTCCAGAGTGGAAGAGAGTCCAGCCCCTCTCAACGAGACTGGTTCCGGAGCCTATGCTGTGTGTCGAGGTGAGTAAGTAAGTAAGTAAGACTTTATTTATATAGCACATTTCATACAAGAATTGTAGCTCAAAGTGCTTTACATAAAACCAATAAAAACAATAAAAACGATAATACAAGTGATAAAAGTCATAATTAAAATAGCAACAATAATATAACTAATAAAAGTAGTAAAACCCTTCTGAGATAAAATTACTTAAATGCTTCGGTAAAAAGGTAGGTTTTAAGCTGTCTTTAAAAAATGTCTAGCGTGTTTGCTTCCCTAATATTTATGGGTAATTTGTTCCATAGTTTTGGGGCGTAATTAGCAAAGACCGAATGACCAATCTTATGACTGCTTCTGGTGACCTCTAATAGGCCTGCATTTGATGATCGCAGTGTTATAGCTGGTGTGTAGTTTATAAGGGAGTTAGCAATGTAGCTAGGTCCTTGCCCGTGTAGAGCTTTATATGTGAGGAAAAGGACCCTATAGTCATTTCTGAAAGTGACAGGGAGCCAGTGTAAAGTAGCTAGGACAGGACTATTGTCAGTGCCGCCGCTAGCCATTTTGGTACTCTACGCATAATTCCTTTATGATGCCCCCCCCCACCACCACCACCACCACCACAGCTGCCCTGTCAATGCATCGACATTCTGTGTTTGATATGATGCTGGTTACGGAGTTAATGCGAGTGCGCAATTAAAAAAATTAGGGGCCTTTATTTGAGTGCATGATATATTTTTGTCTCTTAATTTTTCAGCCCCACCCTTACGTTTCTTAGCATGGTTTTCCAAATTAATTATAAACATTTAAAACTGAAAGCATGCAGCCAAGGAGCTCTCCACCTTTATTACTCATTTAAAAACGATTTGATCAATCGAATATAAAAGCATCATAGAATGTACAGTAAAGTAACATCTAGCTAGCGTCAGTTATTTCAAATGCATAGATAATGTTTAACAGTAAAATCTAAATTTAGTTTGCACCTAACATATTTGAGTGTGCTAAAATTAGCAACAACGTCAGCTAGTTCGAGGTGTATGCATAGGCTAACTATAAGTTAGCAGCATATTTCCCGTATTTAACAATAATTAAACATGGACTTACCTGAAAGTGATGCACGGGCATCATCTTGCAGTTTATTTCTTTTTCTGCCCCTGAGTCCTGTTGTCTTTTTGAGGCCATTTTCGAAAAGTTTACCTAGCCTACTGTCAAAGTTCGTCAGGCCACTGAGCGAGCTTTGAAGGTTGAGTGTGTATTTGTTTTTTTGGGGGGTGGGGGTGGTGGGGGGGGGGGGCACCATCGTAACGTTTGAGCAATTAAATATATCTCTTGTTGTTCTGTGATAAACATGCCTAAAAGGTGCGTAATATTTATATAGGCCTACTGAAATAATATCGGCATTATAATTATAATAACTATGATGATTTTTCAGTTGGCAAATTTTTGGTGCCCCCTCAGTACTTCGTGCCCTATGCACAGCGCGTAGTGCGCGTTATGGGAGCGGCGGCACTGACTAATGTGTTCTCTCCTTTTAGTTTTGGATGAGCTGTAGTCTTTCAGTGGTTTTCTTGGGAAGACCAGTGAAAATTGCGTTACAGTAATCCAGCCGGCTGGTTATAAAAGCATGAATTAACTTCTCTGCATAATTTTGGTTTATGAATGGTCGTACCTTTGCTATATTCCTCAGGTGAAACAAAGCTGTTTTGGTCACTTTAGATGAGGCTGACTAAATCTAGCCGGAATCTCTCTACCTCGCGCACCAGCTCAGGCTCCTTTCCCGCCAGCGAGGTGATGTTCCACGTCCCTAGAGCTAGCTTCTGCAGCCAAGGATCGGACCGCCAAGGCCCCCGCCTTCGGAAAACACAATGAAGAAGTATAATGAAGCATAGCGGATCATAGGACTATAACAGAGAATGTCTAATATAGGCTATGACAATACTTTATTGTTCATTATAATACGGGTGGATGAACTCAAGTATTCTGATTGGTTGAGAGGGAGTTCCGGGGTGTGCATTATTGAGCATTATTACACGGCTGTTCTTAACGCTGTAGAAAGCTCCATTCACTTGAATGGTGCTTCCCAACGTTCTGCGGTCTGATATCTTCTGATAACAGATCGTTGCTATGAATAACAGACCGCTGTCAAGGAAAGTGGCCTTTTTGCTTCTGATTCACGTTTTTCGTAGCATTCCGCAAGTAGTCCGGTAACTTTTCAACCCCAGCGTACTCCGTTGCTTAGCGACGTCAGCTGATTTGAAGCCTAAAGAATGTTAAACGTCTATGAAGTTCAACGTCTTTGGCGAACTATTTCTCTGCTGATCAACACTACGAATGGTAACAAATAAATTGTAAAAAGACACACTGTGTTAACCTAAGTCATTTTGTTGGCAAGTAGCCGTGTAGGCTAATAAGCGGGATCATGTATAGAACGCCGGTCATTCGCGTCGGGGTGCTGTTCGCCCTGTCGGGGCTTATTTTCCCGATAATGACCGCCGTTCTATACATTATCCCTTACATAAAGTACTGTACGCCTTTTTAAATTCACCTTAAAAGGGGAGCGTTCCATATTAGTGCGCACTCAAAATAACTAGCCTAAAAGGTTGCCGAAGAAAAAGACTGTCTACAGTACAAGTGTTAAGCAGTTTATTGGTTCGCAAGCTAGACTAGCAACATTCGGTTGATTTTTGAGCAATAATATTGCACTGTCCCGTGCTATCAGTAGTAACTAGCTGGTCTACCGTAGCTACTGAAACGTTGGACGGAAGCTCAGGTCTAGCCATTAACCAAGTTGCTCACTAGATATCCACTTATTTAATTTTAGCTTTGTAGCCACGCAATTACATGACCTGGTCTTGGCTTCTTAAAACTACTTTTTCCACGGATCCAGTTACTGGTACTGTACTGGAGATATCCAAATCAACATAAGCTAACCTTACAAACAGCCTAATGTTAGTCTATCGAGTCCCAAGTCACTCGTCACTAGTTTACAGCATATGTAGGCTAGCTAGCACACCCAGTGTCTACGAAACATTTATGATTTAGAATGTTTAGGCCTAATGTTTAAATTAAATATTATTTTATTATTTGAAGTGTCCCCTTGTCGTTGTTAGTTTAAAGGCAACTTTTATAAAATGACTATTGAGAATGAATGAGATGCTGCAAGATCTAGCTAGGTTAACAAACGTGAAGTTCACAATGCTGTTTGTCCGTTGCATAGCAACAACCACACGTACGGGACTATTTTTTCTCGGCTACTAAAATGCGATACACAACGTTTGTTGGCTCTAACTATTTTTTGCTGAAAGGCAGCTTACTATTTATTTACTATTTATAATGTCGCTCAGTCGCTGGTAACCGTATTATGAAAGCAATATATCGTCAATAAAGTACTGCCTCTCGTACCTTATTGCTTAATTATTATTTATTTATGTAATCAAATTATTATTCAATAATGTATCATTAGTTATTCAAACAATTATTTTTTATGTCTAGATTATTAGAGAATTTCTATTTTTATTCTTGGGTTTGTCCCAATGAAGGGTCTGTCCACTCGCTGTCAGAGGCCTTGCTTTAGGCTTTAGGTCCTTGTCATCTGTGCTTCTCTCTGACTGTCTGCTGGCATCCAGGGCTTGTCTTCCAGAGGGCACTCTAAAGGGGCATCTGCTGCCCTCTCTCCCTCCCTGTCCTCAACACAAACACACATACACAAATAATCAAAACAAATGCAATATTTCACATACAGACAGTCTCTCTTCTACACAAACACACAAAAACCTAATCACAATCCAACCATACATGCTCTCGCTCTCTGTCTCTCTCTCTCTCACACACACACCTGTCCATTCTGCTTTCTGTTGCTCTTGTTGAAGTGAGCATGTGCGGTCTTGTTGCACTGGGATGCATGCGCCTCCTGATGGTCCTGGATGACCTTGCCCAACCTGCCAGGGTTGCTGGGCTTCAACATCTGTAATGGTGGATAGGTCGAGGGTGTTTACTTTAGGTTACATCAAACCAGTCTGTGGGGCAATAACATTCTGTGGAACAACAGTGGCCGGGTTTCCCAGATTCGTTAAGAAGCTCTTAACCCTAAGAGCATCTTAAGAGTGTTCTAAGAGCGTTCTAGAGCGTTCTTAGAACGCTCAAGCTCTTAGTGTTAAGAGCTTCTTAACGAATCTGGGAAACCCGGCCAGTATCATTTGCAAGTGTAGTTTGTGCATGGAGTATTATTATGGTGAATTATTTAACATTGGGGTAAATTAAATGAAAAAAACAAGACAATTATGGGAATGAGGTCCCAGCAAATTGTTAGTGTCATTATATATTAACTCTTAACTTATATATTAACTACATTAAAAAATGTATACTTTTGAGCAGTGTTTCCCAAACCTTTTTTCTGGGGACCCATATTTTAAAAGTCACAAGCCTTCGCGACCCAAGACAATAGAGATTATTCGTAAATCACAAAATAAAGGTGGATTTGAACATTATTAAACAATAATGAAGATATTTTACTGTTATTTTATTGTTATTTCAGAACTTGTACGCCTACTGCCATTGTTAATAAGCTATCTCAGACTGAGTGATCACTTCTCTCTGAACAATTGAACCAGCAATGTTTAAAGAAGGTATCCAATAAGTACCTAATTGGACATTAAACGTAGGCTATAAAAAAAACATATAGCATTTCTTTTTATTTTCAACATTCAATTGAACCAGCAAAATTGGAACAAAATATGAAATAATTACAAAAAGATTACAAATTATACAAAATATGTTGTACCATTTCAACATTGCTAATGGGATAGCTGGGCCTGTCTGCCTTTTTGTAGTGTGTTTCAGTCCATGGTGCAGGAGGAGAGCGCAACACGCATATCAGGCGCAGCATTCTGTCAGTTTCTGTGCTTGTCTTCATTTTTGTGAGCACAGAAAATCCCAATTCGCACAGGTACGTGGTAGTGAAAGGAATAAGCATAGAATTAGAAATACTGGCCCTGCTGAGGACAAGATATTCTGACGAAATGCTTATCCAGCATGATGATAAGGTCACAGAACCATACTAAGCGTCAACTCAAGCAAAGCCTGAGGAGGATTCTCAAATTCGAAGGGATTTTGCATCCACCTTTTATCATTCAGAGTGGCATACCTCTCTGTTGGAAAATAGCGATCAAAGTTCTCAATAAGGGCAACCAAATGAGGTTGATTAAGCGCAGACGGCTGCTGGTCTTTCAAATGGGGGAAGTTCATTTTCGGCCTAAAACATATATATTTTACATTATTTCATTATTAGTTCACCCTTACGAGACTAGCTTAGCCTACTGTATGTATGTAGTATGTATGAATGAATGAATGAATTAATGAAGGAACGATCAACGAAACAATATTAAACTTGAGGAAAATGTGGGAATTAGGTTCAACTAAAACAACGCATGTGTATAATTGTATGAAATGTATGATGAAAACTTGCTAGCAACTTCGCCAAGTAAATAGCCTACCAAGAAATAGGTTGCAGTAGCTCTTTCTATGGGACTGAGCTTGAATGGCTTCGATGACTTTTTAAAGTACAAAATTACTGTCAATCAAAAGGAGATGTCTTTTGACAGACCCTCCTATCATCACGCGGAAGCCCTGCATCCAGGCCAGCCCACTCCTCCATTCACCCTGATGAAGAAAGTGTTTTGTTCGTCTCTTCATAAACGGAGTGACTAAGTTCAGTTGAGTTCTGGATTTTAATAAGTATTTATCAATCTGCAGATTGGGAGAGAAAACCAGACCTCTGACAATAAATGACAACACAACACCAGGCTTAGGTCTCAATCAAGTCTCTCTCCGCTCTGAAGGACAGAGGACCATCTTTTATAGGGCACAAGAATGTAAACATAGATAGTGACAGTCAGGCAGAAATGACGTTACAACAGTCTCAGAGAAAGAGATTCACAGCTCCCAACACATAGTTGGAGCTCTCCTTGTTGTCATGACAAGGACCATTTAGCCAGTAATTTCTCCTGATCTCAAACATCTATTAACCCTGACACATAGACACAATCTACTCTTATTAATAGCAAGCTTACATGAGAACATACTAACTATTATCCAATGACTAGTTCTCTTGATTAGTGAATAATGTAAGCACACAGGAAATCTAAATTTCTTCCACAACCCCCTGCTGAGCGTCCATGGGCGGGACATAATCGCAACATTTATCCAATGACCGTATAGTTTCGAAGCACTGAAAAAAACTGTTCAAAGCAGCCTCATTGAAGTCCATAGAAGCTGTAGCCTGACGTTGTCATACTCATAATTCTAGTTAGAATATGAGTCTGAAAACTCTCCGTTGGGCTGTGACTACAGGGCGTGTTTCAACCGAACTCGTAAAACAAATGCCTCCACGCTAATTGGATAGACCTACAACCAATCAGAGCAACGTAATATGTTGTTTGTTGAAAACAAATTCAACCCAAGGGCTCTTTCGTGACGTTGTTGATTCCGTTACTGTTGTTTATCTGTCCATCATCATATAAAGCCCGCCCTGGCAATTTCATTGGTCCGCCCAGATCCTGGTTTTATGTAGTTGTTCCCAATACGAGACCCTCCAGACCCAACTTCCCAACCACATTTTTTTATAGATGCTGAGCTTCAACAGGGAAATGCAATGCGGCGTTACGGGAATGTATGAGAAGGAAATCAGTCAGTTGACCTGCTAATATATGTAGCTGATTCTGAACGAACTGGTATTCGATATGAACGTGTTCTAACGCATTTAAAATGTTAACACAATAGTAAATATTTGACCATTAATTAGTTTAAGAAATCGCCACTGGCAGAGATTCAGATCGTCACAAGACGACCCCAAAAAAATATTTTGCGACCCACCCGAGGGTCGCGACCCAGTCTTTGGGAAACACTGCTTTAGAGTACTTCAAGCATATTCACATTTTCAATAGTACATTTGAAATATACTAAGAAAAAGTGCACTATCTGTGAACATATAAAAATTATACTACCATCATGCTTTTAGCAATTTTAACGTTAATACTTTGAACACACTTTTACATTTTTTTACTATGGTACACCTTTTGTAAATATATTATAAAAAAATATACTTTAAGTAAAACGTATATGTAATTTCTAAAGTGTACAGCTGGGAACTTTGTTTTCAAACATATTACTAGTATATTTTAAAATGCATGCTAAAAATAATACTTGTAGCAATGCATTTAAAGCTTACTTTAAAAATAAACATTTGCTGAAATTGGATATTTGGATATTTGAAGTTACTTTCTAAGCCCCTTCATTAATTCAGCCTTCAGTGTACTGGTATACATTTGCTGTACTGTAGTGTGTAGTAGAGTAAAGTACCTTATTTTTTTCAGTAGCGGTTAGAACCGAAACAGTACTGTACTGTTGCTAGTGGTACGTGCCAGTGGAGCGAGTGGTACGTGTCAGTGCCTCCACTGGCACATGACAGTGGCTCGTGGTACGTGCCAGTGCCTCCACTGGCAACTAGTGGTATGTGCCAGTGGAGCTAGTGGTATGGCTGGAGGTAGGGCTAGGAGGCCGGGCCCAGCGCTGGATGCAGAGCATGGGTTAGTCGTAGGAGGCTGCTAGCACCAGCGCTGGATCCTGAGCAGGGGTTAGTGGTAGGAGGGTGGGACCAGCGCTTGATGCAGAGCAGGAGACTGGGACCAATACTGGATGCAGGTAGGGCTAGGAGGCTGGTAGGCAGGAAGCACACTCAGGGTACCAGGGGTTGTGGACCTGAAAGGCATGCTGATAAATAGCTGTTCTGCTTTGAGATTTGAGGATGGTCTGGTCATAATAAACACTGATAAACATTGGATATGTCTAAGCATGTAATACAGATAGATGCTCCTACATGTAACTAAATGCAAAAAAGAGACTAACAACGTTAGCATCAATCCACTAACTAACAACGTTAGCTAGCATCAAGGACAACTCTTTCGGCCTTATCAGTCATTAATTAAAAACTCGCAAAACAAATTGCTTTGCAAAAAACTTCTGACTTCAAAAACTACCAAATTCTTGTCATAAAATAATGCTACATAAAGTACCAGTTTTGTTTGATGACTGCTCATGCATTGCGCGTTGTATATTTCTGAATGCCATGGAAACGGTCCTGACAATTGACTTAAAGAGCCAAAGCAGAGAATGTCTAATAAAGGGAGAACTCCCACTCTCGGGAAACTTTCGGGTTCTGAACTGGTTGCAGTTCCACTCAAGTTCCATATGAGGGCACTAACGGTCAAGTGCAGAATGAATGGAGGTCTATGGAGCTATACCCCTCAAAATCCACTTTTCTCAGGATATAATTTTTTGTCTAGTAATTTGAATTCTGAATTCGAAAGGGGAGGCAAAAAAATACACACCGCTGGGTGTTAGATTTTTTTTAAGTAGCCTTTCCATTCTAAAAAGCCGACCATCGTACGACCAGAGCTAGCGTTACAGCTTGACGGCAAGCTCTGGTTCCTTCCACTTTTCTCTCGAGGCATAGACAACACAGCTGACAGGTTAGGCTCTCCCTGTCAATACACATGCTAGAAAGAGTATTGGCTTGCTAATGTTGTGGCTAATGTTGCTAATGCTCTGACATTCTGGTTCTGCTTCGGATGCCATCAAGCGGGATCTCTGGTCATAGTCAGTCCTTCACTAACCAATCAGCATTCGTTAGCAGAGTGCTAGCGTGTTTTGGGCACGACTTACCCTGTAAGAAATTGAAAGGACATAAGTACTCGTTCATTCAACTTTTGACGTTGAACATGCCAAAACTACAATCAAATCTGAGATTTATCAATGACAATCAGGAAAAAGAGACAAATTTAGCCGTTTAGCTCCATAGACTCCCATTCATTTAGCACTCGACCGCGATCACTCCCAGTGGAACTATGGGGCTTAATAGGGAGTGGGAAGGCTGTTCTTAAACAGGCTCTGGCCGAAGTTACACAAACTCTCTTCATTTGGGTACGTCATTTCCTGATAAAGAGCCAAAGTTGCACGAACCAGAGAATAGGTCATTTAACTTCATGCAGCGCTGGCGTCGCCTGCAGCCGCCTGCAGCCCGGCTGAGTTGAACCAGCCAATGGCATTCTCAGTTCAAGGCAGCCGGCTGTCGGCGCCGCCGGTGCTGCATGAAGTCGAATCACCAAATAGGTGCGTTCGACATGACCCGACTTCATGCGGCGCTGCAGCCGGCTGCAGGCGGCTGACTTGAAACAGTGAATTCTGGTTTGACTTTTTGTCCGACTTGAGACGGCGCCGAGCATACGTCACTGTGACGTCGCCATCAAAGTACCGTGAGATCAATACGAGAACTGCCGGCTGTGTAGCCGAGCCCATTTTCTCAAGAGCAACTGCACAGGTTCAAGTGACGACACAGCTATTTCATGATTGGCCAGACTCACACACGACAACTTTGACGCATGTTTTGTGATATTCGGACACCTTCAGTTTCGCCAACGCTCAAAAAAGTTTAATTGAATTAAAAATGTGTTGAAGAAAGGGTTTTAGTCAGCCTACCCCAGCCAAACTGGCTAGCAAGTTTTTATTAACACCCGCCAAAATGAAATTTAGTCTGCATTTGGCGGGTTGGCGGGTGTTAATTTAGAACCCTGTACGTAATGCTAGCCGCAATGCTAATTTCCGCTATGTTAAACACTATTGACTTATGCTAAAACCGAAGTTCAATGTAAGTTAGCCTATTAATATAAATAGCCTACAGTATCCTCCGACCAGCAGTGGTGCTAATACCTCGGATACACATCCGGGGCCTGAGGAGCAGGGGCGGATCTAGAGATTTTCATTTGGGGTGGCAATGGGGTGGCAGAAGGAAGTTGTTGGGTGGCCTCCTGGAGGCGAATCAAACCCAGAGTAGGGGGGTACAGAACTTTCTATGGTAAATGATTAGGCTAGAATATTATAGTTTAAAGGGGCAATTGACTGCAAAACCGATTTTACCTTGTCATAGTTGAATAACGACAGTCCGGTGGGTAAAATGAACATACCGTGAATATCAAAGTCCATTGACACCTCTTTCCTATTCAAATCTCAAAAAGAAAAAATTTGGCTGTAAAACGCTAGCTTTTCAACAAAGCTACCGGTCCTACGTAGGACCGGTGATCGCCCTCTTATTGGCTCTGGTCTGTATCTTTGTCACGGCCCAGAATTTACATCCAGACCAGCCCGAGGTAGCGTCTATCTCCGATACTAGTTTAGCTGCGCGCTGCTCTGTGTAAGCTACTTATAAGGAATTACAAAGAAGAACGTTTTGAATTATAACAAGGATATTGAAAATGGACCACGGTCGTAAATGCTGTGTTCCAGGCTGTAGCCTACAGGGAAGGCTAACACTCACAGCTGTTGTCTTACGAGAAGATCCCGGCGAAGTTCGACACTCAATCATTCATTTGCTCTGAACATTTCACCCAAGACAGTTTTGACAACCTTGGACAATTGCAAGCAGGATTTGCTAGGAAGCTGAACCTGGAAAGAGGTGCTGTTCCGACCGTATGCTCATTGCAACCGCCTATAAGGAAAGTATGATGTTGTGCTAACAGTTATTAGCAATGCTAACGTTTCCTGTATAATATAGCATACCAGGTAGAATGCTAAATAAGTTTCTACACACATCAAATGACTCTAGCTAGACTAGCTGTAGTCGGCATTAGAAGGGAAGCTTCCGAAAAATAGCCAGAAAACGAACAGCAGTCTGGCTTATTGCTAACGCCTGTCTAGATAATCTATTTGAAAGAACTGGAGAAAGGCAGGTGCTTGATACAGGATACGGTAGCATTGCTAGTAATTGTTACTAGTAACACCTAGACTGTAGGCATGTAAACAAGTTTAGCTTGCCAACGCAGGAGCATAGGTAGAATGTGTGATAATTTAGCCTAGTTTATTGGCAATGGGGCTAACGTTGATTCATGTTCCTAACTGTGTTTCATTCAAATAAATAACCTGTGTAATGTAAATCTACAATTCAAGATGCATGTTTGTCCAGATCTTGGTCATGTTATTTTTCAGCAAGTTATTTAGAGCTAGCTAGCTAACTGAAGCCGAGTAGAATCAGGATATGGTTTGGTTGCTAAGCTGTAGCCTAACGTTCTACCCACCCAAGTCAATCCAGTTTGCTTCAACAACAGAAGTGGAAACAAGTTAACATGTTATCATTTCAAATTATATATAGTCAATCTGTTGAAAACAGTGCTCCCCAGCTTCACTCCTTGAAAACCAATCAATCAGCGCGCAGCTTATCTAAATATTAATGAGCATACCATAAAAGGAGGAAAGCTAGTGTTTTTTCCCGGGAACATTTCAGAGGATCTGTCAGTGGGCATAGAACAGCACCCGGGCCATTTTCAACCCAACCAATGTTACATACCCTATTTGGAGACCTTAAGGAACAGTGTGAAGTACTCAAAAAAAAAACTTTAAATTAAACAGTAACATTAATATTATTTATTGAAATGTTTTGTAAAGGATCAAATAATATTTTTCGATGGGAAGATTGAGGTTCATGTTGTTTAATTGTAACTTGTTTAACTACATGCTCTTATGGTTCTTCCCTTTGGGACTGTTTTTTCACAATGTATGCTTCATGTTTTGGATACATTTACATTTAGTCATTTAAATGATAGCCCCCAACATTGCGGAATACCCTCGTCGGGCTATCTCGTTGTTATGATCAGTCATGGGCGTAGATTTATGGGGGGACGCTAGGTACTTGTCCCCACCAACAATTTAAAAATGACAAAATTGTCCCCACCAATATTAAAAGGCCAGAGTAACACATTTTAATATTCCCTTCAGCATGTACATGTTTGCCCATTTTTGTGCTTTGTAGATTAGATATGCCTCCACCCAAGAAGAAGAAAGGGGACATACGAAGCTTTTTGAGAAAGCAGTGTAAGTCAGGCTAAATAGCCTCACTAGCAGTGGTAGTGACCAGGCTTTCAAATGCAAATTCTACTGTGGAAAGGTATTAACTGGTGATATTATATGTTATCCAGGATATTGTTACAGCTAAACCTAGCTTCTGTAGCTAATCTTTCAACCAAGGTTAGGAGTCTAGCCTAGGACAAATTCACAGTTGATGGACTGTCACTGAATTGCTAGACAGATGCTGGAAAAAACAGTTGGCAATGTGAATAAGTTAACACTGTTGGTTATTCAAATATAATGAATCATTATTTGATTATTAATGTCCAAATAACACTGTATACAATATGGTAGGGGGGTTAAACTTGCTAGCCATAGGATAGGCTACAAAATGAATGAACCATTTTGTATGCAGGAAAGACAGCATGAAAACACTCCAGATGTAGAGCAGGCTGAGGAAACAGCATCAGGGCTTCAGGTGAGGTTTATGATAATAAAACATTTTGTTGTTCAGTATTACAGTCTCATCATCACAGCCTCTTTTTTTGGAGAGTGCATTTTTAGATTATAAAGTTATACTAGCTCTTTAGGGATAGTACACAGAATGGCATCTCGATTTGTAAGGGCTACACATCCCTAAGAAATGGGACGCCACTTGGTTAAAGGTAAATCTAACATTAGCGTAGCATACCAAACTAGCGATTTAAAAAAAACGTTTCAATTAGGAAAATGGTTGCAAATATATATGTTCAGGACTGAGTATAACACAAAACAAGACTGTCGTAATTTTTTTTATCAATTAATTAAGACGAAAATATTATTGGGGCCATTGTTGCCCCGGTCGTGCAGTATTCACATAGCCCTAGGTTTCAAGTAAGCTCCCGATCTCACTTGGTTTTAAGGGGTGTATAGTCTTAGCGGAGAAGCTACAGAGCCTATGCAGGTCACGTGAAAAATGATCCTGAGACTCGTAGTAAGACCGCGTTGGGAAATTAACGAATCGTTAGTTACTTCTATAGGCTATGTAACGGAGTTGTATACAGTCCTTGTTAGCGGTTGTTAAATCCTGCATCATTGAGTCAAGACTTATTTTGAAATATTGTTCACATCTTTAGTAGCATATCCGGCCTTGCAACAGAAGAACAGATAACTGCTACAGGTAAGTTGGGTAAAAAGTGTTCGCATTAAAATCTTTAGAATAATTTCATATATATTTGTATTACAAATACCAATTAAATGCTTATTTTGTGTTGTCAATAAGCAATCATATAAATCACATTTCATGAGATGTAGAATTGTATTTTATTTTCTATTTTCGTTTGACTTTCAAGCACATTGGCGGTTGGCTAATGGGGTTTGTAATGTTCCCATGTATTTTGTCTAGGCGGACCAAAGTAATGCCCACAACTTTATATTTGATGATCCATTGTGCAGGTAACAAAATCAATTTGTTGTTTTGATTTGAAGTGTTCTATTTTGTGTGGTAAAATTTTTATTACAGGTTATCGTACTGGTGACGTGGCTAGCATTCCCCGTTTTAGAATAACTAGCCAGTAACGTCTTTGTGCATGCTACATGCAGTACTCTTTTTTCACCACAAGAGTGGAGTGTCTACTGGGTGATATGCGCTGTTCTGTGTGATACAATGTTGGATGAAGATTGCATGTTTTAGTAATTAGGAAATAATTAGAACACAGTTATTAATATAGCAGAAGAAAAGATAACTGCTGCAGGCGGACCAAAGTAATGCCCACAACTTTATATTTGATGATTCATTGTGCAGAAATAAAAAGCATCTTCGTCCATCCTGAGGGTTGCAGTCCTTGAAGAACAAACACAACGCAGGTTACAGTGGTGCCGTGATCCCGTTTTCTACAAATTGGTCGCTGACCAACAACTCTTCGGACCCGTGGACCTGTTTTCGTCCTACGGCTCCTAAGATCAGCTGAGCAAAGACTTCTGCATACACAAATGTACACATATGTATGGGTTATGGTCGCCGCGGCATGTAAATAACTGTTATTGATGTATCAACTTTAGTGTATATAACAGTAGTTGTGTATATATATATAGGAAGTTTCTACTTCTCTTTTTTTTTTCTCTCTTCTCTTTCTATCGCTTTGATTGCCATGGCTGGCGCACAGTTTACTGGAGCCCAGTGCTTTCAAACCCCAGTTAGTGTTAGTCGAGGTAGGGGTTTATTAGGGGTGCCCATCTCTTTCCCAGAGCTTAGTTCATCTGTAGGTAGTGCTGAAGGGATGGCGGCACATGCTTCACGTTCGCTAGTTGGTGATTTACGCACTTATCACACACAACAGGGTAGTCCCTCCACCCACCAGGGCTCCTGTACTTCCACTCCTGTCAATACTGTAGACATTCTAGGTCAGATGGGTGACATGGTGCAACACATAGGTCAGCAGCTGGCAGACAGCATTCTCAAACACTTGAGTAGGCCTAGTCCAGTAGCACCTTTGTCTGCTCCTAGTGCTCACAGTGGTAGCCACACTCCAGTTCATGGCTCATGGAAAGTTCCTCATCTCAGCGTCACATAGTGAGTCAGAGAAAACTGAGGGATCCCCCTACTTTTAGAGGTGACAATTCGGATTCTGTTACACTGGAAGAGTGGATTGAGATCACGCAAACTTTCATTAGGAGGGGAGGCCTATCTACTGAGGAGCAAGGTGAAGAGATCCTCATTCATTTAAGGGGCAAGGCCAAGGATGTCGTGAAAGTGGGTGTGAAATCTAGTGGGGTTGACATCAGACGTAGCCCAGATTCCATATACAGCCTTTTGAGGAAACGTTTCAGTTGTAAGCAGTTTTCACCCCTGCCTCTGCAAGACTTCTACACAACCCTCCCTGAGCCACAGGAGGATCCTTATGACTACTGGCTTCGTCTAAACCGTGCTGCTGATGTCGCTGCTGAGTGTCTCAAGGAACAGGGTAAGCAGCAAGACAGTCTGTCTGTTGAGGTCACACGCATGTTCATAAGGAACTGCCCAAATTCAGAATTAGCTCTCCCTTTTTGTTCTAAGACCATTGACAAGTGGGTGGCTTCAGAGGTGCAAGAAATCTTGACTGAATACCACTCAGAGACATCTATCAGAACAGTGTTGACAAAGAGAGATGGGGCTGTTATGGAGAGGGCCGTAGCTGTGAACAGGATGGAGGTGAACAGTAGTCCTGTGCCTCTGTGTAACGTACAGTCTCCGCCACAGCTTGCGTCCACAGATCACTCTGCTATGGAGAGGTTGATTGGAATGCTGGAAAAAGTTATTGTAAGTAATAACCAGTCCAGACCGACAAGTGGGAGGATGCGTGACCTACCCCGTATTAAAGGCCTTAATGACTTACCATGCTTAGTCTGCAAAGACCCCTCTCATTCTGCATTGAAACACTGTAGAGATAACATGCTGTGTTTCCAGTGTTTTTCACCTGACCACGCGAGGGACAGATGTCCACTCAAAGGAAAGAGTGCAGCACCTGCTGGCCAGGCGTTAAACTAACTGATCTGCGTGATCTTGAGAGTATACCTCCCACCTCTGGCTTTCAATCTTTTTCAGATTATGACTCTTTAAGTCAATTGTACAGTAGCGATATTTCTTCAGAAAAAACTGTTATTTTTCCGAATTTGCAGACAGTTCCAAGGTCAGATAGTTTATTTTACAAGTCAGCTGCAATTGTGAGTGGACTCACTTCAAAGCTCTCCTTGATAGTGGGTCTATGGCATGTACTCTTAGTGAGTCTGCTGAACAAAGGTTATTGAAATACAGTCCAGGCATGGCTAAGCAGTCGGCTCGAGACATTGTGATTGTTGGCTGTGGAGGCCATCGTGTTACTCCAACGGCAATTTATGGCCTCCCAGTCACTGTGTACGGCTGTTCAATGACTGTCCCCACATTAGTTGTGACAGGTCGGACTGAGGAGATGATCCTGGGCACCAACATCATCAAAAGGCTGTTGACGCAGCTGAGAGAGACGAGTGGTTACTGGAGACTTAAGTCCATGCCCAGCCACAACCAGAGTGATGAATAATGTGAGTTCTTGTCCCTTTTCTCCAACACTGAGAGGTAGAGAGGTGAGTCTGTGCCAGACAGAGTAGGTACTGTGAAGCTCCAGAGGAGTGTGACATTAGAGAGACAACAGAGCACCTGGTTTGGGGAAAGCTACCCGTGTCTTCAGTCCTGTCGGTGGGCAGCACAGTCATCATTGAGCCAACAATGTCTAGATCAAGACCAAGACAAATAATGGTTGGTACAGTGATCACACCACTTTGGGGAGATGGTTCTATCCAATTGAAAATCATTAATCCAACCAACCACAGAGTCGTGTTGAGAAGAAACACTAAAATAGCTGATGTGTCGCCTTGTATTGCGATGGATGATCTGCCGTTGCCTGAACAGATCAAGTTAAATGTACAGTGCACTGACAGCGGCCCTTCTTCAACACCCAGATCAAGTGAGGAAATGAAGCAAGCCCTGTGCAGTCTGAACCTTCCGGACATCGACCTGGAGTCTTGTGAGGTGTCAGCACACTGGAAAGACAAGCTTCTACAGATAATCGAGAAATATGAGTCTACCTTCTCAAGAGACACAATGGACTGTGGAGAAGCGAAAAGCTTTGTCCACCGCATTCACCTGACTGATGACAGACCTTTTCGTTTGCCGTACAGGCGTATACCACCAAGCCAGTATGATAAACTAAGACTGGCTTTGAACGAGATGGAGGAGAAAGGAATCATCCACAAGTCGCACAGTGATTATGCGTCTCCCCTCGTGCTGGTCTGGAAGAAGAATGGCGACTTACGTATCTGTACGGATTTCAGGTGGTTAAATGCTCGGACTGTCAGAGATGCCTACCCGTTGCCTCACCAGTCTGATGTGTTGGCCGCACTGGGCGGAAACGCTTTCTTCTCTACCATGGATCTGACGTTGGGCTATTATAACGTGCCTCTGCAGGAAGAGCATAAGAAATACACAGCTTTTACTTCACCTTTTGGCCTGCACGAATACAACAGACTTCCTCAGGGTCTCTCCAACAGTCCAGGCACATTCATGAGAATGATGATGTCCATCTTTGGAGATGAGAATTTCAGCAGTGTCCTGTGTTACCTGGATGACCTGATGGTGTTTGCCCCATCCGAGGCTGTGGGTCTTCAACGCCTTGAAATGGTCTTCTCCCGTCTGTCCAATCACAACTTAAAGCTGGCCCCGAAGAAATGCTTCTTCTTAAGACGATCCGTCAAGTTCCTTGGCCACATTGTCTGTGAAAAAGGCATTAGGACGGATCCAGGCAAAGTCGAGGCCATCAGCAAAGTCCAGAAGGTTGATCTAATGGAGGCTGACGGGCAGACACCGTGTTCAAAGAAGATCAGGTCGTTCCTTGGTATGTACACTTTATTGAGGGATGTTCTGCAAAGGCCAAGCCACTCTTCCAGTTGACAGCAGGCTCCTCCAGAAAGCAGACTCGTGGGAGGAAGGGGAGGAAGTCGAAGAACAAGCTCAGCGTCACAACACTCGCTCCTACTGACTGGACACCTGCATGTCAGAAGGCTTTCGAAGCCCTGAAAACAGGTCTGTTGCACAGCGTTACTTTGTCGCACCCAGTCTTCGACCAACCTTTCATTTTGACTGTAGACGCGTCTTTTGATGGAGTTGGAGCAGTTCTTTCTCAAGTCCCACCTGGTGAAGAGATACCAAGACCAGTAGCCTTTGCCAGCAGGACGCTGTCTCGTTCACAGATGAACTACCCTGCTCACAGACTGGAATTATTTGCATTGAAGTGGGCTGTCTGTGAAAAGTTAAGCCATTGGCTAAAGGGACGCCACTTCACAGCGTGGACTGACAACAACCCTTTGACATACAGTTTGACAAAGCCCAGACTGGATGCCTGTGGGCAGCGGTGGGTGGCCAAGCTTGCATCCTACAGCTTTGATATTAAGTATGTTCCAGGACCCAGAAACATTGTTGCCGATGCTTTGAGCAGAGAGCCATTCGTCCAGTCTTGCATAGGCCATCGCCTTGTCACAGAGCCATATCTGTCGCTCTTGAGGAATGTCAGTGGTGTTGTGGATGACACAGTGCAACATGCCTTCAAGTACACCAACAATCATCAGATGGTCCTGAGATCGGGCAAAGATCCACACAATATATCTACCAACAAAGCCTCAGACACTGGTTTAATTGAAGCTCCAGATATTTCAGCTGTTCTGGATGCTCATGCCTCTGGTGGCCTGAGTGAAGTCATGGGTGCGAGTCAAGCTACTCCTCAACTGCAGCAGGTTAACTCCCCCTTTCCCCACAGCAGCCTCGTCGAGCAGCAAGGGCAGGATGACACCATCGGCCGAGTCCTCTATTACATCGAGAGACAACGAAAGCCATCTAAGAATGAAAGAGCAGACGAGCCCTCCAGTGTGTGTCAGCTGCTAAAATACTGGGACAAGCTGGTTGTTCACGATGGTTTACTTTGCAAGACGAGAAGAGACCAAAACACAAACAGGCCGTTTTTTCTCTTTGTGGTGCCCAACTCTCTCAAGGCTCAAGCGCTCGATGGGATTCATGATGCAGCTGGTCATCAAGGGAAGAGCCGAACGCTGTCTCTGGCGAGGCAGAGATTCTTCTGGGTTGGCATGAAAAGAGACTTTGACGATCATGTGAGGAACTGTCATCACTGTGTTGTCGGGAAGACACCGGAGCCAAATACTTGCGCTCCACTTGAAAACATCCGCACATCAGAGCCGATGGAGCTGGTCTGCATCGACTTTTGGTCTGCAGAGGTCAGTGATGGGAAGTCCATGGATGTGCTCGTGGTGACTGATCATTTTTCCAAAATGGCTCATGCATTCCCATGCAAGAATCAATCTGCCAAGCAAGTGGCCTGAAGACTCTGGAATGACTTATTTCTCGTCTATGGTTTTCCGAAGAGAATTCATTTGATCAGGGAGCGAATTTTGAGAGCAAGCTGATCAAGGAGCTTGACTCTTTCAGGTGTTGAAAAGTCTCACACAACACCGTATCACCCCATGGGCAATGGTGTGGTTGAAAGATTCAACAGGACCCTCGGATCCATGATAAGAATGTTGCCACCCAAGTCCAAAGCCAAATGGCCTCAGATGCTGCAACTACTTACCCTTTGCTACAATTGCACAGAGCACGAGACAACAGGCTTTGCTCCGTTCTATCTAATGTTTGGCAGAGTCCCTCGTCTCCCAGTTGACATTATGTTCCAACATGTGCTTTCTGATGGCGTAGTGGTGGATCACAATGAGTTTGTGTCACGCCTAAGGAAAGACTTACTTGAGGCGGTTCAGATCGCACAGAAACACAGTCAGAAAGAGCAGACTCGACACGCCAGGCTTTACAACAGGAAGATCAAGGGTTCGCCACTTGCCATTGGTGACAGAGTACTCGTTGCAAACAGAGGTGAAAGAGGTAAAAGGAAGGTAGTTGACAAATGGGAGTCTGCTCTGTATGAAGTTGTAGCTGTTAAGCCTGACATCCATGTCTACGAGATCAAAGACATCAACTCAGACAAACTGAGAGTAATCCATCGAAATCTACTGCTTCCTGTGAACTTCTTACCGATTGACAATGGCCAGGAAACCCAGACCGGTGACAGTGATGAGGTTGTCCCCGTTAACCCTCCAGTCGAAATGGATGGCAGTGACGAGATGGTTCCTGAAGTCAACCCTCCAGCCGAGGTGGATGGCAGCGGTGACCGAACTGCGCACTGGGTGCTCTCTAGCCATGACCATTTTGAGATGGAGGATCATCAGACTTGTCTCTCTGAAGTGCGTGAGGTAGCTGATTGTGTGCCCGGGCCATTTGATTCAGCCAGTGGCGTCATGAGTGAAGCGAGGAAGCAGAACAGTGATGTTCCTTCTGCAAACAGTGACCCATCCGATGTTGAGTCCCAACAAGTAGTGCTCCCGTATGAAGATAGAGGTTCGGATGAGCTTGTTGTGTGCATTCAACCTCGGGGCTTTGAGAACACAGTTGCCCGAACGAGACGAGGCAGAGTTATCAATCCACCACAGAGACTCGTTTGTGAGATGAATGAGCAGGTGCTTGACACTTCAGAGTCCACAGTGACCTCTTTTTTTTCTAGTTAAGAGCTTATTTTGACATTCTTATTGTAGTAACAGATGTCATTCCAGTCAGTCTGACCTGACTAAGAAACAGTTAGAGATGAGTATCAGATATAGAATAGCAGAATTTGAGGTGTAACAGGCATCTCTTGGGTCTACTTTCAGTCTGGGGTAAGGCGCCATTCCATTCTTTAAGTACTCCTTAGTTGGAGGATTGGTTTAATCGACGGCTTGTGATACTTTTTAGTGCCATCTTGGTCAAATTATTTTCTCTTTTTCTTTCCTTCTCTCTTTTCTTGTCTGTTAGTACTTCTCCGGTAGGTCTCCAATTTAGCAGAATTTAAGGGGGGTGTATGTAACGGAGTTGTATATACAGTCCTTGTTAGCGGTTGTTAAATCCTGCATCATTGGGTCAAGACTTTTATTTTGAAATATTGTTCACATGTTAGTAGCATATCCGGCCTTGCAGCAGAAGAAAAGATAACTGCTGCAGGTAGGTTGGGCAAAAAGTGTTCGCATTAAAATCTTTAGAATAATTTCATATATATTTGTATTTCAAATACCAATTAAATGCCTATTTTGTGTTGTCAATAAGCAATCATATAAATCACATTTCAATGAGATGTAGAATTGTATTTTATTTTCTATTTTCGTTTGACTTTCAAGCACATTGGCGGTTGTAATGTTCCCATGTATTTTGTCTAGGCGGACCAAAGTAATGCCCACAACTTTATATTTCATGATCCATTGTGCAGGTAACAAAATCAATTTGTTGTTTTGATTTGAAGTGTTCTATTTTGTGTGGTAAAATTTTTATTACAGGTTATCGTACTGGTGACGTGGCTAGCATTCCCCGTTTTAGAATAACTAGCCAGTAACGTCTTTGTGCATGCTACATGCAGTACTCTTTTTTCACCACAAGAGTGGAGTGTCTACTGGGTGATATGCGCTGTTCTGTGTGATACAATGTTGGATGAAGATTGCATGTTTTAGTAATTAGGAATTAATTAGAACACAGTTATTAATATAGCAGAATAAAAGATAACTGCTGCAGGCAGACCAAAGTAATGCCACAACTTTATATTTGATGATCCATTGTGCAGAAATAAAAAGCATCTTCGTCCATCCTGAGGGTTGCAGTCCTTGAAGAACAAACACAACGCAGGTTACATACACTCTTAAAATAGATGTGTTAATATCAACACAAGTTGTGTCAATTCCCAACACACTAATGTGTCTATATAGGGACCACACATATTGTGTTACTTTTAACACATCTACTGTGTTAAATACGCACACACATAATATATGTTAAAATGTTCACACAGTAATTGTGTCAAATATAACACAATATGTGTGGTCCCTATATAAACACATTAGTGTGTTAATAAATGTGTTACTAAATGTTCATAATAATGATACACCCAATGTAGCAAAATGTTACTTTATTTTACAATCATGGTAATCAATAAATTTCCATACAATCAATACATTTCCATATAATCAAAACATTTCCATATAATCAATACATTTCCATACAATTAATACATTTCCATACAATCAATCAATACTTTTTAAGAATATAACATTCATTTAAACTTACACAATCTTGTAGGATTTAAGTAAACCATATCTCCCCTGAAACTTGACATCAATGGTCTGACATCTGCGAGGTCATTAATGCTAACCGCTTCAAACACATAAGCATAGTAATGATCATCAAAAAAACTGAACTGATAAAATTCAGACAAACATTAATAATTCTTTGTCAGATTCTGGAAGGATGTGAATTATTTCACCAAACTGCCATTCACCTCTTGTATCATATTTAAGGGGGACTACACTGCCTGTTCTATATGTCTGACCAAACACGCTAACTGTGTGTGCAACATGAACCGTGCTTAAAATGGCAAGATTTCCATCAATGACACGCTTGCACTTTGGGCACACATACATGGCTTACTTATGATATAGCCTGGAGCTTGGAGATAAGCTCAACAACTTTGGATCTTTTGTTAACAGAAAGGGGTATTTCATAAATATGCTCCAGGAAGGAGAAGACAGACTGCAATTGGACAGGGTACTTTGATAGATTGCAAAGAGGTAGATTGCAAACCCAATACATCTTGAAGAGCTTGTCAATTGCACAGGTCAGCCCTTCATTTCCAAGTGGCACAGCAATCTTGTCACTTCTCGCGACGATCAAATACTGCTGGGCAGCTCCACTTGGGTGTCCAATGCACACAATGCAAGGCTGGTGGGCTCTAGATGAATCAGGATTCTCAAGCAATGATGAGATGCTTGTTCCAGGCTGTAACACAAAACGTTTGAAATACTACATTAGTAAACCAACATGGGGAGGAGACCACGGCACAACATCAGGAGGTTCAGTGAACAGTGATGCAACCAAAAAGTCATAAGACACAAACATACTTGCACAAAGTCCATGAGGTAGGAAATGGCTGATTTCACACTGCAGCGACTCCATCCAGCCCCTCGTCCTGATGCAGTTGGTGGAAGAAGATGCGTGAGCACCTGAAGTGCTTTGAAGCAAAGCAAGTCTACAAGAAAATAGTAGATTCCAAATTAGATATCTACCCTTACTTAAGGTTAAGTCATCTTGAACAATTAAATTGGCTTAAGTAATTATCCATTGCATAAAAGTAGTGCTGTCAGTTTAACGCGTTATTAACGGCGTTAACGCAAACCCAAATTAACGGCGTCAATTATTTTATCGCGCGATTAACGCTCTTTTTGGCCTAGCAAACTTTGTAGTTTTTTTCACATGCTGTTGCAACAACTACCGACGTTAGAAAAACTACAACACCACACCGGATCTAGCTAGACCGGAAACAAAACAACAGGCACGCCAAACACTCGTTTGGCTTGCGAGCTGGCTAAAGAGTAGTAGCAGAGCCCGTTTACGGATATTAGACATTCTCTGGTAGTAGGCTAACGTTACGTTTTGAGTGGATGACGAGCGCGAGATGCCGAAATGGATGCCAATAAGATTCTGAATGGAAAGTTTGCTTTTAAAAAGTTGCCAAATGGTTCTATTGACAAGACCAGTGATCTGTGTGTTTTGTCGTTGTAAACTGAGCTATCATCGCAGCACGTCCAGTCTGAAATACCACTTGATGGCCAAGCACACAGCTGATGCGAATTCTCTGCCCCCTCGTCAAAGTCAGGCGATTGCAATGTTGTTTTCAATAAAAAAAATATTTGCACAAAGCAATCCGAACCACTTTTCTATGTTGATAAGAGCATTAAAAATCGAAAAAAGTTTGGGACAAAAATAAATCAGGGACATTTAGAATAGATAAAAATGTGAGATTAATTGTGATTAATCGTGAGTTAACTATGACATTAATGTGATTAATCGCGATTAAATATTTTAATCGTTTGACAGCACTACTTAAAAGTTATAAGTGCATGTTCCCCACATCTTCTTGAATGCGAACCAACATACCATCATTGTTGTTCCCGGTGGTTGAAGGATTTTCCAGATCCTCAGACATCTCCAACGCAGCAACCTTCATTAGCTTAGGGATGATGTTTGTCTCCCATTTGCGAAGGAAAAGATCAACCTTCCCCTCGAACTGTTTATCAAAGTCTAAATCAAACTAAGATGTACAAAGATAAAAATTCAATCCAATTTATTCATTTGAATTAACAGGCTATATTTACTGAAGTATGCAGGGTTGCTTTAAAGGACAGATAAACTCTAAGAATTTGATTACCAGGTGTGGCATGTCAATGAATCGCGGATACTGATTAAATATCTCAGCTAATGTTGGAGATTGTGTTGTAATCCATATTCTTCTGTGAGTGTAGGTCTGGTCCATTGCATGCTTGATTGTTGAGAGGTTTTCAGGTGAGGGCTTAATTCTCTTTGCCAAGGTCCTCAGGTCACGTCCTCATCTGTGTTTGCCACAGACGAGGTCAGAGTCAGAGTTACAGTGGCCCCTGATTTATTCTTCCGCCAATACCTTCTCTGGCTTTCTTCCATATCCCTGCTAAGGTTTCGTAGTTTCATTTCAATGAAGCCGCTGTGTGAGGCTGGATCATAGTAGTGTTCCTTTGCATGGGTTGAAGGTAGAGAGTGGACATGAGGCGTCAGTCAATAATACCAACAATACAATAGCCCTCATTTCTGAAACCATTAACATTTGGTACATCAGTAAAATGTGGGGTGGGAAGGTAAACATTATTTTATTTTTTAACTTACATATCCTTCATTGCAATGGCGGTTCTAGCACATTGTGTGCCCAGGGCAAGTTTATCACTTGCACCGCGCCAATATGCCAATTCCCCACAAACTGAAATGATCGATAAGAGAAAACCGCGCAGAGATTTTTTTTTTTTTTATGCTCGTGCACCCCGCCCCCCACGTGACATGAAAAAATGCCGCCCGTGCCTAAAACCGCCCCTGCTTCATTGTGTTCCTGGATTTTGACACCAAATTTAGAAAACGGGGTGACAACATTCTTGGCAAGACGCACCTTGTCATCACTGGATGGGTGAGTTCAGAAGTCCACTCAAACTATTTTTGTGGTAAATTGGCAAAAACACAGCTGACATTTAAAGGGTTTCCACCAATAACTCTAGTTTTGTAATGGTGGGAGCGTGGGATTTAAAAGTAGCCTATTTGATTATCGTATAGTAGGCACTGAGACCTTTCCCTTTATATCATTATCTAATTTTTCACAGAAGTGTTTTTTTAGAGCATCTAAACCTTTCAATTAGTAACATGTATTGCCATCAGTTATACTCACACTTCACAATTACTGACTAAAATACTAATTTCAAGTATGATATGAGAACAAATTTCACTCCATTATCAATACTTTTGCATCTCACACTTAATACAGTGTCAACTTACAATCCTTGTCTCTCCACAAGATTGCTGACAGCAACCCTCACAAGTAGCATCCTGTTTTTTGTGCATAAGGTGCCAGATTCCTCATATTCTGTGAGTATGTTTGGAGCTTTTTTTTTTTTTAGTAATTTGAGTGCCTCCAATCCACTGTCATCCAGCCTGTCATGGACAGGTAGAGATTGTGTCTGTCCTGGCAGGGGAGCAGGCCGGAGAAAAACACAAGCAAAAGCAAAAATGTATTAGCCATTGGTGCAGTTTAAAATTCCCAAACAAACATTATTGTGCAGTCCTGTTGATAAAACACAATATTATCAACAGGACTGCACAATTACTTGAAAAATTTGGAACAACTACTTGCATTAATTCTCACAGCCTTACCGGACATATCAGTTCAAATTCTGCATCCGCTATCTCAGAGCCCGACCGGAAAAATAACTGGAATTTATCCAGTTATTTGATGTCTGTATCAATAAACTCATTGAAGTCGGCATTATACTTGAGGAATTGATCTAAATCTACAGCAGAAGGTAGGCCATCTTGAGATTTGCTTTCATTGATTAATTCCCTAGCATTGCTTAGGTGATAAACTTTCTTGCAGATCTTTCTGACATCTAGGTAGATCGATGCCAGTATTTTTTTTTAGTTAGCGTCCATTTGCTGATAAAGAAAAGACAAAAAGGTTGTAGTCATTATTCACTACAGTAAAATAACACAAAACCCCTCCTACCACTTACCATTTGTTTTGCTAGATAATCAAACCATATAGCACGGGTCAAAATGTAAGATTATATATAGATAGTGCCGTATTTGAGTAATGAAACTTACCAAACTGTGTTTTAATTAAACCATTAAAGGCCCATCACTCTCTTGTAGCGCTGAACAGAAAAATAAAATTATGGTGAGGAACAGACAATACAATCACCAATTACAGTACTCCTATGCATTCTAGTTCATATGCGATTGCTCTGTCCCGATTCCATTGTGCCTTGTCTGTGGGGGAAAAAAACAAAAAAATAGCTAAACTTAAAAGGCATTACACAACCAAACAACTCATTACACAGAAATAAAATGTCATGCTGGTTTGCCGTGAGATTTTTTCCTATTGTGCTGCGAGAGAAAAAGGATGGGGGGAAAAACTGATTTACAGTACACCACAAGCGTTGCACATGCTCTATGGTTATAGTTAGCTAGACTAATACGGGCGCGAACTAGCCAACACCACATGTAAAATGGCTAGCTAAAGCTATGACAAAAGAGTAAAGTGCTTAAAAGAGCCTTCGTAAGAAAACGCAAGCTGTTACTAGCCAGGTTCACTTTCACTCTCCATGTTTCAATAGCGAATACAAAATGCTAACCAATTGCACATATTAATTTATCCAGGTTGACTAGCTAGCTAACTTGAACCGTTAACGTTAGTTACCTTAGCTAGCTAGCTACTAGCTTACATTAGCTAACGACGTTAGCTACCAACTGAAGGTTGTCAGTGCAAGCTAGTACAGTAGATGTTAGCCCGAGCCTCATTACGGCTCTGATGTTAGATACACTCAAATAACGGTTCCCATTCAGCACACCAGCATGACAGTCACAACCTACAGAAAACGAGCCTCTCATCATCAAATAAATATCCCAGGGTATTTACTTTTTATATTTGCAAACTCAAGTAAAGTAAAAAATACATTTACCTTGAGTCTTCCGCTGTCGTGTCAGTGCGTCTTTCAAAACTGAATTTTCTTTTTGGGCGCGCAAAGATGTTGAAGTAGTGATGTGATTGGTCAATGTTTTAACACATGTTTTGTGAATCCAATCGTAAATTCAAACAATACACTATTTGTAGAAAACAAAACAATATGTGTCTGATTGATAATAACACAAATTGTGTCAGCTAACAACACATTTGTTTTAAGAGTGTAGCTACAGAGCCTATGCAGGTCACGTGAAAAATGATCCAAAGACTCGTACCCGAAGACCAAGTCGGGATATGAACGAATAATTTCTGTTTACTTGGACAAGCCTATGCAACGGTCCCGATACGCGGCCACGAGAAAATGAACGAATCACTCTTTGAAAGGACTCGTTACTCCCTAGTCCTTGTAAGGATTCGTTCAAAATGAACGGATCGTTCACGAACGACACATCACTATTGTGTGAGAGAGATTCAGTAAAGTAAATTCAACTGGTGCTCAAAGACCGTGTCCTTCTATCATTATTTACACAACATAAAGTAACCTCAAATGAACTCCAAACAGTCGGCTACATTGGTGACAGCGGTGGTGCGTCCGGAATGAATTGATTTATTTCTAGATATTTTTTTTTATTTTTATTATGTGTGAAGTAAATAGTGTTAGCTACTAGTGTCAGCTTAGTTGGTGACACGTTTGCCGAGTCTGGCGTGCTGATGCGAAGAGAAGAGTTTGCACATAGCATTAATGAGTTGCGTTGAAGACAAAATGTGGTATGGAGACGAGGATCCCCTCATGTGCAAATTGGAGAGAAGCAGAAGCCGCGCATCAGGAGTGAAAGTGAAGATTGATTTGCCACCCTTTTTTAGTGGTGAGGGGAGTGACAGCTTCCATAGCTGGTCAGACTATTTGAAGTTGCAGTCAGAGCGCTTACCGATGGTGACAACTATCATTGTAAACTGGTGAGAATTCTACCAACTCGACAGAATAAGGCAGCTTTTCTGTTATGGCACAGTCTTCCAGAGGCCGTCCAGACGGAGTATGTAGCTGTCAACGACAGACTTAAAGAGGCATGTAGACACCAACAGTTTATGAAGCGTTTTAGAGCTAGCCTGTTGGCCCGCCCGTGAGTGCAACAGGAGAGTTTGGAGGTGTATGCTGCGGGGATTAACAAGTTAGTTCTTGAGGCGTTTCCAGACTACGGCGACAGGGCCCAAAGAGAGGAGAAATGTAGGAGGTTTATTGCTGGTCTCGATCCCGTTTTGAGAGCAAAGTGCCATGAACAGGGAGCGACTGATCTGGAAGAAGCCCTGGTTATTGCAGGAAGATGAGGGCTTACATATGGACTCTTGTGGACTCATATGCTCGGCTACAAGACACAAGCGAATTGGGCTGTGGCTGCAATGCAGTCCGTGTCGGGGGTGGATAGCGTATCCAAAACAAGCTATCGGAGGAGATGAAAGTTATGAGGATGGAGATGACAGATGGCAGGGGAGAATCAAAGGCTGAGAGCTGGTGACGGCCAAGCTGAGGGCAAGTGGCAGTGTTTCCGCCCCACTGCGAGAGGTCGCTGTCAGTGCAAATGCGGGGAATACGGTTGTCAGTCGCGGGGTAACCAGGGTACTCAAAGAGGAAGCTCCCGAGAAGGTCGGTCCTTTTCCGCAAGGGACGACCAGCAAGCTGGTGACCAATGGCGTGAGTTTTACCCCAGGGGAGGGGCCAGAGGGCGCAGCCCGAGTCCGGGAAGACAGACTTATTATGATGAAGACCCAAAGAGCCGTGGAGTGTGCTTCAGATCTCCTGGAAGGGAGGACCAACAAAGTCAGCAGGGAAACTAGATGTAGCTGGTGTTATGGCCCAAATGCCAGCTTGTCCTGAGGAGGGCCCGTTTACCTGTAATCCATGCATGTCAGAATCGACAAGGGACTGCTCTGTACGTTCCTTTGAAAAGAAGAGTAATGACACTGATGAAATTCCTACTTCCTATGTCAGTGGTGTAATTGAAGGGTCAGAGGTATCAATGTTAGTGGACTCAGGGTCTAGTGTGTCCTTGATTAGCGCTGACTTTCGTATGTCTGTACCGGCTCTGCGTGGCCGCCCATTGAACAAGGACTTTGTTGCAGCTCGGGCTGTAAATGGTCAGACGCTTGACACATTAGGAACCCTCACATTAACCCTTTGACTGGGCTCAGGAACATGGCAGCATGTGTTTCATGTGCTCCGGGACGCTACACAGGCCGTCCTGCTGGGCTGGGATTTTCTTTGTAAAAATCACGCTCTTATTGATGTTGGACAGGCCCGGCTGCAACTGTGGTGCATCAGTGTTCCCCTGCTGACGGATAAGGACATGATCCCCAGGTGCTGTAATGTGTCACTGGTTTCTGGATTTACTATTCCTGCTCTGAGTGAGACAATAGTGTCTATAAAGATCAGTCCGTCTGGGTCTGCTGATTTGAACGGTAGTGACTGTGGGCTACTTGGAACCCAATGTGCATGAGACAGATGGGCTGGTGGTGGCGCACACTGTGACATCTGCAAAAATTGAGTGAGAAAGAAGGGGGAGAAGAATGGAGATTCTGCGTGGATTATCGCAGACTCAACGCAGTCACGATAAAGGATTCCCACCCACTTCCCCGGGTGGATGACACTCTGGACGCTCTTGCGGGCTCCTCCTGGTTCAGCACGTTGGACTTTTCGAACGGGTACTGGCAGATGGAGGTGGAAGAATGCGACAGGGAGAAGACAGCTTTTTCCACTGGCCGAGGCCTTTACCTATGCCCATGGGGTTGACCAACTCACCTGCAACATTCCAACGGATGATGAAACTTGTCCTGAGAGGCCTACCATGGCAGATATGTATGATATACCTAGACAATATTTTGATATACAGCAACACGATTGAGGCCCATCTCTCTAATCTAGAAGAGGTGTTTACCAGGATCCAAGCTGCGGGCCTTGGGTTAAATCCAAATAAATGCCACTTTGCCAGAGATCAAGTGACATTCCTGGGCCATGTTGTCTCTCGGCGGGGTCTGCAGCCAGACCCAAGAAACACAGACAAAGTAGAACAATGGCCTCCTCCCAAGACTCCATCAGAAGTGAGAGCCTTTGTAGGGCTGTGTTCTTACTACAGACGGTTTGTTCAGAATTTTGCCCAGGATGCGGCCCCTTTGAATCACCTGATGGGGAAAGATGTGCCGTTTGAATGGACAGCTGACTGTGACTTAGCCTTCAACCATTTAAAAGGGGTACTGTCGACAGCCCCTGTAGTGGCTCTGCCTGACTTTAGCGTGCATTCAAAGTCTATACTGATGCCTCTAAGGAGTCAGTCGGGGCTGTGCTGGCCCAGGTCAGGGATGGACTTGAGTATGTTGGCCCTTCGGCCCTCAGTCCCACGCAGAAGCGCTGGTCCACCTTTGATAGAGAGTTCTGGGCTGTGGTGTGGGCTGTGCGCGAGTTCAAACACTATGTGGGACTGACGTCTTTCACCATCATCACGGATCCTCGGCCGTTACTGGGTCTGCGTCGTATGTCTATTGACAATGATCCATCTGGTTGGAGGTGTAGTTGGGTACTGGAGCTGGAACCCCTGCACTGGGTCATCGAACACCGAGAGGGGGTGCGTCATGGTAACACGGATGCTTTATCCCGCTGACCAGTGTCGATGCACGCCGGGGAGGACAACAGTGTGACTCACGTGAATGCCGTTTACTCAGGGGACGTACCTGACCATCCGGGGACTTTCCATACCCAACAGGAAGTTCTGGATGACTTCCCTACCTCTCTGCCCATAGGCCAGTTGCAACCAACTGTAGACTGGTCAGTGGACTTGGAACCAGTGGACCTGCAGGAGTTGCAGCAGGCTGAACCAGATATGTCCACGTGGGCTGGGTTGAAAGGGTTGCGCTGAAACCACCCTGCGGCCTTCTGAGGGGGTCGTCTGTGTGTCTTAGGAAGACTATTTCACAAAGTTTGTTAACTTGTATGCTCTTCCCAACCAGATGGCAGTCCGTCGCACAGTGTCTGTTTGAAGATTATGTGCTGGTGCACAGGATTCCTGAGACTTTACACAGTGACCAGGGTCGGCAGTTTGAAGCAGAGGTCATCCAGAGCCTCTGTCGTCTACTGAGGATTTAAAAAAACACGCACCACCGTCTACAATCAGGTGTTATGGTGGATTGACCAGCTGGCCAAAAGGCTGTTGTCACATGGGGGTGAGTGGGACTATTTTCTGAGGCAAGTGGCTTTTGCTTATAACACTTCAAAATATGGCAATACACAGTTCACCCCCTTTTTACCTTGTGCATGGAAGAGAAGCACGGGTTCCAGCAGATGTGTTGGTGCCACTGAGACTGTTCGACTCTCAGGTACACGGGACGCAGGCGGGGTTCGTGTCCTTGATGATGAAGGAGCTGGAGAGCGTCTTCGGTGATGCAAGACTGAACAGTGCAATGGCCCAGGAAAGACAGAAACTTTACTATGACGTGGGGGTGCGTCATTGCCCATATGAGAGGGGTGACATGTTGTGGCTGAACAATTCGACAGAGAGTAGCATGAAGCTGGCCTCTCCTTGGAAGGGACCTTATAGGGTTATTCAGGTGCTTGACTCACGCGGTGAGCGTGGGCTTACCTATCGAATTGAAAATCCTTTGGAACCTGAGGACTGGGAGCAGGTGGTGCACTACTACAGATTGAGGAGATACACCTTGCCCGTAACTCCAGCAGATGGCGCCTGTTTCTTCCCCAGGCTTTGCTCCTCCTGCCGCGCAGACGTTGAGTCCGTTGACCTGGTGGTCGAAGGTGGGATGTGTACAATGCCTGCTGTCGCTGACGAGTCGGCTCGGGTGATGACTCGGACCGAGCGCCCCCCCAGTTTTCAGCCGGGCCCCCCCAAGCTCCTTCTGACTTCAGCCAAAAGGGTTACATGTTGAAGCTATGAAAAAGTCTGTCAGTGCTTTCAGTAATAGATAATGCTTTTTTAACCGATCTTTTTAAGAGATTCCCCAGTGATTGTCTGGTTGATAATGGGCAACGTAGGTTAGAGCTCCGCATCCACGTTTACCGATAAAAGTGAAATGAACCTCGAAATCCTTGCCTCTCACTTGTTCTAGAAGTTATTGTATATTGGTCTTTAGTGGAGGGCTTTTGACGAATAGTAAAGTGTAGCATTGGTGTTTAATGTTAGACTCTGGAATTTCATACTTCTGTTTCATTTGTAATCTTTATTTCTTTTAATAGAAGATACACGGGTTAAAGACGTTAACAGTAGTCTTTTAGCTTCGTTAGCCATCGATTGTTCTTTGCGTGCGTGTTTGTAGGCCTACCTACAATTAAAAACCTTTTATCAAGCATTGATTTCAGATCCCCAAACCATATACTACTGCCCCTGCGACAAGGGATATTAAGATCATACACCAGACAGAGCATGTTTCTGCTTCCCCTGTTGACAATTTGGAGTCAGAAATTATAAAGACATCACCTTCACTAGACAAGGTTTTTACCAATTGGAAAACGGCGGCGGTTTATTTGACATAGACTCATAAAACTATTTTCCGCTCAAATGAATGCCCAAAATTTCGCTCTGTGGAGGATCCTATTCAGCATCACATCAACCCCAGGATATGTCATGGGTTTGGGTTAAGCCCCGAATATGTGGGGGGAATCTGGCTCCTCGCCCGATTAACACTTGGATCATTAAGCAGACTAAAAAATGATAACATAATGGTTATATAAAAAATTATACGACCCTCTTCCGTAATCATGATGCCCCCCCAGAAATGTTCACTGCCCCCCCAGTCAAAGCAGGCTGCATCCGGCCCTGGTGTTATCTGGTATGTTTGGGGAGTGCGTGACTTGTCATCTGTATGTGTTGGAGTGGCCATGGGTGTCTGAGTCAATTGTTTATTGTTTGTTTGTTTTTTGGGGGGGGGACTGCTTGCTGTTGCATATGTTCCCTGGATATGTGATCTGCTTGTCTGCCTGTTCTGTTGGAACAGGGACGTTCCATGTTGAGGGGGGGACGTATGTGACAGACCTTTCTTGGTGTAACGGTAAAGGGGGTGTTTTGTCCTTCAGGGGTTGCCGTAGGCGTGTTGCTAAGGCAAGTGTTGGGTTTAAGTAAGCTGTTGGTATTCTTGTGTGAGAGATTCAGTAAAGTAAATTCAACTGGTGCTCGAAGACCGTGTCCTTCTATCATTTTTACACAACATAAAGTAACCTCAAATGAACTCCAGTCGGCTACACAAGCAACAGTAAAATATTTCACAGCGAGTACAATAATTTTTTATCAGTTAGGCTTCAACCAACCAACAAGTCTCTCAATAAGAGTCATTGTGAGGAAACTAACATCACGTCCAGCAAATCATTCCTAAGTACCATTGTACAACAACGGCAATAGCCCGATTCCCTAACCAATCAGCCATCTGACTCTGACTTGTTTAGTTAATGCACTAATGCGATTAACAAAGGCATTTGCAATGAAATGATACTAAGTGACTAAGGCACTGGAGTACATATTAAGTACAGTCTGGAATTTCTATTTTGTTATTTAGAAACAAATTTGCATTTACAACCGATATGGGCAGGTTGAAAATGCCAATTTGCCCATTGTACAACCGATTTGGGCAGATACTAATTAGTATGTAAATGTTAATAATGTAAATGTTAGTGCTGACTGCTGGCATAACAATCTCTGCTGTCAAAGGGGTGTCTTTATGGATGAAATGCTAGCTAGCTAACAGAACAACAATATGTGCTTCTAGTATAAATCACTGAATTTTGTTACAGAAATTAATGTGTTTACTGATGTCAAAACTGCCCGCACATTGCAAAGGTCGGCAACTGTACATGCAAGCACTGTATGGTGAATTAGGCTTAACCATGCATGTGATGACTTAAACAGATAGAAAAAAATAAATAATACAAACTTTTAAAAACAACAACATTGTATTTGTATTTCTTTCAACTCTGTTTTGATAAATAGAACATTTTGTTGACTTCACTGATGGAGACATCCTTTAATCTGGGCAAACCCATTTTCTGGCAATCATCCATATGCTGTCCTTTGGTGTAGATATCTGAAAAGACTCAAGATAATTATAACCTTCTCTGTACGAGAGGATATGCAAGGTAAAAGTGGACCCCCTGAAATTGTATTCACATTTTTACAATTGAATTTTATTCTAAAGTCAGTTGGAAGCAGTCTGGGAGATGAAAGGACATGCATGCAATTTCATCATCTAATGCAATATGAAGTCTCTCTTTAAATTACACAGGGTATCCAGAGAAAAAATACTTTATACTATATATTCTCATATATATCCTCAAATTGTGTTCTAATGAGGAACTAGAAGAACCCCAATGCTATGAAAAACTGAGCATGAGAAATAAGAAGTACATTGCTGGCTGGTCTGACTTGTCCTATAATGCTCAGTTAGGAAAAGCATCTTTACAAATATTAAGACTGTTTTCTGTAGTCATGAAAAGTGGCGGTCAGATAATCACCTGTAATGTTGTCCACTGAGTTGAGTGGAGCGGTATTGATCATGTTCACCCCAAACAACATCACAATTGCAATAGTCAGTGCAACTAGCAGATAGATAGGCATAGCAAGGGCCCAATATCTATGAGAAGGGAATATCAATACAATATTGGGGAAATTCAATATAATGGAAAGTATTTACGTTTATTATACTCTTTTCAATGAACAACACCAAACTATACATCTTCACACTTACTTTTGAGGCCAGTATGTCAGCCCTACTGAATAAAGCCATTCATCAGGAATGTACGCCCATACCAAATACAAAACTAAGGAAACAGAATCGGACAAGCAAACATGATGGCATCTTTCGTTAGTCATAATGTCTTCTCTAATATTAATAAAATAGCAATGATGCAAATGTGAAGGGGCTTGCAGTCAATGAATGAACTTCAATGTCTATAGTATGTTTTGATCGTGAATGATTTTGGCAAACTTACAAAAGCCGAATTGTGATCCAAGAAAAAGAACAAAACCGTAGATAGCTCTCTCCGGCAGAGGTGAGGGAGAATTTACAACCATAATCTGAAAACACGTTGAAAATACATTGGCTATATTCATATCACCAGCAGTAGGCTACTAGTAAGACAAGCATTAGCATTGTAACCAGTCAACAACGGAAAATATTCACCAGAATAGATGGCGCACAATTTTCGTCGGCAGGTTACAAAGCAAGGAAGACACTACTTGTGCAAATACCATAACGATGGTTTGGAATTTCTCGCTGAAATAAAAAATATTGTCAGGAAGTCAACTTTAACATTTCCGGTTGATTAGTTCAAATTGTTTTCAAAATAAAAGTCACGAGACAAATTGTCATTTTCATCGCTTGACTTGGTATATTCAGAGCCCGTCGAGTGCCTATCCACTCCCTATCAAAGATCCTGTAAAGTAAATTCCATGTTTTGCTTTTAAGTACATTAAATACGTGTGAAATTAGTTCCTGAAAGCATATACAAAGCGCTAAAACTTTTTCGCTCTGAAATGTGGAGTTAGACCAAAGAACAGTTTCTCTTCCGTTTTTAGATCAGGTTTTAATGGGCGGAGACAAAAAACTCCCCAACTACGTCATTCCTCCCCATCTACGTCAGATCACTGAATGGCTCCTCCTTTACTGTTATTGTAGCTTACATCAGCTAGCTAGCTAGCCAACAGCCGCCTCTGCGCCACTGACCATTTAATGGCAGACAGTTTTAACATGGACCAGAGACAGACGGGGTTCACCAACACACAGCTTCTCTTGCAGCGCGGAGCCGTACCGAGTATCGCCCCCCCGGCCGTTCATCCCCCGGTCGCACCTGGACCATCCACCACCGCCAGCAGTTCATCACTCAGTTCTAAGTGCTTGTTATAATTATACTAGATAACTGTTCCAGAGGTATCTCTGCGATGAGATAGTGCAAACCGCAAACTTGATATTAGGCTACTCGGTGTAGAATGTCAGTATTTTGGTGAAATGGTAGCTAACGTACTGACGCTAGTTGGAGAGCTCACTGTCTGCTGTTTCTGCTGTAAATGTTTACTCCTGTGTTTAGGGTGACCAGAAGCACAACCCTGAAAAGGAGGACACTTGGGTCCAAAAAGGAGGACAAAGGGTCAAAAAGGAGGACAACCCCAAAATGTGTTGAGGGGGGGGGGGGGGTGGGAGTAAAGAAGAGTGCCCGGTGTTACGTCCCTACTGGTTTCCGAGCTAACTGGTTTCCCAGTGGTGCATGCACCTATCAGTCAGGGGGGGAGACCTAGCATTGTCCGGCAGACCTAGCATTGTGTCCTTGTGCAGTTGTGTATTGCAGGCATGCGTAAAGCCCCTTTCCCCCTACTACTCACGTCAATGTCAATGCGACAGAACTTACAGACAGTATGATATTGATCTTTGCTGCTCTTATGGCAAAGTGGAGTTCTGAACTCCACGTAGGTTAGCATCGGAAAACTTACGCGAGTGGTAAATTGCGATGGTGGGCAGGAAGGGTCAAAAAGGAGGACAAAAGGGCGAAAAGAGGGACACGCAACAGCGGTCCGGACAAAAGGCTGGAAAGCAGGACTGTCCGGCCGAAATCCGGACGTCTGGTCACCCTACCTGTGTTATAGCTCAGGGGAACATTTAATTATATGCATCTGCATGTTTCACTCATTGAACAAATACATTCTAATTGGGTAATTGGTTATACCTTTTCAAGCCTATATATATTAAACATTCTAGCCCCTATTTTTTCCCCGTTTTGTTCGGCTTGACGTAGCGTCCACTATCTGGATCGTAGGTAGCTTACTTGAGAGAGGCGGCACCTTCCAGCGAGGGGGCCGAGCTTCAGTTCCTTCAAGCGACATGCCCCCCCAGTCTTGAGCAGAGAAGATTGCTCATTTTCTTCGATTTCAAAGCCTAATTTAACATACTTATCTGTGTTTTTTTCATTCAAATTTTGATGGGTAGTTAATAACACATTATTCTGTGGTGTGGTGAACTTGAAACTTAGCCTGACGTTGTCATACTCATAATTCTAGTCAGAATATGAGTCTGATAACTCTCCGTTGGGCTGTGACTATGGGGCGTGTTTCAACCGAACTCATAAAACAAATGCCTCCTCGCTCAATTGGATAGACCTACAACCAGAGCAACGTAATATGTTGTTTGTTGAAAACAAATTCAACCCAAGCGCTCTTTTGTGACGTTGATTACGTTACTGTTGATCATCTGTCCACCATCGTATAAAGCCCGCCCTGGCAATTTCATTGGTCCGCCCAGCTCCTGGTTTTATATAGTTTGTCCCCAATACGAGCCCCTCCAGACCCAACTTCCAGACCAATTTTTTTGTGGGCGGGGCCAAGTTGGGCTGGCTACTAGTTTTTTATTCCACTTTACAGCATCTTTAAGCCCCATTGTACCGAATTTGGCTGCAGTTCCACCAGAGTTCCACCGGGGACAATCGCCGGCATGAGGCAATGACTGCAAAATGAATGGGAGTCTATGGAGCAAGACGGCTAAATAAGTCTCTTTCGCTTGATTGTTGTTGAGAAATCTCAGATTTGATTGTGGTTTTTCATTGATTGTAGTTCAACATGGATTATAGGTCAAAAGTTGAATGAATGAGTACTTATGTACTTTTGGTTTCTTACAGGGTGAGTCATTGTTGCCCATAACAGGCTGTCATTCTGCTAATGAATGCTGATTGTATGACATCATTGATATTTTAAAAGGCTTTTTAGAACAAAAAAACATGAATATGAGAATGAACCTGCAGAACCGGAGAGCTGCAGTTTCAGGACTGCAGTTTCAGGACCGCAGTTCTAGGACCCTTGTTTTATCTGACAGCGCCACCTAGCGAATTGGATGACAAAATATACTAGTGAGTATATTGTCACTATATCAAGATAGGCTATTTGAATGGTTTGAGAGAGCAGACATCCCAACTCACAGAAACTCATTTCCGGAAACTAGCCTGGCTAACAGAGGTCGCTTTCTCAGGCAAGTGACAAATGAAACAGGCTCGGTTAAAGAAATCCAATATACTGGCTATCTTCGGTAGGCTCGTATCTACCAAAAGCAGTCCTCCCTGACGTTTGTGGTGTAGAATGGAGTGAAATACAACATTGTTAACACTGCCAGTGAGTGCCCGAGTCTGAGGCTAATGTCAAAACCAGGGGACCAAGGCATTACTGCCGCCTACTACTATGCGGGCAACACGTTCTCACTCAATTTTCAAGACTTTCGTGACCCAATTAACAATTCTGATGCTACAGATCAATGGGGAATCACGTTCTCTCTTTATGGCTGTTCTCGTCGACCTTTTTGGAGCAGAATTCATGAGATGAACTTCACCGAAACACAGAGGAAAAAAGCTACTTTAAAATCGGTTAAATAGACGTAATGAGTGGCAGTTACAAACGTTAAGTAATATGGCATTTTATTATGTTTGAGGTATAACTTGTCCAGTGGGGCAAATACATTTCCACTTGCCCTACAAAAAAATCCACTTGTCCCGGAAAAGCGGATGAGATGTGTTTGGAAGAACATGAAGGGAACGAGCCCTACAGAAGTTTTACAGAAGATCTACGACTCCAACTATTATTATGCTATCTATTATAACAATAGCAGGAGAACTAGCCTTCTAAAGTAATTTCAACTGTAATTTAACTAAAACTGGTTTGTTTTTAAACATATGTCATTTATATTGTTATTATTATTGTTATAAAATGTCATTGCGGAGCTCTGGTAGGCTACCTGTGCTGTTCGCGGCTTTACTAACAACCAGGCTAAGCTAAATCTGTGGCTTCAACGACAGTGTGTTAAACACACACCCACAACAAAAAGGGATTGTTCTTGTGACCATCCCCTGCCAACAGATGACAACTACAAAATAATTTAGCTGAAAAACCTGGCCTTGAAGAGACCACCCAAAACACTATCGTATGTGTACTTTCATTTTATGGACAAAAAGCCGACGGAGGAAATCTGCATCCTACTTTGTGTTTGGGCTACAAAAGACCTCCACAGATTTATTTGCAGCACTGCCAGTAAAGGTGGGATGCAAGTGTTCATATAGGAATTTTTGTGGGTAAACTTAGTGCCCTGGTCCAGCAACACACAAGCAAGCACCCAGCCATTTGTAGTTCACCTGACGATGAAACTAAAACCCAGGACCGGTCATGTGGACTTTGAAGCTCTGCTTAGGCTCTGCTTTAGAGGGGTGCTTGACTGGGTTTTTTGGGTTACCTCCCGGGGTCACCTCCCGGAAATGAGTCTCTGCAGGTTGGGATGTCTGCTCATACCACTATCTTTTTCATGGAAGAATTTGTTCAGATTTTTGCTAAGTTTGAAACCAATCCGAAATGGGCAAACTTGCACACCATTTATTTGCTTACGTCAATAAAAGTTGCCTGCAAATATACCCGCGGATACGAACAGGGCACGAGGACAAAAGTTCACATTGGCCGATTGCCGATTTACCTGGAGCTGAATGAGCCATAGACTTAGCTATATTGAATGAGCACAGGGAGAAATGGCTTGAGTTGCCTGTCCTGTTGTAGCAAGTTTAGTAAATGGTTGTCACACATACATGAAATGTTGTTAATATAGTTTATTCCCGTTATTTTAACTCCTCCCCGATTGCAAGCGGCTTCTCGCCAGTCATTTGCAGCCGCAGTCCATGTCGAACGCAAATATTATGTTGAATGGGAATGCTTTGGAATTTTCCTTAATTGTAGGCTATCGTTTATGGAAGCAAATCGTGACCAAAATTCAAATGAAAACGCATTTCCAGAAATGCTTTTTCATTTTAAGAATGTGGCTGCATTATTTGACTCATAAATAAAATTAGTAATCAATCATCCTATTTGCATTTTAATTTTCTTCTTTAAGACTGCTCATTCTTTCACTTAATTTGAAATTTAATTTTCAAAATATGCCCGAGCAAATAGATACCAAAATTCAATTTGAAATGTAAAATTCGAAAATGAAAATGCATTTCCAGAAATGCGTTTTCATTTTAAGAACGTGGCTGCAAAATCGTGACCACAATTCAATTTCGTTTTGTGTTCTGCCCGCAAAGAACTAGCCTGGCTCTGCCCTCCTACGTACTTCCGCTCAATTTGGATTTTGCTTCTGTACTAGGTCTGGGAGCTAGGCTCTGAAGTCGGTTTCTAGAAACGCATTTTTTGTAGGTCCAATCAACGAACAGAGGGAGTGGCTGAGAACGATGACGTTAATGTCGTGCACTAGTTTGAGTAGTTCAGTAATGGCGGCGGAGAAAGATGTGAGCGAAACTATTCTGCGGTTGTGGCAGCAACGCTGCAGAATATCCATAGGTTAAAGCCAGAGCAAGAACATTCCTTGCTGAGTTCTGTTGGTGGCCATGATGTTGTGGCCCTCCTCCCCACGGGGTTCGGGAAAAGTTTGATTTTCCAGCTACGGTAGCTAGCTCCGTTACAGTAGTGGTGAAGGAGTTGGCTAATGCGAACGCTTGCGATTGGTTATGTCAAATCAGAGTGGCTCTGGGCGGATCCAATAGTTTTAAACTTCAACAGAGGACCCGCCTTCAAGGAAGTTAACTTTTGTCAATGGAGGGATCCCAGACCCTCTGTACAAATGTAATGTACGAGGGTCTGGTTAGGACCAGGCAAGCAAAGAACTGCCCATAATTCAAAAACAAAATTGCATTCTGAGCGGCGCAGCAGAGTGACGTCAGTAGCCTCTCTTCTTCAGCTCCCTGCTGACCGAGCTACCCATCTTGTTCGGTAGGGGGCGGTGTGCACATACGCATTGCATGACATGGCAAAATTTGACGGGAAATTGATTGAATTGCCGGGTCTTTAGAGGACGCATCACAGATCATGGCGCTCCCTCAAATTGTGCAGACACTGAGCTGAGCTGGTAGAAACTAATAATATATCTGAGTCTGATGCCCGTGACCGAGTAGAACAAACTGAGTTGCTAGTTGCTTGAGGAAGACCCAGATCATCTGGGATAGCACACATACGTCTTGCCGACGTCGGCCCGATGTGTAGACGATATGTCGGCAAGACGTAGTATGGAGATAGTTGGTATTTGATCGAAACTGACTTCCAGACGATGTGTGGACGATGAATCAAACCACACCCGGCCGCACTACAGATATATTCTGATAGATAACTCCTTATATGCTGTTAAATACTAGGCTATGTCCGATCTCTCAGAAAGCAAATATTTCACTATCCATAACCGATATGAAATGTCACTTAGCAAATGAACATAGCCTATAGGCTGAACATTGTCTCCTTATTCCTATCAAAGTCAATGAAAAATATCCTTGACCATCCAAAATTGGCTATTAGCAATACAGTAGCTAGCTAGCGTGACTTGATTCAACCTGGATTTTCTGTGTGGGTATTATAATTAAGAGACACAATTGAAGTTCATGATTTTATATCAGGCTGGATGTTGATGGCATCAAGCTTTTAAAATAACTCCAACACAGAAAAGAAAACAACAAAACATAAATATATAGGCTATAGCTTTGCCAGTTGTTCCTCGTCTTCCATCGGTCTCCGCCGCCCTCCGAGTCTGTCTCGACTCACTTGGTAACAGTAACTGCCAATTTTGACAAAGGAGAAGACACAAGTTTTTACAAATTTCATGAGCACTTGCTCCATACTGTTAGCCTGACGTTGTCATACTCATAATTCTAGTCAGAATATGAGTGTGAAAACTCTCCGTTGGGCTGTGACTACGGGGCGTGTTTCAACCGAACTCGTAAAACAAATGCCTCTACGCTCAATTGGATAGACCTACAACCAATCAGAGCAACGTAATATGTTGTTTGTTGAAAACCAATTCAACCCAAGGGCTCTTTCGTGACGTTGTTGATTACGTTACTGTTGATCATCTGTCCATCATCGTATAAAGCCCGCCCTGGCATTTTCATTGGTCCGCCCAGATCCTGGTTTTATGTAGTTGTTCCCAATACGAGACCCTCCAGATCCAACTTCCCAACCAAATTTTTTTTGTGGGCGGAGAGAAGTTGGGCTGGCAGCCAGGCTACCATACTGTTCCTCCAACGAGCAACTGAGCTTTTGTTCTGAGGTAAAGTTCGGTCGTTCTGAAATCGTCTACTTTTCCCTGTGAAAGCAAGCTGTTTCACCTTTGGCCTATTTCAGACAAAATCTGAATTTCAAGAATCAGAATTCCCGCAATCTGAATTTCAAGAATCAGAATTCCTGCAATCTGAATTTTTGAAATGTGTATTTTTGGATCAAAATAATTCAGTTTAATTAAATTTGGCATACAAATAATTCAGATATTATATATTAAACAGCAAAATATTTCCGTTTTATGAAATTCGACACACAAATATTTCAGATCTTTCATATTCAAACTCAGATACTTTTGTCAGCTTTCTAGCTCCATAAATCCGTTGCTTTGCATCCTCCGACGGATGGTCTGGTGGCCTACGCCGAACAACTCCGCTATGTCCTTTATTTTTAAACCATTTAATAAACAGTTTTCGATGGACTCGAACAGGATGCGGATGGTTGGTCGTCCCCGTCCCATTCGAGGCTCCACAGCATCCAGCCGTTCCAGGACTGAAGAGAGGTTTACTATGGCAACCTCATTAATGTGTACGTCTGTGACCATAGACATATATATGTCTATGTCTGTGACGGCAGAGTATGCAGCCAAGCTCTCTGTGACTTGTTCTACTCAGTCACGGGCATCAGACTCAGATATATTATTAGTTTCTACCAGCTCAGCTAATTCTATCAGTATGTAGCCGACTGATTGGGTTTGTTTATGTTGCATTAATCATTAGAGACGGACACGGTCTTCGGGCACACTTTGTACATCTTTACTGTATCTCCCCCACACATAGCATTTCACTCCACTCACTTTCTTCCAACGTCAGAACCACACACCCCTGTCACAATAAAAGCCCACAAGAAAATACCTTACAAATATCTGCACAATTTGAGGGAGCGCCATAATCTGTGATGCGTCCTCTAAAGACCCGGCAATTCAGTCATGTATGTATGTGCACACCGCCCCCTATCGAACAAGATGGGTAGCTCGATCAGCACAAAGACATAATAAAGAGTAGATGCTGCATTGGCTGCTGGGCGCGAGAAATGCGGCCGCCATCTTGGAAAGGTCAAATTCCCAGTTGCGTAGCAGCAGAATAAACAAGATGCCGCAACACTGTGCAGCATATTCATGCTGTAATCGGCGAACCATCTTAAATAGGGCTCAGGGGATTACTTTTCACAAGTAATATTTACCATTACAGTCCTATTTGTTGCATTTTGTAAATAGAATCTTACCAACGTTGAGAAATTTTGAGCAAGAATCTTTGATATTACTGTACTGAAATTGTAGCTAGCAAGCTAGCCTAGCCCCCTATGTTTACTGCACCGGCAGGTGTATACCTGGCTATGAACTGAGACTTGATATGTCATATTCCATAACACTGACTTAGATTACACAACTGACACAAAAATGCTATTGTAGAAATAAAACAGATATTACTGGAAAACATTGGCCAGCGAATTTTACACAAGTGGTACCGGCTGTAGGCATCAGGGCAGTCGCTATAGGAGGCTACTTGTACTTCTTCCACAATCGACCAAATTGGCCAAACAAGGCACGTACATTTAGCTTATAGTTTATAGAATCTAGCAACTTCATGTTGTTTTTCCAAATTTCACAGAAAGCTGCTAAAATCGAGGCTAAACAGTGCTACTACTGTCATAGCTGCCTATTAAAAATGGCCAAGCCGGACAAGTAATTCTTTGCTCAAATAACTCACATCACTCCCACGAACAAATTCTTCGTAAGTAAAAAGTTTAGACTTTTAATTGACAATACTGACAACACATATTAAGAAATTTGTCTTTACTCATAATATCGTCTCCGATTTCAATTCGAAGCTGTGAATCTAACACCGAAGGCAATTGTTAAGGAATATGTGTCGCTGGGTAATGGAGAATAATACAAGGTTAAACATCGGACCAGGTTACTTGTAGTTTAATATAAGTAATGATGCAATCACAAGATACACAATGAAAACAACACACCAGGATGTTCGTAATCCAATACAATGAATCAGATGATGCAATCGTAGCCTCACAGAAACAGAGTCTCAGAATAGAACAAACGAAGGCCTTTGTTGAGAAAGTGGTCGTGACAGAGATCAGAGAGAGTTCTGCCCAGTCCAAGTTCTGTCTCCCTGTCCTCGGGAGACAGGTCTTGTACCCCCCAGAGAGGGAGTGCCTTTGATGGGTGATTGGCCAGAAGACCATAGGGTGGGGATGAGATAGTCCAATTAAATGTCCAGGGCGTTCACGGTGGCACAGGGTGGGCAGTCCACAGATCTGGTGATGTTGGAGGGGGAGGGGGCGGAGAATACCCACAGGTCTCCTCAGGAAGGGGGTAGACAAGACCCACAGGTCTGAGGTAATCTCAGGGAAAGGGGGGGGGGCTCCAGGGAAGGGAGTAGATCGCCCCAAGGTCCTGATGGCGTACAGGGAGATGGGAGCTGCGCCTCCAGGAAAGAGGGGGGGGGTCGTGTCTCCAGGAGAGGGGGGTGAGGCAGACCAGGCCAGGGTCGATGATGTATGGGGAAAGGTGAGGCAGGGTCTCCATGGAAAGGGGCCTTAAACAGAATATCCAAAGGTGCTCAGACCAGCTGGTCTAAGCCGTCCTTAAACGAAGAAGAGTTACAGTCCCAGCATCACCTTATCTCCCAAGTTGACACTTTTACTCCCCATAGCTGAGAAGCCCTATTGTACTCGCACCAGTCTCTGAGCGGCCCAAACTCTCCTCCTGTCTGACCTTGATGTGTTTGCACAATCCAGTGTTACTTTGACGCACACACCTTGCCGCACACATTCCAATCTCAGCCAGGCCTCACTTGCACAGAAATGCATCCTGTTGCATGATCTCATTAGTTCTCTGTTAATTCAATTGATTATAATTGGGTACATGTTTTAGTAGTAAGCATTACGTGACAAATGGGTGTACATACATATATGAGGTATCGATTTGTATAGCAGCATCAATTAGCAGTATGTTATCATTCCTTCACACAATCTCGCATGGTCTCCGCTCTGACTCCGCCTCGGAAAACAATGGCCCCCGTTGCTGACGATACACATATTTCCCCCTCCCAGTAACCCCTAACCAATGACATGAGACATTGACCTTAAGTTGTCATGAGTATCTGGCAGTTTTCAGAAATAAAATGGCAATTGGACGCAAAGATATTGACACGGGAACCATGGGCATTTTAATGCCCATATTTGAATGGTCCGGCAGGAAAGGGTTTAAAGGAAAGGCCCACTATGAATATTAAAATACGCCGAAACATGTGGCCTGTATCATAGCTACATGTATGACCTTTGCAGAAAATCCGTTTGGTATTCAGTGCGGTATGATTAATTAAATGCGCTGACAGCTCATTGCCCCAACCAAACTTGTTTAAGGAGAGCCTTGCCACTCCCTATTAAGCCCCATTGTACCGAATTTGGCTGCAGTTCCACCAGAGTTCCACTTGGGGTGATCGCGAGCGAGTGCATGTTGAATGGGAGTCTATGGAGCTAAACGGCTAAATTTGTCTCTTTCGCCTGATTGTCGTTGAAAAATCTCCGATTTGATTGTAGTTTGTGCATGTTCAACATGGATTATAGGTCAAAAGTTGAATGAACGAGTACTTATGTCCTTTTGATTTCTTACACCGTGAGTCGTTTTTGCACATAACAAGCTAGCATTCTGCTAATGAATGCTGATTGGTTAGTGAAGGACTGATACGACCAGAGCTCCAGCTTGATGGCATCCGAAGCGGAATCAGAATGTCGGAGCATTAGCAACAACATTAGCAAGCCAAAACTCTTTCTAGCATGTGTATTGACAGGAAGAACCTGTCAGCTGTGTTGTCGATGCCCTGAGAGAAAAAAGTAAGTGACCAGAGCTTGCCGTAAAGCAGTAGCTCTGGTCGTACGATGTGCATGACGTCAATGACATTTTCAAAAGCTTTTTAGAACAGAAAGGCGACTTTAAAACAATCCAACAGCCAGCAGTGTGTATTTTTTTTGCCTCCCCTTTCGAATTCAGAATTCAAATCACTAGACAAAAAATTATATCCTGAGAAAAGTGTATTTTGAGGGGTACCGCTCCATAGACCTCCATTCATTTTGCACTCGCTCGTTAGCGCCCTCACATGGAACTTAAACCAGTTCAGAACCCGGAAGTTTCCCGAGAGTGGCAGTTCTCTCTATATTACACATTCTCTGTTATGTCTATGGGTCAGCAGGGAGCTGATGAAGAGAGGCTACTGACGTCACTCTGCTGCGCCGCTCAGAATGCATTTTCGTTTTAGAATTATGGGCAGTTCTTTGCGGGCAGAACACGAAAATGAAAATGCATTTCTGGAAATGCATTTGAATTTGAATTGTGGTCACGATTTTGCAGCCATGTTCTTGAAAATGAAAATGCATTTCTATAAATGCATTTGAATTTGAATTGTAGTCACGATTTTGCCGCCACGTTCTTAAAATGAAAACGTATTTCTGGAAATGCATTTTCATTTTCGAATTTTACATTTCCAATTGAATTTTGGTATATATTTGCTCGGGCATATTTTGAAAATTAAATTTCAAATGTCTTTTTCGTTTTCATTTTAATTAAGTGAAAGAATGAGCAGTCTTAAAGAAGAAAATTAAAATGCAAATAGGATGATTGATTACTATTTTATTTATTAGTCAAATAATGCAGCCACATTCTTAAAATGAAAAATGCATTTCCAGAAATGATTTTCATTTGAATTTTGGTCACGATTTGCTTCCAGGTCCGTGTACGTGAGTTTAATTCCTTATATCATTATAACGTTTTTTTTTGCAAAAACGGAAAAACGGATTTTGACGTGTTATTTTGTTTTCTCGTTTTTTAAACACAAACCATAAAACAACTTTATATTTGGATTTTTCTCACGTGGGTGGAGGTAAGCGTGAAATGCCTGTCATTGGCCAAATGTGTCGTCAGCACTACCTGTTCTTTCAAAGTAAAAGTTTCCCCCATCTAACTCGATTAGCCTAATATGGGTTATCTATCAGTTACATTTTAGGGTATTTACGTTTATAAACTTGCCAATTAATCTTATTGACTTGTGAGTTCGCCCTTCCAACTTCATTCAATGCATCAAATTTTTTAGGGCCTACTGATATCTACAGGCTAAATAAACTAATGTCAAAATGCTGTAGGCTTAGTCGTGTTTTTCCATTTATATTTGTATTAGTAATATTATAAGATCACATCAATCAATTGTATTGGCCCCTTAGTGTGGTAGTGTTGCTGTAAATTGTTAGCTAACTGATAGTGCTTATAGATTCAACATTCCATTGAACTTCTTTCACACAACTGTAAAAATATAAATGTGCAACTGGAATGCAGGGATAGCAGCATATGAGGTTCTTATGCACTGATGATCCTGTGCACCCTGCTCAGACACAGTTTATGCATGCCGCTAGGCGCTTGACCTATAGGCGGCAGGAGGAGGAGCATGCACCCCTACTCATCAATGGATCGGAAGCGGAGAAGATCAACTTTTTCAAGTTCCTCGGGGTGAACATCAGCAATGACCTCACCTGGTCTGTTCACACGGACAAGGTGGTCAAAGCGGCCCGTAAGCGCCTCTTCTTCCTGAGGAGACTGAAGAAGTTTGGTATGGACTCATCCTCATTAACTTTTACAGATGCACTATCGAGAGCATTCTGACTGGTTGTATTACAGTGTGGTATGGGAGCTGCACAGACAGGGACTGCAAGGCCCTACGAAGTGTGGTCCGTTCTGCTGAGTTCATCATCGGCAGGAAGCTCCCAGCCCTACAGGACACCTACCACACACGTTGCCTAAGGAAAGCCGGCAGGATTCTAAGAGACTGTTCCCACCCATCCTTCAGTCTCTTTACCCCGTTGCCTTCTGGCAGGCGTTACCGCAGCATCCGGTCGCGCACATGCAGGCTGGACAACAGTTTCTACCCAAGGGCCATCAGGCTTCTGAATGGACACTGATATGGACATAGATTTACTGCACACTAGTCACTTATACTCTGTCACTTTCAGCTACTGGTTGCACTATCAGTAACATTGCACTACGGTACCTTACTGTACCTCGCCACCAGGCTCCTGTATGGTCATTGACTTAGTCACTGATCTGCAAATTTGCACTATTGTACTGTACTCCACTTAGGTCAAAATAGGTTATAGGGTTGAAACAGGTTTTATGTGCATTTAGGGTTAGTATAGTGTACTATTTATTGTTATCTGTAATTTAAGAAGTTTTAGTATTGGATTAGTATAGTCGACTATTTATTGCTATCTGTATATTTAGGAAGTTTCACTTATTTAAGCTCAGCATAGATGTAAATTATGTTACGTGTACTTATATGTTATGTTATGCCAGGTGCTTGCGTTGTCTTGTCTTAAGAATTTCAGTGCCCAGTCTAACCTTGTGTTGTTCTGTTTACCTGACAAATAAAAGACTTGAACTTGACCTCCCTGTAGTCTGTCACTGACACAGAGTTTCATGCATTCAAATTTCCCCAAAGTCATCTACACACCATACTCCACTAATTGAATGGTTACTTTTAAGTGTCAAAAATAAGTTGCACTATTAATAATACAAAAGCTGTGTCAAGTTGCATGGGTAGTTTTGATGGAGAACAATCTTCAAGACATGCCACACATCTTTCATTGGATATAGGTTGGCTCTCACTGGGTCACTCAAGGATATTTACCTTTTTATTCCTTAGACTAGTGGTCACCAATCCTGTTGCAGGAGAGCTCCCTTTGTGTATAGGTTTCACTCCACACGACCTTAGCTGCCGTTAGTGAGTGGTTGCACAACTAACTAGCACACACATGGTGTACTTTTCTCTGTTCCTTGTTGCCCTATTAAGTGTTGACATACAGCTTGTATATAAAAAAAGCTCCAAGTTTAACGCCATGTTGCCCTTTTGCATTTGTCTGTAATAAAATTGATTTGAAACCTGAAATGACCCTCCTTCAGAAATGACATTTTTTATAAAGTTTAAGTGCATGAATGTTTGTTTGGATTTCAGAGTTCTTAAATGAATGTAGTATAACTAACACATGTATCTGGATATATTTAAGATACAGTATTTCATGCAGAAAGAGAAGGTGCAGTTAGGTGTTGAAATGTATTTGACTTTGTATGGTACTTGAATGTTGTATCCCAAAGGAACAGAGAAAAGTACACCATCTGTGTGCTAGTTAGTTGTGCAACCATTCACTAACGGCAGCTAAGGCCGTGTGGAGTGAAACCTATACACAAAGGGAGCTCTCCTGCAACAGGATTGGTGAACACTAGTCTAAGGAATAAAAAGGTCAATATCCTTGAGTGACCCAGTGACAGCTCCAACCTATATCCAATGAAAGATGTGTGGCATGTCTTGAAGATTGCTCTCCATCAAAACTACCCATGCAACTTGACACAGCTTTTGTATTATTAATAGTGCAACTTATTTTTGACACTTAAAAGTAACCATTCATTTAGTGGAGTATGGTGTGTAGATGACTGGGGGGAAATTTGAATGCATCAAACTCTGTGTCAGTGACAGACTACAGGGAGGAGGTCAAGCGCCTAGCAGCATGCACAAGTTGTGTCTGAGCAGGGTGCACAGGATCATCAGTGCATAAGACCCTCACATGCACAAGCTGTGTCTGAGCAGGGTACCAAGGATCATCAGTGCATAAGAACCTCACATGCTGCTATCCCTGCATTTCAGTTGCACATTCCATTTTCCTCTGCACATTTAGAATTGCCATGATGTATATATTTTTACAGTTGTGTGAAAGAAGTTCAATGGAATGTTGAATCTATAAGCACTATCAGTTAGCTAACAATTTACAGCAACACCACCACACTAAGGGGCCAATAAAATTGATTGATGTGATCTTATAATATTACTAATACAAATATAAATGGAAAAACACAACTAAGCCTACAGCATTTTGACATTAGTTTATTTAGCCTGTAGATATCAGTAGGCCCTAAAAAATTAGATGCATTGAATGAAGTTGGAAGGGCGAACTCACAAGTCAATAAAGATTAATTGGCAAGTTTATAAACGTGAATACCCTAAAATGTAACTGATAGATAACCCATATTAGGCTAATCGAGTTGGATGGGGGAAACTTTTACTTTGAAGGAACAGGTAGTGCTGACGACACATTCGGCCAATGACAGGCATTTCACACTTACCTCCACCCACGTGAGAAAAATCCAAATATAAAGTTGTTTTATGGTTTGTGTTTAAAAAACGAGAAAACAAAATAATACGTCAAAATCCGTTTTTCCGTTTTTGCAAAAAACGAAAAAAACGGACTCACAAATGTTTTTCGTATTCATGCGTGTTCCGTTATAATGATATAAGGAATTAAACTCACGTACACGGACCCTTCCATAGTCGTTTGCTCATCAGTTATAATTTTGGTATTTTCTTATTTAGGTTATTTTTCGAATTGGTTGTTGAGTTGAGATGCCATGTGACTCCAAAGTAATTGTTAACCATGTGCAAGTGTGGCAACTTTAGTAGATTTGTCTAATCTGTGTCGTTTCGTATTTCCGGAAATGGTAGCGGGTGGGTGGGTAATTGGGTTTATTGAACAATACATGTCGAAGCATGTTGCAGACGCACTCATGTCTGTTTGTTGTGGTCGCCTGCCTACTCATATCGAAAGACCAGTATACTAGTATCTTTTAAAAACAAATCTTTGTGCATTTTCAGTCGTTGAAAATAAACTACACTGCTTGTATCCTGAGACACCGTGGGGCGGTTCGGGGTAATTTATGGAAGAGACGTTTGTTATCATGGTTTACAAGGCTAGCTTATTGAACGTGTGCTCTAGTAGTGTAGTTACGTGCTTTTAGACTAGCAATCAAAGACACAACTCGTCCGTATGATCTCTGGTCAATAGAGCATGATACAAAACTCTACGACTGAATGATTCTTTAGGAACTCATCAAAAAAGTGTAAGTGAGCAACTAGGTTTGTTTTGTTTGCGCTACGTCATAGTTTTACCTCAAGCCCGCAATTTGAGTGATTTGTTTGCGCTTCAGGGTGTCTTCGCTGCTAGTTTGATTCCTTTGTTAGTAAGGATTTCGATAATTTATACTGGTCAGCTAGATACCTAGCTATATGCTTCATTTGAATGGAATAGTGTTCTAATGCAAAACATAGCGAGGAAAGCATGAGGAGTGGTAGCGAGCCCGCTCCTTGTTAGCAAGCTAACAATGTTGGTACGTCGTCGTACTAGCCAAGTTTACTAGACGATAACGTTGTTTAGAACGACAAGTAGCAGTGAATTTGGCTACTGGTAAATGAATGTCAGCTTGGTAAAGTTACAGGTAGTATGAGTGGTGGTATGACAAAGTTTATTAAAGAATGTGTAAAAAATGCTCAACCAGGAAACTAAGAGCTACGTTCATAACTTAGCCTCACAAATTATACTTTCTGTTGACTAAAAACTATCTTCTAAAATGTGTTGCAGGCTTTTCTAACAAAATGTCAGATTCAGAGGACTCCGGTTCGGAGATTTTGGAATGCTCGGACATACAGCGCGGGGCAAAACTTGTAAGTTGTCTGCGAACGTTTGAGGATGTGGCCTTAATTCCTAGTTCACCTGTTTTGAAGTCGATAAATTCAATATTTTTGACTGTCGGTATTGTAATAGATGTAGCTAGTAATTCAGTATTTAGAAAATATTTTATGCAGACCAAGGGCCTATTCCATAAAGGCCGCTCAAAAAAGCTAGAATTAAAGTCCTAAACCAGACTTTAATAAGTTTAATTAGTCAAGCGGGGTTTAAGCGGTTCCATAAAGGCCAATTTCAGCTCACGCAGTCCTACTAATTCAAGTCAGATTTACGTAGTCAAGCTAATTGCGCGTGCACCCTATTTTTTAACAGCCCGAGAGGTAAAACATGGATCATACAATCCACCACGGCAAAAGCAATGCACACGGCCACATGACTTCTTCCAGAAAGAACGTCCCCTTTAAATCGTGTACAATGACAGCTTCCTCATCCACCGCTTCAATCAAAGTAAAGTGACACGCCATGATTGACGTCGTGAACGTAGACCTTCGTTAATTAAAAAATACCCTCTAAACTAATCTAAATTGACTTTTTTGACATTGTTTAAAATAAATAGCCTACTATTAATTAAAACATTATCCAGTAGCCTAGTGCTAACTTTTTAACATGGGTTTTGTGTCGGGGAAGTGGGGGTCGGATTTAGGTTTGTTTTGCAATTGTTGGCTACTGTTAAAAATTATATTGCTATGATAATTATACTTGGATAATTTAGATTGATGTAGGCCTATGCCTGATGCCTAAACATTTTAAATCACAAACTAACATCCATACATTTAACGGCTATGGTGCGTAGCCTATCAAAGCATTGTTCATCATTGTTTAATGCATTAGGCTAAATGTTGTAGCCTATGTAGGCTATTTACGTTGATTTTCTATCAATGTTGAACGGATGAGGATAAGAAAATGAGAATATACGTGGTAAATCATCGTCTTCCCCTTGGGTCAGTGTTACAGGGATGTCTGGTTAAGCACCAAGTCACGCTAAGCCTGACAGTTAGTCTGACCCTGACCAGACTAGTTTCGTAGCCTAAGTTGCCATAGTAACCTAGTTCGAACTACGTTGAGCTAGCTTTATGGAACCGAATGAACAAGAAATGAGTCTGACTAACTGACATAAGTCTGGCTTATTTGGTAAACTCGCTTTATGGAACAGGCTTCAAGTAACTCAGTAAAGTCAAAGTGATTGCTGCGGTAGCTAACATGTTCTTTAATGGCGTAACCACATGTTTTTTTTAATCAGATCTACGAGAGAGACGGTCCCTTTGTGGCGCTTCAGCCACCTGGTAAAGAGCAATGCGACAAATTTCTTAGTTTTTCTGATTGTTTTATTTAGTGGTACAAATGCAGAACCAAAGTAAGTACTTGCTTGTGTATTGTCATATGTTTCTCACAGATGTCATTTATGAGAGGTGGAATAAAATTCCCATCAGCGTGAAGAAGAAAGTTGCCGAGTTGATGAATGTGGCCGCTTTCTGGTACCATATTGTACTATCACGCCAGGAATGTCACAGAATCACCCGTTGGGCTGTGCAAGTGGGCTTTATAGACTCCAAGTAAGTATAATAATACAAATTGTAATCAATTAATGTTTTATATTTGTCAAATCTTTACAGTTTGTCTTTAGATGGAAGAATTACATTTTATGGTTTATTCGTTTTATCTTTCCAGTGTCAGCAATGACTTGAGTCTGAAGAAATTGCTTAAAATAGAGATATTGGAAGCAGTCCTCAGAGCAATGGAGAAAGGATGTGTAAGTAGTGCTGGCCGTAACAGACGTACTTCTTAAATTCACATGAGTTGTTCATGATTGTTCTACCGATGTATTTCACACTAGAAGCATTGTTATCGTTATTAATAGATGTTTGCCTTCCCAGCTACGAGATGACCAAACGAGGCACATGGTCTGGATAAGCAACAAGTTCAATTTGGTATGAAGGAACTCTGCATGTCATCCAAGGCTCTATTATAAACATGTCATACATATTGAGCAACTTATTGTCCCTGCAGGCAGGCAGGCAGACAGACAGAGCTCATGATCATCCTTTAGATTTATTGATTGCTATTTGGATGTGATTTATTTCAACAAATGTGACAAAAAGTGCTTCTCAATAACATTACCTACCCTGCCTTTAAAGACTGATTTCTTTGTGGAATCCTTAAGATAAAGAAGATAGCTTATAGGTAACCTCTCAAGCAGTTCTAATCCTGGCGTACAAGTCACTGACCTGATGCGTCCAGTCCACTGTAATCAATAGAGAACCTAAAGATGCTAGCAGCTTTGTTGTCTACCAAGCCATGATTAAATATCCCACTGACCCACCAGCACTCGCCGGACGTCCTTAACGACGCGCTGTTATGGCTGGAGCGCACGGGTGAGCCCCGCATCCGCCAGAGAGTCCTGGAGCTGGGCCACCAAGGCATTGTCTACACTGCCCTGCAGATGGTCTTCTCAGAGTGTAAGATGTCACGTCAGTCGCGCCAAATGAAGGATTTGCATAAAATCCGAGCTTGTTGAGTAGCACATGTAGGCCTCTCTTGTCAGTCATCCACTGACACACTTTATAGAGCATGACTCCACAAGCACCCTCTTGTTTAAGGCAGCACATGGGAGGGGCAGTGTGGTTTTAGACCGAATGGTCACCACAAGTGGTTACTTATTTGGAAATGCTGCAGCACTTGAGAAAGATCTTGAATTGATTTATCTTTTTATTATTATTTTCCCAAACATCAGATGCCCACCATACACAAGCCATGGGGGATGATAAGAAGAACATGATCAAGGAGCTTAGCAGTGGTCCAAGTCAATGCTTTATTGAGGTAAGAAACTGTCTGTGTGCTCGCTTGTATTCTTGACAGAGAGATGAATAACTTCTTTCAAATGTCTTCTACAGAAAAGTGAAGACATGAAAAGTAAAGGAAATGATCACTTTCAAAAGAAGAAATATGAGTCCGCTATCAAGTATTACACCAAAGCCCTTAAATATCAGTAAGTGTGTATCTGATGAGCATGTGTGTGACAAAATCTTATTCAACCTGAATTGAATGGAGGGGTTAGGTTTTTGTTGCGTGTTAAAAGATGTTAAAACTTCCATCCGTTTTACATGGGCTTCCTAATCTTGTACTGTCTTATTTTCTACAGTCCTGAAAACCATATAATCTATGGAAACAGAGCATTGTGCTATATACGCAGTGAGAAATACCTGTAAGATCAACAAGTTCTACAAGTTCAAATACTATTTAAGATTTAGGTAGTAATAGTAGGTTTATTAACTTTTTTATTTTTTATTTGCAGGAAGGCTGTTGGTGATGGGAAAAGGGCTACATTGATTAAACCGGGATGGTCAAAGGTAAAACTCTATATTTGACTGGTTGACTTTGGCGTAATTGAAAACTTTACAAAAGCACAATCACAGTGCATTTAGATGAACAACCCCCAGTGCCTCACCTATGTTGTTCTGGAAACCATTCAATACTGGGGCCCGTTCTCCATACGTCGCTTATTACATCAGAGATCAAATGACAAATCCAAGACAACTTCATCTTGCTAATTATGATCTGGCTAATTTGGTTCTTCGAACATCCATGTTGTTTATAATTAGTATAGCTGGATTGAGTTATGCGTTGGTCTAAAAGGGGGTATGTATCAATAGTAGAAACCTTGATCAGCAACGCTGCTATTGGCTGCTTACATAAGTCTATGGCTGCTCACCGTGGCCAAAATGAGCACCCTGTTTTTTCCGCAACAGAGCCTACAGAGCAACAGCTTGCTCAAAGGTTACTCCGAACTTGATGATTTAATCAGAACGCCAGGGAAGTCCGCAAAATCCAAGAAAGAGGGCTGGCAAAAATTAGCAGACCAAAATTAAATGTAGAGTAGTGACCACGCGTTTTATTGCTTATTATTATTTTTTTCATTTACCATCTTTAATGTCATATGATGTGGTTTCAACACATTTGATGTAAATGACACCCTCACAAAAAAGATAGGCTATCCTCTCAAAAAGTATAGGCTAGCATATCGTGCTGTGCTTGAGGAACCTATTTATCACGCAATGAGCAGTTAATTTGGTTTCATGTTAAATTCTGCTAATTATTCTTGCACCTTCTGCAACAGGGTCCTGTAGTAAAAACGGACAAGACATGTTGGTGACAGACTTCCTGTATCCCCTCTGCTTGTAAAGCCTCAATCTAATCGTGTTTACATAAAATAAACCTGCTCCCGAGCAGGTTTAAGCTTACGGACCTGTTGCTATGACAGCATGTCCAGGATGAGCTTCGAAGAACCGAACAATCCAAGATAATGACAAATCGTCAACAATCAAATCCAGCTAACTGAGTTAGCGATGTACGGAAAACGGGCCCCTAAGCTGATAAAATAGCCGAAAAGGGGACGTAGTTAACAATATCCAGTCCAGTCAAATTTTGCACTAGGCAGACAATGATCATTTCAAACATAAACAATATAATTGGAAAAAGCCTTGTGTATTGATATTTTCTCATTAACAAAGTATAGTCACAATTAGGGGTGCACCAATCCGATATTAAGATCGGATATCGGCCCCGATATTGACAAAATGGCTGGATCGGGGATCTGAAAAATACAGATCCACGGGCCGATTATTATTTATTTTTTCTCCATCGCAGCACATCCTACGTCATTTGTCAGCAGCACGTGTGTCGCATGCTGGAAGAGTTGTATGATGTTGTATCTTCTCCCAGTGTCATTGGGGTCGTTGTTCTCTCTCACATATATTATAATTTTCCCACCCCTAAGGATCCTTCAATATTTGGACTCCATAGACAACATAGGTGTCAAAATGTTCGCTTAGACTTGAATTAATTTTTTGTGGCAAAGTGCCTTGTGTCGCACAAGGAAACTCATTGCTAGCCTTACGTCACAACGTCAGCACACGTTAGCAACAATTTGTATGAAAAAAAAACAACACGTTGTATGAAATGCATTCATACAAAGTTCTAGTAAGAGTATGATATATTATGAGCATTTGTTAAAACAGTAATGTGTATTTTATTATATTTTAAAACGTGCTCTATGCATTCAACACATCAAGTTGGCTTTAGCCCCGCGACCCCCTGCCTCCCTCCCCGAATGGTGTAGCCTAACGTTGATTTAAAAAGAAAATCAACCTCTTGTCAAGATGCACGCAGCAATCGCATATAGGATATTCAATCTAACGTGTTAAAATGAAGCGAACAATTCACCATGCACGGAGCATGTGAGTGACAATGATATGGACGTATGAATTTCGACACCAGTGGCTCGAATACCAGTGGTCATAGGTGCCATTACCACAGTATAAGCAGTATTGCCAAACCTTTTCGCCAGCGCAAGGCGCAACGAGTAGCTTATTGGAAAGTCTGTTTTCGTATCGCTTCAGATTCCTCACTACATCAAATGTTAGTCATTACAGTTTACTTAAGTCTTATAAATTAAATAAACTGAGTCAATACTTGTTTCAAAAGTAGTATTTCCATGGCAATACTAACGGCGGCGGCAATGGTTAAGAGGTACCAAGACGGAGCAATGCACTGTGTAGCCTACTGTAAATTCTAAATTAGCCTACTGTAAATTCCAAATTTGTAACAGCGTCAAAACAATTCAAACACAAAACATTGAAGCTTCACAATGACTGTATGAAGCAAGTGAAGTGTAGAGACGGTTAGGGCCTACATATCCCGTAACGCAGCAGCACTCCCGACTGCATTTTAGTGTTATTTTTCCTTAAGAGTTCAGGTCTGCCCATCTGTGCCCCAACCATAGTATGTTGAAGACAAAAATAAATTAATTTTGTACTTCATAATGTAGGCCTACTGTACTTTCTATTGCAGTAAATCCATCCCAATGTTGAAGAAATGTCTTGTGGTTTAAAAGATGGCAAGTAATTAATGGTCCCATGGCATGCTGTTTTTGGATGCTTTTATATAGGCCTTAGTGGTCCCCTAATACTCTCTGAAGTCTTCGGATATTATTTAAGTTAGGAAAGTAATGTTTAGTTAGGAAAGTCAGATGCCTTTTGTCCAGTGTTTCTCAAACTTTCAGACCAAGGACCACTTGGCCAATAAATAAAAACTTGCGGACCATTTAACTAAATAGTAAGCTATATCCCCGGAACAACAGGCCTCCAGACCTGGCGCCATATAATTGTTAGCGGCACATGATCTTCTAACGGATAATGTAGGCTCTTCTGCTAATTATAATTTCCGCTACGGAACGTGTGTAGCCCATTTTAATAGGCGACTACTGACTGTTTTCTTCGTTCTGAGTTGTATGTTAGAAATGTTGCAATAATTTACTTGTGGCCGTTGCGGACCACTACGGGGGCCACGGACCACGCAACTGCTTTAGTCTCTTCCACATGGTGGAAGGAAGGTATAAGGTGGAAGGTATACAGATTATTATAAATTCAACAACGGTATCGGGTATCGACAGATACATAAAGTCCAGGCATCGGTTTCGGGTCAAATATCTGCAAATCCTGTTAAACATAAAGCAAATACAAACCCATTTTGGAGTACTACTATAAGGCTTGGGACACTTGTGCTTGCTCTTCTCTGACTGGATGACTGATATGATGATAGGGATATGATGATCGGGAATCAACTCATAGCTGAAAGTGCGTATGTTGTTAACTGTAACCTTAAGTCCTAAACAGTCGAACAACAATATCTTCAACATAGGTGAGAATAATTTATGCTTGATCAAGGCACCGATCTCAAATGCAAGCATGCTCACTAAACGACAGTTTCAACTGTTTAACCGAGACTAAGCAATAAATAATAGAAGACTGACCCCCAGAGTCTACTGACCTGCCTGGAGCATGGAAAGCTCCACTGAAAAGAGTCTCAGAGGCCCACTTTTGTCCTCGTTCAACAGTTAACAGCCAAATCAAACCAACGATATCATGTGAAAGATTTGTAGTAGACTAGTTAGGGTGGGAATAATGATAATGAATGAGATGATAGTAGTGCACGCTTAATGAATGAGGTCTGTCAGGAGTCAGCAGACACCTCAGACACAGTGCACGGCCGTGTCTGCTCCTGCACTGCTCTCAACACTCATCACTCTGGGTCTGTGTGTTTTAGGGTCACTACCGCTTCTGTGAGGCCCTGTTCAACCTTGAGGAGCACAGACGGGCCTTGGACAGCAATATATTGGCCCAAGGTCTGTGTAGGGAGGACACAGATGGGATGAGAGACCTCCAACAGCAATATGCCAAGTTTTCTATTGAGATTGAAGAAATCAAAGGTAAACTCACTGACTACCTTGGACAAATGACAGATGCAACCATTCGATGCTTATGAACAAATGCTTATCAACAAATGCTTATCTTTGCAATTGCTTTCCTGTTTACAGTAGCATGTATTTGATTTGTGTGACAAAGGAATTGCTTTTAACTGAATTGCATGCAATTGCGGCGTTGGATGGTCATGTCTAGGTAGGGTCAGGGCTCCAGACGAGCTACATAGTTTCTCAGAACAGTAGTAACCCAAACACAGGGCCTTCAAATCTGAGCTTTCTCAGCTGTTACCCCATAGCTGCTTCCCTTTCCTCTGTTCAGGGATGCAAACGGCGCACTGTTCGGCGCCTCCCGCTTTTTTCAGGTCAGTTTGGGTGACTTGTGTGAATCGTGCAGATCCGAAGAGTTTTTTTTTAAGAGGGGGGGAGGGGGGCTGATTATAATTGCACCAACAGTAATTCTGGATTGCCTCCACCAAACAAGTAAATAGGAAATAAGCAAATCAGCAGTATGTGCGCAAGCCTACTCGTGTGTCTTATTGCTGCGTATCTTTTACTGTCTATGGCGAGGTGACTCAATAGGCAGATCCGGACCTAGACGCAATACAAGCAAGTTTTCATTGGTGCGTGTCCAATCTAAAGCTCCATCAGGAGCTGTAATAACTGTAATCACCATGACAACTCACTCACTCAACATTGGCCGCAACCTTTCTGGGTCACGCAGGTCGTGTGTGTCATTGGCAACAACGCAGGCTCATCAATTTGGCTAGCAATGGCTAGCAATTTCGTCAACAAATACCAAGAAATAGGTTGCAGCAGTTTTTCTTTTGAATACACTTGCAAAATCCGCTAATAGGACTGAGCTCGAATAGCTTCGGCGACTTTTTATAGTACAAAATCCAGACATCCCGAAATGCAGAAACTCATTTCCGGGAGATAATTGCAGCATTTATCCAGTGACCGTATAGTTTTGAAGCACCAAAAAAACTGTTCAAAGCAGCTCCATTCAAGTCCCTGGATGCTGGGCTTCAACAGAGAAATGCACTGTGACGCTATGGGAAAGTATGACAAGGAAATCGAGTCAGTCGACCTGCTACTATAATGTATCTGATTCTGAACGAACTCGTCTTCGAGATGAACGTGTTCTAACACATTCAAAATGTTAACACAATAGTAAATATTTGTCCATACATTTTTTTTGACATTTTAGGGGAAGCCGAGTTTCCCTTGCAGTCTTAAAGAAATCGCCTACTGTCATGGATTTTATTGGGGTGACCATACACAGCTTGTGGCAAGTAGAATAAACTACCTCTCAAAAGTAAGACCCTACAGGCCTTGTCCTCCATTGATCCTGTGGTGAGGGGCCATTCCCAGGCTACTCAGCTGAAGGAGTTGGCTTGGATCATCAACATTTAGTGCCCTTAGGTGGCCAGGAAGAAGAGGAAGGAGTAAAACCAGAAGAAGTGCTAGATAGTTTAATAAGAGTTTATGTATCGGAATAAAAAATGAAATAGAATATTCCAAATAAGTGTTGGTGTATTTTGATCTTCAGAATGTCATTTTACTCAATTTGCATGTAGGGGTGGGCCAGGGATGTCAGGGGGTTGGTGGCAAAGTAAGGATATGGATATTTGCTGCGGGGCGAGGGATGAAATTACTTCTCTCTTTTTTGACCATACATGTGTTTGCATCCCTGTCTGTTCTTGGTAAGATGTTGTTCACTCCCAGACACACAACCCTTTTAAGACATAAGAATACATAAGTCACAGATAATGGTTAGTCACCCTGGCCCTTCCTTCCTCCTTCAAGATTGTTCTTCCTAAGCTCTTCATCACCCTGTTAATCAAGTTTTGCTTTCGCAGTTGGTCGCACCAGTACCTGATTTAGTTGCACCCTTTTGTTGTGGTACAACATGGTATTAAACAATAACTTTGCATGCTGATGCACAGTTGTTCATTTGCATACCCTACATTGAATTGATGAAGATTGACCTATGGTGTCAGATTTGTCAGAAGTTGTAAACGTCATAAAACATGCTCCCCATTAGTAAAATGTATTATTTCACATGCGCCAATATGAACTGCCACTCGCACAATAGAAGTCCTTGTGTACTAGGGCTGTCCCCACTCGGTCGACTAGTCGATTTTCTGGTCGATATGCTCTTGGTCGACTAAGAATTTAGTCGAGCTGCCATATGGCAGTGTGAGATCTGATTCCCGCTTGTGTCACCATGGCAGAATTAAAGAAATGTTCTACAGAAATTGTAGATTATATTATTTAAGACAAAGAAAGCAACTTAAAAAAATATATAGTTAAAAGAAAAGGTGTTATTGTTTTCCCTTTTGTTAATCTGTGTTTTGTTTGTTTTTTGCACACGGCATGAGCACAATTGGCTGCCGAACTACAAACTCTGCCATAGCCTACTTTGTCGGTGTTATTAGGCAAAATGGCAAATAAATCTGTGGTATGGCAGCATTTAATTTACAGTACATTTACAAAGTACTGGGTGACTCAAACGTTGTATGCAAACTCTGCCAACAACGGTTTATTTTTTATAGTTCAACGTTGAATATGATGTAGCCTACCACCTGAAGACCATGAGTTCTGTGTTATTAGTCAAAATTGCATGTTAAACAAAAATATTTTTAATTTGTAGTATATTGTAAGTGAACTAAATACCATTGGCATTCGGTTACAACAGGACTGGTAATACGAGTCTTATTTATTAGTAAGCTATTAGCGTCTGAATCTATAATGTCCAGCAGCCATTGAGTCAGATTGGGAAAATGTTTTTTTGTTTTTTTTTGTGTGGAAAAAGTGTCAAATTTCAATTAGTCGATTTTCAGATGTTTTAGTTGAGTCTTGGTCGACCAAAAAAAGTCTTAATTGGGGACAGCCCTATTGTGTACAAATAAAACAACCAGGAGTTTACCAGGCAGCCCTGAGCGAGAAACAAACAATGAGAGACAGAAGGCACCTTGCAAGAGAGACTGCTTGGAGAGGGCTGCCACGCTCTCAGGTTAACACACCCAGTTCATGTCTGCTAGCGCAAGTCAACATACTTGGGTAACATTACAATTTGGGGGCGGAAACCAAGGGATTAGTCACTTGTAATGCGCCTCAGCACTTTCAAGCAACATAAATCTGACGCCATAATCATGATTAGGGACATTATTTTCACGTGGAACAAATGACGAACATATCTTGCAACACCCACCATTTGGTGACAAGTCCATAAAAATATGCAATTATTGTGAACTATTGGTTTTCATGGTACTAACTAGCATGACAACATGCAGGGAAACAAGTGACACTGTCAGAAGCACCGATTACCAGGACTGCCTATACACAATGTAAATGTGTTCTCCCTGTTGTTTTACAATCTCACCAGGTTAGTGCAATCTGACTTCATGTTCATATTTTCTCCCTGTGCTTGTTTTCAGCTGAGAAAAAACAACAAATCAAAAAGTCCCCAAGTAACAGGTAGGTATTGACTTTGTATTTTGTGCGTCATGTCAACCTACAACGAACATTCTGATATTTCATTGTGTTCATTCATTGTGTTTTTGCTTTTTTGTAGACCACATAGTGCCACCAGAACAGATTTGGAAGAAGATAAATCACAGGGTGTGAAATCTACGAGCAAGACAGAACCTCAGAGCACCACTAAAGCCCTACAGAAAAAGGTTAGACTACGACAGCTACCTCCAACCTGAACTGATGCTTGGAATGAGTCTATTTGTCTATGCATTTGTCATATAATGCATTCATTTGTCAGCCAATCTCCCATATCTCCAAATTCAGAGTCTGGGAGTTGAGAGGGACACTCGGACACATACAGGTGAGTGGTTTCTTAGTACTATTTGTTTGTGAGGAGGCCTGTTGAAGGATACATTTACTGTTAGATTAGAGAGGGATGTGTTAACCTTCTGATCTGGACCATTTGGTCTGAGTGCTGTATAAAAGCAAGTCTTAATGTCAGGGTTTTCTGGGATTGATATTGGTGTTGAAATGCAGTAATTCACACTCGTCAAACAGGTGCGCATGTCACCCGGTAACAAGATAAATGTTGTTCGATGCCGATGGATCGGTGCATCCCTATATAAATAGTCTTATAAACACTTAGTCAATAAAAAATAAAAAAAATATTTAAAGTGCTGATAAGTATTTTGTCAAAGTTCTGCATGTAAAAGTATTTGCTAGCTAATAGGGGTGTAACAATATATCGTGGTAAAATACATCACAGTGCAAAAATTTAACAATATGGAGATTCATGGCGACTTTTTTTAGATGTCATCCGTTTTATCTTGTCGCGGTTGAGCTTTATCTTATCGCTTTATCTTATCGTCGTTGAGCTACCAACACGCAACCTCTTGCACCTGTGTCACTGGTGGTCACAGTATTGAGCATTCAGAGCTTGAACTGCGCAATAGCCTAGCAGGGCAAAATGAGTTTGGCTGAAACTGAAATAAAAGATGCCCTGTCCACTTATAAGTCTAGCTTCCGACGTCTTGTTTTTTTACTGTCCTCTTGTCGAGTGACTGGAAAACCGAAATGCTGCCAGACGTCGGATTTATTAGTGGACGGGGAATCTTGTATGTCAGTTTCAGGCTACCTCATTTTGTCTCATTTAAAACCATACCACAACAAAAAAGTCTTGCAATGGGTGCGAATGACATCATATTCTCCGTCCAAGACAACAAAATCTGTCTCTGTTGCACCGTTCCCCACTCAGCTTCTACGTAAATTTGCATGCTGCAAGTTTTCAGGCAATGATGAGCGCGCTCTGATGATTTGCATGTTAAACAAACAATATTTTGAATTTGTAGTACATTGTAAGAGATACTAAATAACATCGGCATTCGGTTACAACAGGACTGGTGATACGAGTCTTATTAGTAGGCTATTAGCAGCTGAATCTGCAATGTCCAGCAGCCATTGACTCAGATCACGAAAATGTTTGTAAGTTTTCTTTTCTTTTTTTTCCGATTAGTTGATTTTTAGACGTTTTAGTTGAGTCTTGGTCGACCAAAGAAAATCCTAGTCGGGGACAGCCCTACAAATGTTGTTACTTACAGAAGTTTAAATAAAATCCAGAAATATTGCACATTCTTGAAGTTGTTAAATTTCAGTAGATATTTTGGAGGTTCAACATATCTATAAACATATCGTATTGTGAACCCAGTATCGGGATACGTATTGAATCGTTAGCTGAGTATATCGTTACACCCCTACTTGCTAATGTTAACAACTTGCCTCAGGATGGCTTCACAAGAATGTTTCTCACTGTGTTTAAGCTAGCTGCTTCAGTGAACATTTGTCTGTGAAAAACATGTCTGACAACCAATGGACATATGTGTCTGTATGTATTTTAAAGTGAGTTGTTTGGTTCTCCAGTTATTAGACCCGTCAGTCCTAAAGTTCCAGGACACGCGTCTGGTTTCTGTTAAAGCTCAGGTTTTCTGCCGTCTTGTGGGACTGACGTCAGGAATGTGACCAGCAGCCTAGATAAAGCAAGAGCAAACTGAGAACCTCATTTCATTTGACTTGAGCCTCCAGTAGGAACATTCTTAAGTAATACGCTGAAATATGGTCACCAAGCTGTCAATGATCGGGATGCTTTTGCCACAGGGATGTCAAAAGTTGTTTTCCTCCACAGTCAAGAATGAAGGGGATACATATTCAGCAGATACAACTAATGGGCTTAAAACCAAAACGTAAGTGTTGACTGTCAACATTTAGTTTGGCTTGTAAGAAAAAGTTGTGATGTCTGAAGTCTCATCTTTTGTATCTTCTCAGGGTTTCTGCTGAAAAAAAGAGTAACAGATTGGAGCACAACACCACAGAGAAACACAAATCTAAGGGCAGAAGCCAGAAGCCAAAGGACAAGGTACAGATTGTTTGTCCAGTTAACCATAGCATGCATCATACCATTTGAAATCTAAATGTAAAGCCTAAACTTGCTTTACAAAATCATGGTACAGGTGAGTCTAATGAATGAAGAGGTTAGGTTACAGAGTGACTTTAATACAATGGGGTAAACAAGTGGAAGTGTCTTCTATCCTTCAAAGAGATATGTGACCAAATTGTAACTAATCATGTACCTCAAGGTCCTACTTTCTCCTTGCTCTCTCGAGGCCTCATGTCATAGTTACAATTTAGTCACGTGTGTTAGGGCTGTCGACAAATATTCTAAATTTGAATGTATATTAGAATAGTGGTTAAAACCAAATTTCAAATACGAAAATTAATAGCCTGACGTTGTCATACTCATAATTATAGTCAGAATATGAGTCTGAAAACTCTCCGTTGGGCTGTGACTACGGGGCGTGTTTCAACTGAACTCGTAAAACAAATGCCTCTTCGCTCAATTGGATAGACCTACAACCAATCAGAGCAACGTAATATGTTGTTTGTTGAAAACAAATTCAACCCAAGGGCTCTTTTGTGACGTTGTTTATTAGGTTACTGTTGATCATCTGTCCATCATCGTATAAAGCCTGCCCTGGCAATTTCATTGGTCCGTCCCGATCCTGGTTTTATGTAGTTGTTCCCAACACGAGACCCTCCAGACCTAACTTCCCGACCACATTTTTATTGTGGGCGGGGAGAAGTTGGGCTGGCAGCCAGGCTAGAAAATGAATATTTGAATGTAAAAAAGAAAATCTAACAAAACCGCAGCGGCAGCGCGTCTGTCTGCTTTGCGGGAGGGCGCGCGCCTCAGCGTCACTGCTGACAGTTGATTTGTGTGGAAGATGGCAGAAGGTGCCAAACCCAGCTTGACCGCAGCAGAGAAAGTGATTGTAACCCCCAAAAATCTAAAGAGTGATGTCTGGAAATATTTCGGGTTTTGGTCAGTTGATGGTAAACTAGCTAAAGTAATGTCTAAACTATGTAAGTTGGAGTTAGCTTACCATTCAACAACTAGCAACTTGAGGTTGCATCTCCATGTTTACCACAGCACAGCTTGCTCGGAGCGTTCAATGTCGGTTCTATACTGTAAAACTTTAATGTTAATAATATTTGTTCAATCACTGAATGAAGCCTGCCATATTTGGGACAAGAATTGCGACCTTAAATTTCTAGAGAGAGAAAGAGTGCGTGTGTGCGAGCGAGCGGCCAAGGTCTGCGGTCTTGGCCAATAGTTCATTTACTTATTTTTGTGTAGATAATTAGTCAAATATGTTTTAGCTTAAATAAATTAGGCCTACCTACCTACAGTCTACAATTAGTTATGTTTTGTTGTATTAATTAGGGTTCCTCCAGTAGGAGGAACCCTATTGTTTTTGTTAGTATTCTTTTTTAAATGTTCTTCTCTTTGCGCCCCTATATCTCAAAGTCCTTGGTCATAAATTCTCTAATTTGGCACATTGATACTACATCCAAGTGGGTACACCCACACTAAATATGGGACACATTCGACAGTACGGGGCGCCACAGGCCACGCCCCAAAACTCTGATTTTCAAAGTGATGGCATTTCCACCCCATTGCTCCAATTCTTCTGAAACTTGGTGTGCATGCCTCATTTTTCATGAGGAACTAAAAAGCCTCAAGGATCCATAAGGTTCCACATGATGGATTTTCCTTTACAGTGATAATATTGGAAAACCTTAAAAATTCCTCTTCTCTTGAACCAAAGGTCTAATTGACTTGACATTTTGTTCAGACATGTTTCATTGACGTATTTAAATACGTTACTTAAGACAATTGAATCAAATACAAAATGGCTGAAAGGGGTGTATTTATGTAAATGTCCAAGTTGCCTCACTAAATCAAATGTATTTTTGATTTAGGATGGTTCAAACCTAATAGGCTTTAAGGTGACACGCCTCTGATGTACCATGCAAAGTTTCACCTTGATATGTCAAAATATGACTGAATTACAGCTGTTTGAACTCGGACCAAATCTGACAATGCTCGCCAGTGGAGAAACAGCTTTTTTTTAAATTATCTAGTTACTGCTGTGTAATCCATGTCTGGGAATGGCACAATTGGCTGAGATGTTGTGCTGTTAAGCAAAGGGTTGTAAATTCAAAACCAGTCGGAGGCATAGTTTTTATTTTTATTTTATTCTGACAAAACGGTTTCTAATCTTCCGATCAATCCTCCGGTTGTAAAACATAGCAATGCGTGTTTATTTGAGCCCATCACAACACTCCAATCATCTGTTTAGCGAGACTGTGTAAACCACTGCAAAACAAGCCAGGTTCACCACAGTAGCTAGCTACTTGTAGTCTCCGCATGGTAGAGATAACACTAATGGTTATCTCTAATGAAGTAAATTGATTGTTCAGGTGGATCCCTTGCCTGTTGCACAAATTCACTTCAGTAACCTAAGCCAGGACACATCCCCACTGATTCTAGGCATGATTTGAAATTCCCTTCCATGAAATGTTAATGCACTCCAAACAACCTTTTTTTTTTAACTGAGTAAGTTATTCTTTACAGCAGCGCAACCCAGTCATCCCGTTGTCCCGTTTTTATAGGAAATGTATAAGCAGTTTCAACTTTGGCTGAATCTCACAACGCTTACCACAGGAGAAACAGCTTTCTTTTTTATACAGTAACTGAACATGACAATATTCAACACTGAGAATAGCTCAATGGGCTGGGATGGTGACCTGTAAAGTATAAGGTTGTAGGTTGGAATCCAGCCATAGTCTTTTGTCCTGTCATCATTTTGATTATCGGTTTTGTTCAACAGGATGACATCATTCTGAAGTACCACAATTTCACCTTGGTATGTCAAAATATGATTGATTTAGTAACTGATCCTGACAAAATTCAACAACACTGAGAATAGCTCAATGGGCTGGTAATTGGCCTGTCATCATTTTGATTATCTGTTTAGTTAAACAGGATGACATCATTCTGAAATGCCATGCACAATTTCATGCAATTTCACCTTGAAATGTCAACCGTTTCTTAACCTTTGTCCCAAAGCTGACCAAAAAGTTATACTCATATCACACAGTCGGAGCACAGCTAGATAATCAGCGGCAGCACCCTTGGGTACCCAGCATGCAGTGCGGCATGTCAAAAAACGCAAAGACTTGTGGAAAATAGTTTGGTTACAACAGCCGTTTGAGGGATTTCAGTTGTGTTCGTTCAGTAAGATGTTTGTAATGTTATTGTTGGTTAGTTAATATAATCTTGTTGGTCACCCTGATTGTGCATGTTGTGTAGTTTAATGGGACCAGAGTGGGCTGCTGTGCTGTCACAGGCTATTCTCGCAAGGAGCTGAATATGAGCTCTGCCCTAGCCCAGTTACCCACACGACTATTGTTAGTTGTGCATTGACTGAGTCTGGAAAGAGATCAACTTAAGAAGTTTCAATATCCTATGAAAAGTTAATACTCAGCCCTTACTAATCATAAAATCTCAGCAGTTGGTGTGTAGCAGAGAGGCTGACTTGTAACCTTATTCTCCAGAGTACAAATCCCCGTTCAGCCTATTGTTGTTGGCCAAACCTGTAGTAGTTTTGCTCTCTTGTTGTCCAAGTCTCGATCTTCTACAGTGTATATGTTTATAATATTTTGCCATTTTGCGGAGGAACCCGCATCTCTGCTTGCAGCTATATTTTGTCCTGTTATTGACGTACCTAATGCGCAACCAGAAATTCGATTACATGTGTTTTTTTTCCTGCAGTTTTGACAGCCCTCGTGTGTGTGTGTACATAATATGAGGAAGTTTACAAAATGACCTATTGACCTTATTAGAACGATGCCAGATCATGGAACCATTCAAGGCAGAGTGGTCAGATGAATGCAGGCCATGGGTTACAAACAGCCTGGAGTAAAGAACTTCAAATATAGTTTCCACAAAATATTTCCCTACATGGCACAGCAGATGATATGCATGTTTGTACTCTTTAAAGGGTATATGTGTCATTGTCGTAACTCACTGAAGCCTAATCCTCAACAATTGAGACCCTTGTTTACAGGTGCATCTCAGTAAATTCGAATATCATGGAAAAGTACGTTTATTTCGATAAGTAAATTCAAAAGGTGAAACTCATATTATACAGAGGCACTACACATAGAGTGAAACATTTCAAGTGTTTATTCTTTTAATTTGAATGATTTATGGCTTACATCTAATGAATTCAGTATCTCAGGAAATTTGAATATTCTGAAAAAGTTCAATATTGTAGACTCATGATGTTCCACTTTAATCAGCTATTTAGCATGATAAGGTGTTTTGACTTAGTATTAACTCAAAACACCTTCACGAGCCTTTAAATGGTCTCTAAGGCTGGTTCAGTAGGCCACACAATCATGGGGGAGACTGCTGACCTGACAGTTGTCCAGAAGACAATCATTGACACCCTCCACAAGGAAGGTAAGCCACAAAAGGTCATTGCTAAAGATGCTAGCTGTTCCCAGAGTGCTGTATCCAAGCATATTAATAGAAAGTTGAGTGTAAGGAAAAAGTGTGGTAGAAGAAGGTGCACAAGCAACAGGGATAGCCGCAGCCTTGAGAGGATTGTGAAGCAAAGGCCATTCAAGAATTTGTGGAAAATTCACAAGGAGTGGACAGAGGCTGGAGTAATTATATCAAAAGCCACCACGCACAGATGTATCCAGGACATAGGCTACAACTGTCGCATTCCTCATGTCAAGCTACTCCTAAACCAGAGACAACGTCAGAAGCGTCTTACCTGGGCGAAGGAGAAAAATAACTGAACTGTTGCTCAGTGGTCCAAAGTCCTCTTTTCAGATGAAAGTAAATGTTGCATTTCATTTGGAAATTAAGGTCCCAGAGTCTGGGGAAAAAGGTGGAGAGGCACAGAATCCAAGTTGCTTGAAGTCCAGTGTGAAGTTTCCACAGAGATGATTTGGGGAGCCGTGTCATCTACTGGTGTAGGTCCACTGTTTTATCCAAAGTCAATGCAGCCATCTACCAGGACATTTTAGAGTACTTCATGCTTCCTTCCACTGACAAGCTTTAGGGAGATGCTGATTTAATTTTCTAGAAGGACTTGGCACCTGCCCACACTGCCAGAAGTAGCAGAACCTGGTTTAATGACCATGGTTTACATTACATTTACATTTAGTCATTTAGCAGACGCTCATATCCAGAGCGACTTTCAGTAAGTACAGCGACATTCCCCCTAGGCAAGTAGGGTGAAGTGCTTTGCACAAGGACACAACGTCATCTAGCACAGCGAAGAATCGATCCGGCAACCTTCTGATTACTAGTAATCCGATTCCCTAACCGCTCAGCCACCTGACTCCCTTCCCTCCCTGGAATCACTGTGCTTGATTGGTCAGCAAACTCGACCCACCTGAACCCCATAGAGAATCTGAGTATTGTTAAGAGGAAGATGAGACACCAGACCCAACAATTGAGACGATCTGAAGGCCGCTATAAAAGCAACCTAGTCTTCCATAACACCTCAGTAGTACCACAGGCTGACCGCCTCCATGCCATGCCGCTTGATGCAGTAATTCATGCAAAAGGAGCCCCGACCAAGTATTGAGTGCATATGTATATGAACATACTTTTCAGTATTAAAAATCCTTTGTTTTATTTCTCATTTTATTGGTCTTATGTTATATTTGAATTTTCTCAGATACTGAATTTTGGGTTTTTATTAGATGTAAACCATAATCATCAACATTTTAAAGAAATAAACACGAAGTGTTTCACTGTGTGTAATGCCGCTGTATAATATGACTCACCTTTTGAAATTACTTTATCAAAATAAACAAACTTTTCCACAATATTGTAATTTACTGAGATGCACCTGTGTGTGTACTGGGGTGATTTCCACAGCATGACCTATTGACCTCAGGAAAGAAGCCTCTCATACAAAAACTCAAATGTTTTTAATGAGCGAATTCTTCTTGTGTTTGTATATACACAGGGTATCCGCGGGGTCTTAAAAAGTACTAAAAGTTGATAAATCCATCCCGATTTTATGAGGTATTACATTTTGTTCAAGCTTTGTCCAAAGAGTTTGACTCCAAAAAGTATGCATAAATATATTTATTTTCCTCCCCATGACTTAAACAACAACTTGCTCGGTCAGCGAGTCACGTATTTTGAGAAATGCGCGGTCAGGTGATGTCGCGAAACAGACTCCAAAATTGCGAAATTTCAATTTGCGGACTCCTGGATGGAGAAGGATGAGTTTGTACAATGGCTGAACCTTTTTGCTGAAAACAACCATGAGGCTTACTGTACATATTGTAAAAAGATTAGCGTAGCCTCAATGGGCATCAACGTTGTCAAGTCCCACATGTATGGTGCTAGCCACAAGGCCGCTGTTGGCTGCAGAGAGCAGCCACAGCTGTCCATCGCCAGTTTCTGTGCTCCACCAGCAATACCACTACCCAACAGGACAGCTGAACTTGTCAAAACAGCTACGACAGCAATCTCTGCCCCATCATTGGCCGACATCATGGTGCCTATAGGCGGCACATCAATGATGCACGTGGAGGTTATCTGGGGCCTGTTCCATAAAGGCTGCTCAAATAAGTTGGACTTTCAGTCCCAAACCAGACTTGAATTAACTTAACAAGTCAAGCGGGGCGAAAGCGGTTCCATAAAGGCCAATTTCAGCTCACGCAGTCCTACTAATTCAGGTCTGATTTAAGTAGTCAAGCGACTTCTTCCAAAAAGAACGTTCCCTTTAAGCTTTGTACTATGACTGCTCCCTCATCCACCGCTTCATCAAAACGAAACAACACGCCATGATTGACGTGAACGATCGTAGGTCGAGGTCCTTTTTAGACCTTTACGTCGTTGATTAAAAAACAGGCACTCTCTAAACAAATGTAAATTGACTTTTTTGAGATTGTTTTAACCCTTGTGTTCTCCTTGGGTCATTCTGACCCATCAGTCATTGTGACCCACCTTCGGTTACGACAACTTTACCACATACAGAAACAAAGTGAAGCATTTTCTCTTAACCGTTGGGCTGTCTCAGACCCCCCACATTGCGAAGGTTAAAAGAAAATTATTTTTATTTGCTTTTGTATTGGGTAAAATTGGGTATACACAACGATGGTTCGTTATGAACCTTTTGGTCATGTGACCCGAAGGCAGCACAAGGGTTACATAAATAGCCTACGAATAATCAATACATTACCCAGTAGGCCTAGCCTAACTTTATAACATGGTTGTTGTGTCAGGAAAATGGAGGATATAGATGTAGCTTATGGATTTAGGTTAGTTTTCCAATTGTAGACTACTGTTAACAACTAGGCCTATATAGCCATGATAATTATACTTGGATAATTTAGATTTAGATAGGCCTATGCTTGATGCCTAAACATTTGAAATTACAAACTAGGCTATATAGCCATATGTTTAATGTGGCGTGTATCAAATCATTGTTCATCATCGTTTAATGGATGAGGCTAAATGTTGTAACCTATGTAGGCTATTTATTTTCTATCAATGTTGAACATATTGAACTGATGAGGATAAGAAAATTTGAATATACGTGGTAAATCATTGTTTTCCCGTTGGGTCAGTGTTACAGGAAGGTCTGGTTAAGCACCAAGTCACACTCAGCCTGACCCTGGCCAGACTAGTTTTGCAGCCAAAGTTTCCATAGTAACCGTGTTCGAACTATGTTGAGCTCGCTTTATGGAACCGAATGAACTAGAAATGAGTCCGACTAACAGACATATGTCTGGCTTATTCGGTGAACTTGCTTTATGGAACAGGCCTCTGGTGTCTCAATACTGCAGTGAATCACCACCCACTGAACTCACATATTTAAATACACCTTGCCTTTTATTACATTTATTCCTTCAAGCTTTGTTTCTTCCGAGCTTATGAGTTCTGTTGTGCTCTATAGATTTATTTGCAAACTGCAACTGTTTATTAAGTTGAAGGTTTTTTGCAGATTAGAACTTGAAGTGGCGATGAGGTCTTATTATTTAAGTAAATATATTTTTAGAAGGCCTTCAAAAAGTCTTAAAAAGGTATTGAATTGAATTTCAGGATTCCTGCATACCCTGATACAGTTGCTATCAGAAATATAGCTGCAAGCAGCAATGGAGGGGCCAAGCAGTCCAGAGCATGACATAGCACCATAGCCTCTATAGCACTTGTGCAACAATTAATTGTCACAACAACCTGTTGCACTCATGCAACACACCAAGTTACCAACATACCAGTGAACCCAAGTTTGGAGACAATCTGACAAATGGTTGCTGAGATATGCCTGTCTTATATATGTCTTATTTGGCGGCTTTGCCGCTGCCTTTGATCGGCTCTACCGAACAAACTGTTTTGAAAATGGAAAATCTATCTGATACCTTTTGTGAAGCTGGTGTGAAGATCATCTGTGCCAAATTTGGTAAACATTGGACAAAATGTGGGGTGTGCAAAAGGTTTTTACACTTTTACATGAAATCCAAAATGGCGGCCGCCTCCGTTGATCGGCTCTACCGAACAAACTGTTTGAAAATAGAAAATCCATCAGATAACGTGAAGCTTGGTCGGAAGATCATCTGTGCCAAATTTGGTAAACAATTTGGGGAGTGCAAAATATTTTTACACTTTTCCATGAAATACAAAATGGCGGCCGCATCAATTCGGTTATGTCATATTATCAATAGTCAGGCTTAGAATCTCACAACACAAAAAGACAAAAATTACTTTATTAAGGTACTTCAACAGTTATTAGCCAAAACACGCTTTATGCTTCCGGCCACGCCACCTTTTGGTTACATGACACAATTTTTGAGGGACATCCTCACAATAAGGTTTTGAGTTGGTGTACCAAATTTGGTGTTACTGCCTCAAAGAACTGCTGAGATAGGACCTCACTTCCGGTTACGCGGCTTTTCTGCTGAATTTGATTGTCTGTCATCGACAAACGGTTGTGGGGATCAAAATTCTTTACCATAACTTTTGTGAGGCTTGGTCTGAAGAGCAATCTGGTCATTTTCAAGAAGATTATAAAAAAATTATAGGAGTTTAAGGCTTTCAAAGGTTTTTGTTAAAACCGGAAATAGCGGAAAATCTATATAACCTTAAATTGACACCATAATATGCGTTGAACTCTGCTTGATCCAAGGAATCCAACGGTACTTCATTTTTGACAATCAGACATGCGGTTCAAAAGTTACTTGTGTAAAGCAACTCCAACTTTGACCTGTTGGTGGTGCTAGAGTGCCCAAGTATGAGGATAAGGTTACAAGGCAGCCTCTCTATCCTCTCTGCTTACACACCAACTGTTGAGAATGTATGAGTAGAAAGGGCATTACCTTAGTATTACCTTTGGTCAGCTTTGGGACAAAGGTTAAGAAACGGTTAACATTTCAAAGTGGAATTGCATGAAATTGCGCATGGTATTTCATAATGATGTCATCCTGTTTAACTAAACTGATATTCAAATTTAAGACAGGCTAAAAGACTGCGGCTGGATTCAAGCCTACAACCGTATACTTTGCAGGTCACTGTCCCAGTCCATTGAGCGATTCTCAGTGTTGAAAATGTTATGTTCAGTTACTGTATAAAAAAGTAAGTTGTTTCTTCTGTGGTACGAGTTAGATTCAGCTAAAGTTTAAACTACTCAAATTCAATCATATTTTGACATAGCAAGGTGAAATTGTTGATGGTACTTCCATCAACAATTTCAATCATGAGGTTTAGATGTCGACCAAACATTGCCTCCCACAATAGAACACATTGTCAAAGATGGCTTCTAAAACCACTTTCCATAATCACAGTCAATTTACAATCAACTTTAGTCTCATAGGCAATAGGTCTATGGCACAGCCCATAGTCAACTCCTTGCAAGTATTAATATACAATGGCCGACTCATTTCCCATTAAACCATACAACATGCACTCTCAGGGTGACCAACAAGATTATTTTAACTAACAAACAACAATATTACAAACATCTAACTGAACAAACGCAACAACTGAAATCCCTTGCATAGCTGTTGTAACCAAACAATTTTCCACAAATCTTAGCATTTTCTGACATGCCGCACTGCATGCTGGGTACCCAAGAGCGCTGACGCTGATGATTTAGCTGTGCTCCGACTGCGTGATATGACGAGATGCTAGTGAATGCGCTAAGGTCTCGGAGTCTCCTGAAATGGAACGCCTCTTTTTGCCTTGAAGCTGCATGCGCATCATCATCGAGACCCCATGTATATGTCAAAATAACATCCAAGCTAACAATTTTGCCAGATCTGACTGCAGCTTTGTATACCATATGTACTGTGTTTTGGTTGTTTGAGTTAAACAACTTGCTTAATGAATTAAATGGCTGTTAAATGTAAAATCTAACTATAAATGTATAAAAGAGAGAGTTCCAATCAAATCTGAATTATTTTTAAACCTAGAGGTTTAAAAGACAACCTTTGCCTAAACTGACATGCACCAACTCAGAGAACTGAGTTTCAACATCCATTTACACATGTATTCTCTATTTTTTACTCTACTCTTATGGCATAACTATGTTAAACTTAATGTCTGCACCTCTCTGTCACCAACTGTCTCTGGAGCTGGGGGCTTCACAGGGTGTCTACCGATGTAAACAAGATACATTTCAGACTTTAAGACCTTTTAATACCACTTCCAATTGAAATTAAAGACCAAATTTACGATGGAAATACAAATCAAAAGTGGAAATACAAATCAAAAGTGGAAGTAATCTTCCCAAACACTGATGTCCAATCAATATGAACAATATGGTAAAATGACAACAATCGGTTGAGTTTAAGAACATGTGTGTAATGCGAAAGGATAACACAAAAATGTGCTGTACTAAATTATATTTTTTATTACCCAATGGTGGAGCAGAAACTAGAAGTTCCAGGAATCCCATGGAAACGAACGCAAATGTGTGAGATGTAATGATGTGGAGCACAAATCATCCAAGAAGCAGTACTTCTCTTGAGTGGTTTTTAGATGACTAATCATTGGATTCAGGTCAAAAGTCTATAACTTGAACTGGTTTAATTACTTAAGACACTAAAAGTCAGCAGGTTGGCATGCTGGGACATGGAAAGGATTTAACATTTAGACTTTCATCAAAGTAAAAAATGCTGGTTTGTCCTTTTTTCATCAATGTCCTCAAAAAAGCAGTCTGTAGAGCTACTGTGTCTGTGAGGTGACTGTGTCTCTGGAGGGGCAAGCAGGGCCTGCAGGCAGGGGCAAGCAGGGCCAGCAGGCAGGGGCAAGCAGGGCCAGCAGGCAGGGGCAAGCAGGGCCAGCAGGCAGGGGCAAGCAGGGCCTGCAGGCAGGGGCAAGCAGGGCCTGCAGGCAGGGGCAAGCAGGGCCTGCAGGCAGGGGCAAGCAGGGCCTGCAGGCAGGGGCAAGCAGGGCCTGCAGGCAGGGGCAAGCAGGGCCTGCAGGCAGGGGCAAGCAGGGCCTGCAGGCAGGGGCAAGCAGGGCCTGCAGGCAGGGGCAAGCAGGGCCTGCAGGCAGGGGCAAGCAGGGCCTGCAGGCAGGCAGTCAGGGCAGGCCAGCTGGATTAAGCTGTCTTGGAGTCAGGGCTGAAGAAAAGCTGTCCAACTAGAGGGGGGTAGTCCAGCAAGGGATCTGTTTTTCTCTCAGCATCCTCTGTTGAGCAGGCCTCTGCATGACCCTCCAGACCTGTAAAAGTGAAGAAAGGATCCATGTCAGTTGTGAAAAATGAACCTTTTTACATCTACACTTGACATAAACTACAGTTGACTGTGAAATGCAGTGGCATTACTTGAACTTGAATCCAAATGTGTTGAACTGATGGAGACCCGGCCAAGCAAAGTCACTCCAAACATTTGGCTCGATTCCAGGCTCTAGCAAGAGTATTGAGCTCCGAACTGGTCAATATACACATCTGACCAAAGACCAGCTCGACCTTTGCCTGTAAACAGTGATTCTGTCTGTCAGAGACCTATAGGCTGACCGAGTGAAACTAGCCTGGCTAAGGTAGTTCGCTTCCTCAGGAAAATGACAAATGAAATAGGCTTGTTTTGAAGGATCCTATATACTGGCTATCTTCAGTAGACACTTGTCTACAAAAAGCAGCCCTCCCTGACGTTTTAGGACTAGAATTTAGTATGTACCCCCGGGACGCAGTCTCACTCCACTTGCAAGATTTCCACAAATCACAAAAATAATCGGAGCATCTGGCTAAAAGCACAATTCCCACATCTCCTAAAAGGCTGCCCTCCTCGACATTTTTGGTGGCGATCGAACTGTGAAATGGTGAACTTGTGAACATGACGCGACCAAAACATGGCTGCCACCTGAGCCTATGCGCATAGGCATATTACAAAGACTTTCTCGACCCAAATCAAAATTCTGAGCCGACAGGTCTGTGGGGAATCGCTTGTTTTCCTAAAAGCTGCCCTCTACCTTTTGGATTAAATCGCCGAGATGCTACATGATTCAGTAATTACACAGAGGGAAAAAGCTAGCTACTTTTGGAGTTCGGTTTTCCGTCACTTCAAACTCACGATTTAAAGGTCTCAAAGTGCTCAAACCTTCACCATAATTCAAGAGTAGTGTACTTTCACGAACCCAATCATTGATTCTAGGTTAAAATGTGTAAAAATAGGACTTACCGAACGTGGCTGCCTCCAAACCGGCTATCATGCGATTCCAGTTGAAAACAACAATGGCCGCCGAAAAAGAATTTATATTTGTAATGGCGACCTGCGATTGGAAGCGAAAAGAGGGTGGGGCTTGGTCAGCACACCATTTCCAGAAAGGATGTGTGTGCGTCTCGCCAAGCTCGCGCGTGTCAGTAGGTTGACCACCTGTTCCTCTTTGTGCTGTATAGCACAGCATTTTCAATATGCGACGTGCAGAACAAGGAGTGAAAATTCTGTGCGACACAACGCAAAGCAGCAGGTGGTCACCCTAGTGACAAGGAGCAGGATGAGTCTGTGAGAATTTGGAGCGCGCGCACTATGGAGCAATTCAATTGAGTTCAATCAGATATTGACATACCAAGGTGAAATGGTACTAGATGGTACTAGAGATTGATGTCGTCTTGAACCCTATTAGGTTTGAAATACAATCAGTCAAAATTATATTTTATTTATTAACAAAAAAAATATTGAGTCAATTTGGACAATTACATAAATACACTTCTTTCAGCCATTTTGTATTGCATTTCTTATTCAATTTGACCCTTTATAAAAACATGTATTCTACACATCTGTAACAAATTTCAAGTCGATTGGATCTATGGTTTATGAGGAGAAGGGTTTTGAAGGTTGTACCAAATTTGGACAGTACAAGAAAATGTATAAGTCTGACAATATGGGTCCATGAGGCTTTTTTCCCCCCCATGAGAAATAAGGCATGTATACCAATTTTCAGGCATTTTGGAGTAATGGGGCGCTGGGGAAATCACGTAGACTTTGGGCGTGTTTTATAGCGCCACCTATGGGCGCACATGGGCCACTAGCCGTCTGGGAGTAATGAGTGACCTGTTGTATCAGGTCCTTGAGGGTTTAGGTTGGTTGAGGGGCAGTATGTGAAGCCCTCTGTGACATGCTTGCGTGTAAAAAGGGCTATACAAATAAATTTGATTTGATTTGATTTGATTTGTATCATTGGGCCAAATTGAAAAAAAATCGGGTCCAGGACTTTTTGAGCTATTGGGCCATTTAGCGGAGAAATATAATAATAAGAATAAGAATACTAACAAAAACAATATGTTTCCTCCTACCCGAGGAACCCTAATAATAAGAATACTAATACCTCCTACCGGAGGAACCCTAATAATAATAAGAATACTAACAAAAACAATAGGTTTCCTCCTACCGGAGGAACCCTACTAATAATAATCAGACATGAAAATCCCTCACCTTTCGGCGAAATTCGCCATGTGTCAGAAGGGAGCGCGAGTGCATGGAAATATTAACGCGAAGGGCCTTGCATCACCAGTTTAAACCACCATCAGAAGCTGAAAGCACTCCTGGCCTCGGTGAATGATGGTTTCAATCATTTTAATATTTTAAAATAAATTAAGTTACCCAGGAGCTTTGTTGACATAGATTTAGCTAACGTTAGCTACAGCTTGATGAATTGAGTCATCGAGCAGGAGAGAACGCAACGTTAGCCAGCTAGCTTAAGCTCCGGTGGAAATTTCCAAATTAACGTATGCAGCCCTTAGTGCTAATTTGAGACAATATAAAGATGAAAAACCAGGCTAAGAAACGTAAACGTAATTACCTTCACCAGACAACGTTTTACCAATTGGACAAATGGCTATGTTTGTTTCAAGCTCCAAAAACTGGTGGGGCACGTTTGGGGAAAAACTATGTCCGAACAGGAGCTGTTTGGACCAATGAAATTGTCAGGGCGGGCTTTATATGATGATGGACAGATGACCAACAGTTACGTAATCAACAACGTCACAAAAGAGCGCTTGGGTTGAATTTGTTTTCAACAAACCACATATTACGTTGCTCTGATTGGTTGTAGGTCTATCCAATTGAGCGAAGAAGCATTTGTTTTACGAGTTCAGTTGAAACATGCCCTATAGTCACAGCCCAACGGAGAGTGATCAGACTCATATTCTGACGAGTATTCTGAGTATGACAACGTCAGGCTACCAAAAACTATTTTTCAGTCAAATCAGCCCAAAAAATTATACGCACGCTCACATTAGACCATTCAAGTCCCTAAACTAGCATCACATCAGGCACAGAAATTGCATGCATTAGGAGGACGCTCGCTGTGGTGGCGTATACGGGGCCGGTTCTGGGGGGCCGGTCTGGATCAAAGTCCAGGGCCTATTTTTACTCCCAGCCCTGCCAACCTGTACGCAATTTGTGTAGCGGAGACGCATTTTGACTTCAAAGTACGCTGGTACTTGTATTGGCTGTCAATCATGATGGAAGAGTAGACGAGTTACGTTACAGCATGTCCACCATCTCTTGTGGGGGTTATGCATTAAGCAATTTGTGGTGCCCTTACCACATTGTGCCTCATATACTGTAAATTTTTGACCCAGTGACAGGCTGGCATGAAATGGCTTGCATAATACTTGGTAAGGCGGCCATAATAATTTTTGACTATGGCTTAAGTTACGTTTCTCCAGCTCTCCCCAGGTTTGCAAAAAAGTATCAAAAAATTCATCAGATTGATGCTTTAAAATATGGAACATTTAAATTGTTCTTATGGGGGAGCATGCACCCAGACCCCCTTAGTCAATAGAGTCTTAATATCCTTCTCACCTTTTTCACCCTTGACCCGTTTTCATGCCTGAATAATAATAATAATAATAATACTAACAAAAACAATAGGTTACCTCCTACCGGAGAAACCGTAAATATAGCTACAAGCAGCAAAGGCGGATTCCTCCAAAACATTGCAAACAGGGCATGACATTGGCACCCGCCAAATGCGGATAGAATTCGGCTGTGGTGGGTAAAGCAGTCACTCTTACTTGCCACTTTGGCAGGTGGAATTCTACATATCTCTCGCTGTAATTTTTTTTATTGTAGTCTTCTCAAAACCAAATAATAAACTCATTGCAGGGTTCTCAAGCTTCACGCATTGACCGTGACTGAGACGCACACATTTCAACCAGCACGTATCAATTCCCCCTGTGTTAAACAGTCTCGGCCACTGTACGTTCGTTGCTAAGCAACATAGACGCGGGAACACACCCGAAAGCTCGTCTTGTGGGGCTTTTGATCAAACTTGAGGACCCTGCTCAGTGCAAGGCAAAGATTTTGCGGGAGGTTACATAACAGGTGTAGGAAAACCCGGAGGGCAGACAAAAAAGAGAAACTGGTGATGAAAGTGAAACCGAAAATGGAGACTAAAATAATTGTTTCTAAATATTTAACTGGATAAAATAATATTAAATAAATTGGTTGTTGTGTCAAAAATAAATTCTCTTTAGTTCATATATTTTCAATACATCTTTACACCCCGTTATATGCAAAGAGCTACTCTTTTTGTCTTTGTCTTAATCATTTGCATATTTTCATACAAAAGGAGTACCAGGGTCTTGAATCTGATGTGGGCCGCGATGGGTAGCCAGTGGAGGGAGATGAGGAACGGGGTAACATGGGAGTGTCTGGGTAGATTGTAGACCAGGCGGGCCGCTGCGTTCTGAATCCTCTAAAGAGGGCGGGTTGCGCATGCTGGGAGACTGGCGAGCAGCGAGTTGCAGTAGTCCAACTTGGAGAGGACAAGTGCTTAGACAAGCAGCTGGGTGGAGTGCTCGGACAATAAAACTAATAATAATAAAACTAACAATAGCAATAGGTTTTCTCCATAAGGAGGAATCCTAATAATAACTAGAACGTGCATTTCCTGCAGAAAATGTGTTGGAATGATGAATTTATTGATTTTTAATTGATGAAAATACAGAAATTAAAAAATACCCGCAAGCTGAAATGAATTTCAAAAATGTGAGTCACAAAAAAAAGAGGCAGTGTGGAAGCTGTACTGCATCATCTAGCAAAGCTAAGTGCTCAAATACAATGCGAGAGAATATTTTTGAACGATGTGAAGGAATCGAAGAAGTAGTTGAATTTCAAGAGGCAGTGTGGAAGCTGAACTGCATCATCTAATAAAGCTAAGAGCTCAAATAGCCTACAATGCTGGAAGGGCTGAAAGCTGAGCTGTTAAACAGAAGTAGGTTAGATCGTTGTAACAATAATTATTAAGAGATATAAGAGTTATTATAGTTGGGATAGTAATAGCAGTAGCAGATGTAGCCTATCATTGAGTGCGTTTATTCGGCTTTCTTAGTAGGATTCGATGTGTTGATTGAATGAAACATACAGCAGTAGGGCCGATACAAGAAGACACGGCGACACTTTGTTGCAGAAGGATGACGGTGCTGCAAGTTTTGTCCGTGGAGCATACAACGGTTAATAAAAAGACACATGTAATCGTATTATTTGCATAAACTGACAATTGCTAGTAATCAGATTTCTCATGGTCAAGTAAATGCACTCAGTGGCGTAGTAGAATAAAACAGTTCCATTAGCAATAGTTGTAAAATAGATATTAGCAGCACCTGCAGAGTCACCTCTTGTAAATTGTATCAGGGTGAAATACTGTCTGTTTATCAATCCACGTTTTTTTCCGTTCTTGTGTTCTTGCAAACTCGTTTGACGTAATCTTTCATTGCCCAAGTATGGTTCCAATCCAAAGAACACAAGTCACCAAGAACGCCAAAAATACCCGGAAATGTTCTTGATCCGCCCCTTTTATCGAGGATGCATCAGATGGTGACTTGGCCAGCGAAAATGCTTCTGATTCCCCAGAAGTCATTGCAAGATGTCAAGCGAGGCGGACAAACCTCACAACTGTAATTTTTTACTTTTCATATTTCAGCTAAACGGTACTTGTAAATCAGCATCTGAATTAAAATGTGACGAGAAATAGGCAGTGTAGTCGCTGAAAATGTTCTTATTTTATTGATGAAACGGCTAATTTGTAAATTTGCTCCAACTTTTCGATAACCTAGTTAACATTAGGTACTGTAAGTTAGCAAGGGCTACAGAAAATGTAAAATTACAGGTAGGGGGACCATTTTTTAGCTTTGTTATTTAGTTTTTGTAGTTCGTCAGTATTATCATAATGCTGCAAGTCCAGGAAAACCCTAACCATCTCAATTCATTCTCTGTCCTTGCGTCCTCGCAAGACCATTCTCGCAAGGACGCTTGCAAGAATGTTCTTCAAAAGAATGTACTTATGTCTCCGGATTGATAAACAGACACTATTCTACTGTCTTGTGACTCCACTAATCAGCAATCACCTGTGTGAGAGACTGAGTAGTGCGTGTCTGTCGTTGCCATGGTGATGGTGCAGCTATGATTGCTAACGCGCTGAGGGCAGAGACTAACAGAAATTTAGCTGGAATCCACACCTCAAACAGGTTAACGTCGACGCAAAACTATACATTTTCATGTTTCAACTCCACTTTAGGCCATAAAAACTGTCAGACAGCTTTAAAAACAACATTAGTATATAGGGGTTGAAGATTTGTGACATGACTATCTTAACAAAATATACTGTTACACACATACTACATCCTGCATTTTATGTGTTGATTTTGTCTATCACTCAACTCATAAAGAAGACATCTGAAGCTGAATCTTGCATTTTGAAAAACTGTAATTTATGAAAATCTGGGGGGGATTGAATATTTCTGATATATATGTGTATATAAAGATAAATATACACGTTTGTGTGGATATAAAATAACAATTTAAAAGTCACACAAGTAACTTTCTGGCCTTCCTTCAGCTGTCCCCTCAGGCGGTGGGCAGCAGCAGCAGCCAGTACGAGGCAGTGCGGTCTGCAGTGCAGGACGCCTGCACTGCCCTGACTGACCAGCGCGGCCGCAACGCTGAGCAGGCCTTCTCCAGGGCCCTGGGCGTACTGGCCCTCAGCACAGCCAAGGTACGCCAACAAGGATACCATGCTCGTTCATGGCTATGATATGCTGTCACATGGTGCCACTCAGCCAAACACCTGAGACAAACTATGGAACCATTTGAAAATGTTACATCAATTAGTAAAGCATTTATTTGTACTTTGAACTGGCATAAAACCCACTGCTCTAGCAAATTGTTGGGTGCCTATCAAGTCCGCTTTTATTAGTGTTGTGATAAAACTCGTATTGAAGACTTAGGCCGAATCCTAATACTCCCCCTTACCCCTTCCCCTTCCCCCTAGCCCTTAATTTACCCCAAGCCCTTGGTCCTCAACTGAGGGGTAAGGGCTACATATCCTTAAGAAATGGGACGCCACTTGGTTACGGGTACGTCATCTAGCACGTATCGATATCTCTAAAGCAAGTAGTGTTATGCACTGATATCAAAATGCGGGACTGTTGTGCAAATCAGCACTGTAACATTAGCGTACCAAACTAGCAATTTTTTTAAACGTTTCCATTAGGAAAATGGTTGCAAATATATATGTACAGGACTGTGTATACCACAAAACAACACTGTCATAATTTTTTTATAAATAAATTAAGCTGAAAATATTACATTTATCAGATTCTCTGGATGATCTGGCCACCATTGTTGCCGGTTGCGCAGTATTCACATAGCCCTAGGTTTCAAGTAAGCTCCCGATCTTACTGTGTTTTAAGGGGTGTATACCCCTTCATCTTAGCCCTACCCCTAGCTCCAAAAGAGTATTGGGACACCACTAGCTCTCACGGGAACGCGCAAAACTAAGGGGAAGGGGTGAGGGGGAGTATTGGGATTTGGCCTTAGTCTAAGTAGATATGCAATTAAAAGGTCTGAAACAGATCATTATTAAAAAGCTTGGTTTACATAGATTGCACACACGAGTCACAGCCATCTCCTTGTTGACTTGACGTTTCCACATACCAGACTTGGATACAAAAATCTTATCAGTTAGCTACATCCAGATCGTATGTCATAGAATGCAATTAGACAACTTTTTGTGTGAATTCACACGTCAATGATTGCATATCGCTTATGTTTAGGCAGTCGATTAGCTTAAGAATTTAAGTAAAACTCGTTAACTAGGTAGATATATGGATAATTTCAGTTGGTGGCCAGAAAGATGCTCTACAATTACAAAGGTTGACTTTGTTTATTAGAACGATGCTGGATCATGTGACCATTCAGGGCAGAGTGGTCCGATGAATGCAGGCCATGGGTTACAAACAGCCTTACATACAAAAAGACAAGTACAAATATTGTATGTATTTCCTGAAAGGTTGCAACAGGTGGTCAGCAAGTTTGACCTTTTAAAGGGAATAACTGTCATTATTGTAACTTAGTGAAACCTGTTCCTCTTACCCTTGGGACCTTTGTCTAAATGTATACTGGGGTTAATTTCACAGCATGACCTTGACCTCAGAAGGAGAGAAGCCTCTCATACAAACTGTATCAGCTGGTTAATTGAGCTCATCAATGCAAGGCAACTAGTTTACTAGATATCTATCGGGACAACTTCACTAGCATAGTATTAAGCTAGCCAAGTCTGTGAGACACAATGCACATTAGTGCAGTAACTTTAGTTTGCTCAATGATGAACCTGTGGACAACAATATTGTCTATACTGTAGCTTGTTTTATATGGCAAGCAACATTGTAACTTTGCACATCATGAATGTCCTAATACTTTCTATACCTTCTCCACCTCAGGATCTCGGTTTGTCAACTATTGACCAAATATTGTTGATTTATGGCCGTGCATTAGCGCTTGTGGAGATTGGCCAACCTGAGGTAAATACATTTTCTTTCAGGGATTATATTTAAGGTGCATGTCCAATTCTGAAAATCATGTTCTGGCGTTGTATCAACACAATATGTTCAATGTAGGAACTTGCTGAGGCTGAAAGGGAATTTGAGAAGATCAAATTGTTTGAAGAGAGAACGTTTCAGTGCCTGGTGTATTTTGGCATTGGAAAGATGTATCTGAAGTGGAACAGGTAATCAGGCCTCATACATACACATGCACATCAGGGTTTCCCACGGCAATTTTCAGTTAAGGCGGCCGCCTAAGCAACACACACGCCTGCTGACTTAACTACGTCATTATTTTATTTATTTTTTGCATTAGTTGATCGCACAAACTAGCCCCCCCTGGTCTGACGGCAAACCCCACCCTGACAACCTTAACACCAGGGTGGACGCGGGTCCTTAAAAAGTCTTAGTCTTAAAGCACTTTTCCTCAAAATAAGGCATTAAAAATAATTAAATTGTCTCAAATTCAGATTGGATGGGTTTTGTAGGCTATATGCGCTGTGTTATCTATGGTAAGATCAGAGTAGGGGTGGAACGATACATGTATTCGTACCGAACCGTATGGTACGGGCGTCACGGTTCGGTGCATGAAATTACACGGAGAATACATGGTATAAAAATAAACAAAACTCGCGTGCAATTTAATTAATGTAATGCGGAACTACTGTTAGATACTCGTGTTCTTTAGGAACACCTAATCTGTAGCCCCGCCTTAGCTCTGAAACTGATTGTCGCCGCCACCTGTGTAGCCGAGCTGTGCCTGAGTGAGTCAGAGATAGCTAGCAGCAGCAATACAGACAAATATGGCGAGTGCTGGCGACACACACGAGCTAAAGAACCCGCCGATTTCGGTTTTCCAGTCACTTAACGTTACTCTAGTACAGGCGAGAGAGTAGTGGATAGGACAAGGACTTCGTGAGGAGGTATTCTATGTACTTAATAAATAAGAGATGCTGTATTTTCAGTTTTATAACTCTTATTTTGTTTACAAGTTACATATGGAGTCTGGAGATTATGTGGGGTAATTACTGTTAACTACTTTACACACTTCATGCTGTTGCAGCTAGGACCAAACCTGCCATATTTAAAAATGAATTAATGAATAAATAAATGTCCACATCCATGCATTTAGACATAAATAAATGAATACCTGTACTAATTAATGCACAATTGTCAATCAATATTACCTTATAATTTGCATGTATTTATGTATTTATTTGTGTATTCATTTATTTATTCATTTATTTATTGGTGGCCAAGCCGCGAAGCGGCCAAGCCACATAAGTGATTCTACCTTTTCTTATTATTATTGGTGGCCAAGCCGCGAAAGCGGCGAAGCCACATAAGTGATTCTACCTTTTCTTATTATTATTGGTGGCCAAGCCGCGAAGCGGCGAAGCCACATAAGTGATTCTACCTTTTCTTATTATTATTGGTGGCCAAGCCGCGAAGCGGCGAAGCCACATAAGTGATTCTACCTTTTCTTCTTCTTATTATTATTATTACACTTCTTCTGTCATTGGAGTCTATGGCAGCCCCTAGAACCGTATGGTAAAAAATTGTGAAATTTGGCACACTCATTAAGCACAGTCCCCTCTTTATATTCACCAAGTTTCATGTCTCTCATTGGAGCACTCTAGCGCCACCAACTGGTCAAAGTTGGACTTGTGTTTACACACGTAACTTTTGAACCGTATGACCGATTTTCAAAAATGAGGTACCATTGGATTCCCTGGATCAAGACGAGTTCAACACCCTATGACGCCAATTTCCGGTTATATAGATTTTCCACCATTTTGAATTTTAAGGAAACACGTGTTGGGACGTCCCGTGTGTGATACATGATAACTTGTGATAATAGCCGAATTGATCCGATCGCCATTTTGAATTCATTGAAAAACGTTTTTTCTTTACTCCTCCCACACATGTTGTCCAATCTTCACCAAATTTGGCAGAGAGTATCTTCAGACCAAGCCTCACACAGGGTTTCCCATGATTTTTTGATTTTCAGAACCGTTTGCCCGGTACAGGCAGTCAAAATGTGCCATTAAACCAGACAACAGGAAGTTGGGTCGTATCTCAGCAAATCTTTGATGGATTCACACCAAACTTGCTGCATGCACTCGGAACCCTGTTCTGAGGATTTCTAAAGTGTTTTATGGGTCATTTGACTGCTTGGCCACCACATTGCTGCTTGCAGCTATATTTCATTCATGTATTCATTCATTTATTAATTCATGTGTTCATTCGTTTATTCATTCATTTATTCATTTATTCATTCATTCCTGTATTTCTTCTTCTCAATATGTTAATGAGATGTGTCAATCAAAATAGGTAGGCGGTATTTGACACACCATTGGCTAATCGTTTTCCACGCTTTGTATTCGATTATGTAGCCTTACATCCATCCTTGCTGTCATGGACAACATAGCCTACATGGACAGGCTGGCCGACCTTGTTGAAAACAAAGATTTAATTCACCATATATGATATTTGGATAAACAAACATGTTATAAAGATTTTACTACGTTAGTTGTAGGCTATCACTTAACACCCAACTTCACTACGCTGACCGGCCAACCATGTGTTTACCCCGATAAAAACGTAAACATTTTAAAATAAAAATCCTGATTGTTGATTGTCAAACCAACATATTTGTCCTGTGTGTAAGAGCGAGCTAGACAATCTGGCATATAGCCCCCAATCAAGCAGAAAAGAAATTTGTGAAGATTGACGACACAAAGTTAATCATCGAAGATGAAAAGTAGCTTAGTCCTAAATGGAGTTGTATGCCCCATAGCACATATTTTACAAAGACTATGGCAACAAAAGCCAAACGTTGCCACGTTATGTTGGGAATGGGATGCCGTTGCGACGGTTATTGTTGGAGCAACAAGTTGCCTAAATAGCCTGTAGCCTATGCCATGTTTATGTACATGTCAGCTTTACATGTAGAAAAGAAAATCTCAGAGAAGGTGAAAGGCTTGGTGACCGGCGTGGAGAAATGTGCGTCTAGTGTGAACAGCATCGCGCCATTCGTAGTATATTGTGGCGCTCCAGGGCGCTTCGCAGCCAGTGTGTCCCAGGCGTTAGCTAGATTGAATCTATGGCTCTGGATTGATTGCAATGTCTGAACATCAGTTTCCACGCCTACTGGCCTCCTCTCATTATCATATTGGGAACAATGAATGAATGAATGAATAAATAAATGAATATATAAATGAATGAATGAATAAATAAATCAATAAGTCAATAGATAAATGAATACAAAATAAATAAATACATAAATGTAAAATATATGTAACTATTGATTGACAATTGTGCATTAATTACTATATATATTCTTTTATTTCTGTCTAAATGCATGGATGTGGACATTTATTTATTCATTCATTCATTTGTAAATATGGCAGGTTTGGTCCTCCATATGCAGCTAGCTCAGGGGAGAGATTGTAAGTGATACAGCCTGAGACATACACAATTTAAAAAAATTGCCTTCTAGTTCTCAGTGCTCCAGATTTTTTTTTTTTTGACCGTGCGAGAATTTTTTACTCGTACTCGCGCATGTGCGAACTACAAATGTGGAATTTATTGGGTGTGCACAACAAAAGCACACGTTAGCAACGATTCATAGATACGACGATCTGGATAAGAGCGTCTGCTAAATACATGAATAATGCACATTCTAGTAAAAAAGCGATATCAGCGAGCCCTCATCATTAGTATCACAGCTAAAAGTCTAAAGTTAGGCTATTTTTCGCTATACCTAGACTATGAACATGTCTTAATACTTATTTAGCACTAGCGTTGCTACTTATTTAGCACTAGCGTTGCTGCTACTGTATCCCTGCCTGTTTGCGCTAAGTAGCACTAGCCTATCGTGTCGTGGTGTAGGAGTGGGAACCTATCTTCGCCCCTGACTGATCGACAAGTGCATCACACATTTAAGACATTTAACTAAGACTTGCATGTACAGTAGTTAGTCTGGAGCCCTGCTTCTGCATTTTTGTTTTGCTTTTCTCTCCTTTGTACCAAACTCGTACCGAACCGTGATGTATGAACCGAACCGCGACTTCAGTGTACCGTTCCACCCCTAAGTCAGAGCGTCGTTACTGCGCTGACAATTTAGCTACAATGTCTTTGGAAACGGCCCGTAAAACTAAGATTCGTCCCACGATGGATTCTACGATCAACTTAGGCTTGCGACGCTTTCGGGAAACGCAGCCCAGAGCGATGGAATTGCACGTGCAGAGCAAAAAACACGAAGACTACGTAAAGGCATGCCAGCAGCCCATGCAGTTGCTAGTTTCTGCTCCATCATTTCCACCGCTAGCAACGATGTCAACGCTAGATGTTACCATAGGAAATCCATAGCCAACAATGCCATCTGACCTCTGAGCAATTACACACATTTAGTCAATGTTCCTAAACTCAACCGATTATTGTCATTTTACTATACTGTTCATTTTGAACAGACATCAGTGTGTTTATTTGGAAAGATTACTGTATATTTCCACTTTTGATTTGTATTTTCATTGTAAGTGTGACGGGTATGTAACAGCTGTAGCCATCCTCCGTCACGATAAGGCTCGTTCGTCACTCACTGGGCTCGAACAAACGACCTCCGACTTGTTAAGCGTGACAACTACCAACTATGCCAAAGAAAACTAGACCTTCGTTGATGCGGGAGTCCTGTTACATACCTGAGGATTGAGTTTCACGGTTCTAACTCCGTTACCGTCACCCCTCTGAAACTCACTCCAGCGGCTAGCTGCGCTAACCTTGTGAATCTGGGTCACGGCACCTATGTGACTGGTATGTAACAGCTGTAGCCACACTCCATCACGACAAGGCTCGTTCGCCACTCACTGGGCTTGAACGCACAACCTCCGACTTGCCAAGCGTGACCACTACCAATCACGCCAAAGAAAAGGTAGCTCTTCGTTGACGCGGGAGGCCTGTTACATACCTGAGGAGCGAGTTTTGCGGTTCTAACTCTCTTACATAAATTTGGTCTTACATTTAATTTAGAAGTGGTATGAAAAGGTCTTAAGTCTTAAATTTAATTTGTTTATACCTGTAGACACCCTGTAAGACATTTTCTCCGGGAGACCCTGCACATGCAGGGTTAACTGGTGTGCTGGAGCAGTGAATAGTAATTCATGAACCCCTCTGTTTTTTCCTTCCCAGATATCCAAAAGCTCTGGAACAGTTTTCTTATTCTTTGCAGATGATAAGAAAGCAGATAACACCTGGTAAACTGTCTTGGCCCACAACAAAGGATATTGTGAAAGATACACAACCAGACTATTTCAAGGTTGGTGATAAACGGCTCACATTGGGCCTCATTTACTAATGGGTCCAGAGAAATGTTTTTACTTGCGCACAAAGTTAGTCCACTCTAAAGTACCGTCGGATTCATGACAGGTGCACACCGGCAATTTTGCTCTGACCTCTGTGCGTTTGTTAATGATTCTGAATTGTTCTAAGTTGATAGACGCACACTCTTTTATTTGCAACCAGCAAACTGCCACGCCCCCATTTCTCCATAGACAGAAATATGTTTGCCTACAGGTGTATCATGGTAAAAGAGGGAACATTTTTGGAAGAGAAGCATGCCCCTAAAGCAAAATATCAACAAACAAAAATTTATGACTGAAGAAATTTAAACACTATGTCCAAGGTGGAAGCCAGTAAAGGCACTCTAAAATTGTAGAAAACCAAACAATTACACTTCATTAATGACATTGTCACATACTCCATTGTAAGCTAGGACTGGGACAGTTTTTAGTTGATTAAATGATGACCAAAATTGATAAGGCTAAAATCAATTTCATGTTTATTTTAAATGGCCAATGCATGAATACATTTACCGTTTTCTATATTGTTGATTTAAGCCTTTTAATAAATGTAGTTTTAATATGGTGTACTGAGGGGAAAAAGGAGTGTCTTTGTTTTCATAATGAAAGGCCTTTATCATTTATGTGTACTCGTGCTGTAAGGCTGTTGAACAAATTCAGATGAGGAAATGTTGTTGAATCCCGATTTTGTCAAATGTTTGCACGGTTCAAGCACAGATTTGTGTGTACTCAATGTTGTGAATGAGACCCAATGTCATCATTAGATGAAATACAGTACAAGGATTGAAAGTTCATGTAAAACCTTTATTACAGTGGAGTTGGAAAGACACCAATTTGAGAATAAACTTATTTTGTTGATTTCTTTGTTTGATCCATCAGGGTAGTCTGGAGACATATATTGAGATGTGCAAGTTTCCCCCTAAACCAGATGCAATTTGCCGGTATTCCAATTGTGCTGGCCACTCAAAACTGGAAATCTTCTTTACGGATCCAGATTTTAAGGTAAACAGGCTAACCAAGTAGAATACAGCTCAATCCAACTTCTAATCATGAAAAAAGGTTTTCAAGTCAACAATCCATCCAACACTTAACATCTGTCTTTACTTCCTAGGGTTTTATTCGTGTTTTTTGCTGCCAAAATTGCATTGTTGAGTACCATATCAGCTGTTGGAAGACGGTGAAAACCACCTCCTTCTCTGATAGGAATGAAAAGGTAAAGTACTACCTCTTTGAAGTTGTAAACATTCAACAGGAATCAAGGAAGTTCAGATTGAGTAAACTCACTTGCAGGGGCACATCTTTCACCATTGGGATTGTTTTAACATCCACAGGAATTCCTGCTGGACATGTGCTTTACACCTGACTGCAGGGGTGTCATCTGTAATATTCAAATCTATGGTTCAACAGGCATTTTGAAGTGTAAGGTAAGGTGTCCCTCTGGACTGGATAGTGCAGTGTTTGCCACACAGACTAATTTTGTGGCGTTGCGCCACAGAATCAACACCGGCCGCCACATTGCGTTTCCTAAAAATATATTTAACACTATTTAGGTTAAAACACGCAGCGTATTCGTTCAGCTGCATTTCTTTCCCTGCTATCCCTCTATCTCTTTGTCACTCACGCACAGTCACAACGTCAGCACACGTTAGCAACGATGCATACCTATGCCGTTCTAGACCGACAGCTTTTTGCCTTCAGCATTAGTGCCGTAGCTAAAGATCAAGGAAAGTTGAGGCTACTTTTTGCTAGGTAACTACGAACATGTCTTTATCGAAGGTTCCCCTTCGTTCTTTTGGTGAGAAGTCTCAGGAGCCTAGCTACTTACCCAGTGTCATGGAGCCGACCAGTTAAATAGTTATTTAGCACTAGCGTTGCTACCTGCATATGCAGAAATGTGTTTGTTGTTGTTGAAGGTGTGAATCATTTTGGATTAACATTTATATAATAAAATTCTGTGTAAGGAATTATTAACAAATGAATTATTTTGACCCCCCCCACCCGCCACAAACAGCTTTCTAATCTGTGGGAAACACTGTAGTTTACTGTTGTTATTGTCGTGAAACAGGCATTCATGTGAATCTCTTCCCTTTCATTCCAGTTTGAGGCACCTGTCACAAAACCTATGGGTCCGGTAAAAGTCAAAGTAAATCAGACATGTACCAGGTGGGTGGAGTCATTACATTGCTGTTCACCAAACTTGTGGTTTCACACTGTGGTATCCTCCATCATTGTTTTTTTTGTTACTCCTCAGTCTCAAGAAGTTGAAGTCCAAAGAGGATCGTAAACTCAGGAGGAAGCAACACAAACAAGCAAACTCTCAGACTCAACCAGACCAGAATGACCAAACACCTTTGGAGAAGAATGACAACACCGCAGTGGAGCCTGAAAAGAAAGGTATGTGTATCTTAAACCCAGCTCCTGTAAAATGCACGCCAGATGTTGTCTTTGCATTCCGCACTTGTAATCACTTTCATCCACGTGCAGCAGTTGTTGAATGCCTTTTTACTGAAAGTAGAATTAAAACATCATCATCATCCCTCTACCTCCCTAGCTCCCTCCTCTACGTGGCTGCTATGCAGGGACCACATCCTCCTGCAGATCAATGACAACCGCAAGCTTCTCCAGGACGAGAACAGCTACAACGTAGCTGCCCTACTGAGGAGCCTGAAGCCATGGATAGACCTGGACCACCAGAAGGGCAGTGCGCTGGTGCCAGGGGCCAGCGACAGGCCCCAGCCTGAAAGCCTGTGGGAGGTGGCAGAGCTGCTGCTGGAAAGAAAGAACCGGGTGTGGGGCCGTGTGTTTATCCACTCCCTTAGTGGCAGCCCTAACACCAGCCCCAGGCTGCACGACTGGGCCCTTCAACTGGACAGCGCCGGTAAGCACAACTCCACTTGTGTTACTGCAGCTGGTGTGTTCACATCGCAAGCTGTTCAGCTCAAACGTAGGATACTTTCCACAACAGAAAGTTGATATAATATAACCTACTTTAAGGGCCTGCAATAACGCAATTTGCTCAGTGTGGAGCTTTAGCGTTAGACTGTAACGCTCCCGTATGCAATTCAATAGAAGATGCGACACAGTGATTATGAGAATATTGGAGTGCAAACCAAGCTGAACTAGCTGGGTGTGGGAACTTTTTACCACACTTTAAACAAGAAATGCTGCCGTGTGTTATACATGCCTGTCATATGAGCACAATGTGCATGTTGGAGCATTTAAAGTGTAAACATCCAGTCACAAGAGGAAACTGTATACAACTAGGCAGGATAGCCGTTGTTAGCGACACCAGTTGATTAAAACAGGCTAGTTGTATATAGGGCTGCAACTAACGATTATTTTAGTAATCGATTAATCTGTTGATTCTTTTTTTGATTAATTGATGAATCGGATAAAAAAAAACCAAAGCATTAATTTCCAACCCTTTTATTCAAAAACAGAACTGACAGTGCAAATTCACAGTGCAAAACATCTTCAGAATGTGCACAAACAGGCACACAATTTTGAAAAAGTTATTAATATTAGCGTGGATTTAATGCTATTTTCAGAGATGAGCAATTTATTTGAGTTTTGTTTAAAACATTTTTGAAAATGGAAAGGTTGTGGAAGTAGGCCAGACTTTATTAAAATAATCTGGTATGTATGATTTTTTGATACATTTGAAAAAAGTTAAAGGTCACATGACATGCTGTTTTTGGAGGCTTTTATATAGGAATTAGTGGTTCCCTAATACTGTATCTGAAGTCTTTTTCCCAAAATTCAGCCTTGGTGCAGAATTATAGCCACCATGGGTAGTCCCACAATGAGCTTTCCTCAGAACGCGCTGTTTCTGTGTCTGTAGCTTTAAATGCTAATGAGGAGGAGAGAGGTGGCACCATGCGCTAATGTTTACAGTGGTTGTATCAAAATGGCTCGTAGACCCGTTGCTGTAAGATGCCTCGAATTTGCCCATTCTCATTTAATAACCCTGGTTTGCAGAGCTGCACACTCAGTCATTTCAATGTGGGGAAAGGCGGATATCGCATGCGCCATAACACCAACAGCAGAACGTTATCCACATAACAACGAAGCGTACAACACTGCATTACAGAATGTGTATTCACACACATACTTGATGCTATCTACCTTTACATTAGCGAAAGTACCTCAGCTGATGGCTGCAGAGCTAATGTTACAGCCAGATTCTAAGGGTAGCAAGATAGGTAACCATATCGCAAGCAACAAAATGATATAGCGTTAGTTGACTTACTTGTCCGAGGTTTGAATCTGGACCAAGGAGTTGGCTACTGATCCAGAATTTAATTTCAGACGGTCAGCATGGCTAACTTTGTATTGGCTCAAGTTAAGGAAACAGTGGTGGCTGAAATGTTTGGCGCAGACATGCAAAACTTTGAACAGGTTGTGTCGGCGCATTTCCAGCGAAAATATGTGCACAGGCTCCTTGTGACGTCAAAAGGAGCAGAGTGTTTGAGCCTTCATTTTATCCAAGGCGGAGAAGAACACCCTGGGCTTAGTTTACACCTATCAAAAATTATAGCCACTGGGGCACCAAAGGCAGGCTAGGGGAACTCATATTAATGTTAAATAACCTCCTAAATTTAAGTTTTCATGTCATGTGACCTTTAAGATTTGCGAGGATTAAACTATTTTCAAAGATCAGTGATTTTCTATCATTTTATTTGAAACTTAATTGAAAAAGTAAAGGCTGTGGAAGTATACCAGACATTAAGATACTCTGGTGTCTGTCAGAGGTTTTATATTCATACAAATATTATAAAAGTCTATATTTTTCAAAATGGTATGGGTAGTTTTCACCCGGTCCCTAGCGCGACGTTGCAAATTAACGTCTTCCGAATGTGAGATGAATGTCGAATATGAAACTAACTTCACCCTGGTCAATTAACACACCTTTTCGACGTATTTAGTGTGAAATGCTCCCACACCTTGGATGACTTAGGTCGTACTGATTTCTCCGCCATGTGTTTCAGAACAACGTTACTCAACAACGTCTATACGATGGTCTTTCCTCTACCTCCGCTTTGCTCCGCACTCAACTAAACTTTTTAAATACTCAAACATCTCCGCGACTTATTGAGTGGTGTAAGATCGCGCGACACAACGAATCGAAAACGAAATTCGTTGTCAACGCTTTTAATAATAATTTTAATCGATTTAATCGTGCCAGAGTGCCAGAGTGGGACACATTTTCAGCCCGGGAGTGTAATGGCCATGGAACATATGAACCTAGGACGCAGTTAAGGTTTTGATGTGAGTGCAAAATAGTTTTTTGAACTTTATGTAATATAAACATTACATTGGACTCGTATTGTTACATTTTCCGTAAATTAAAACCCACATTTTTATCTGAAAGATTCAGGGCTTCTGAGAAAACATATTTTTCCCACCCTTGCAGGAACCTAGATTTATGAAGTGACAGATCTTTCTTTTTTTAACATGGCCTTTTCAGTTCCTCCTGGCATCTTTTTCCCATCCATTTTATTATTTTCGAATCAGCTTAATCTTGCTAACTCCTTCCACAACAATAAATGATGGTTTAGGGTTGTCTCCAGGGTTTTTCCTGGGTCAAAATGGGTCTTCGGTGCTCAAAAAAAAAAAAAAAGTGTATATATATTCTTTTTTCCTAATTTTTTCTAATCAATGTATTAATTCCCAGGTATTTATTTCCCCCCCCCCCTGCCGCCAAAACTAAACCTATATTTCGGAACAGGTTAATGTAATAGTCTAAAACCTGATGTAAGCACATATTTTCGTCCTATTTCTGCTAGCAATAGTTAGGCTACTTAACCCGTTAATTAGTAGCGTCAAGTATATGTGATTGTTCGAAAGCGGGCCCCACAGAGTACCGTCACACATGTGATTCTGAACATTCCAACCGACTATTTTCCGATAGACAAAAACTATATGACAAACGCTATAGTATGGCTTCAAAATGTACAATTAGGAGGCTAATAAGTAACTCTAGCAGGTAGTAGCAATGCTACGAGTATTATGCTAGGTTGCTAGGTAACGGAAGCTAACTAAAGCTAGCTAGCTTTCTTTTGGAAAAAATAACTCACTCTGGTGGCAGCGTCGGTAACATTTAGAACTCACTCCTCTAAAGGTTAAAGACACCTTACACTCATAAAGTATGTTCTAAATGGCATAAATGCTGCCAATTTATAATTGACGTAACAACTTATTGTAAATGGTCAGTAGCCTAGCCTATTGATTAAGGTAGGCCACTCTGAAGCATGTACACTGCCTGCTTCATTTGATCTCAATAGGCTAAGCATTCTGTAGCAAATAATAACAGTAAACCCACTTTTTATTAATTAAAAATACATAATAAGCATAATAATGCACCTACAATACAAACCTGAGCAAGGGCAGCAATTGCTATCGAATCAACAAATGTGCAATTTAGCTAGCAGGGAAAGAAAACAAACAACGAAAATCACCAGTTAACTTTTTGCAATTTGCAAGAACTATAGACTTATACAATAACAGGCTTAAATGAACTGACAACATAAGTTATACAACTTACAGTTCTCAAGGACACACACACGCAAGGACGCACACACCAATCTCAACTGCGGTGTGTGAAGCGGGGTCAGATGGCTGAGTGGTTAGGAAGTTGGGCTATTAATCAGAAGGTTGTTGGTTTGATTTCCGGCCGTGCCAAATGACATTGTGTCCTTGGGCTAGACACTTCACCCGACTTGCCTCAGGGAGAATGTCCCTGTACTTACTGTAAGTCGCTCTGGATAAGAGTGTCTGCTAAATGACTAAATGTAAATGTAAGCGTGTTAGAGATGGGCATAATTAATCAATGAATGATTATCGATCATTAAGAATTTAGTCAATGACATTATTTGTTCATCGATAAAACTAATGCGTGTTCTGTTGTGTAGTGTGAGTCTTGAAGGAATGCAATGGATTTTGCTATGTGGCAGCAATTAAACATTTTACCAAACGAAGCCAATGTTTGGGAAAAAAACGCCACAGGCCTACTCAGTTGCCGGCGAGTTTCCATGTATTTCAAAAGTAAACATGAACAGGTCACGGTGAAGTGTAGCGTGAGACCATTTTGACTTAAAAATTACTTTGTTCCCTGCCAACACTGCAAAGCTGAGTATAAATACAACTCCTCCATGACTCAAATGATGTTGCCTACCACTTGAAGAACATATATCCGACCCTGGTTAGTGGCGGTGCATCCTGCTCTTGGTGTTAGCACGGAGGAGCTGTGATGCACAACGAGCAGAGAAAGTTACCCAACGGATCTGTAAGTCCATCGAGATGGATATGCTACCCTTAAGTATTGTTGAGGGCGAAGGTTTTAATGAAGCTTTGTTAATTAGCCGGAAAAAAAACAAGGGTCAGTTGTGTTTGAGCACCGGCTTCTAGCTGTCGGCTCCGCTTCTAGGAGTTACAGAAATAGTTGTTCTTCTTTTAATAGCTACAGATCTCAATGCGGAAACATGTTTTTTCTATTTTCACTGCATTTTAATACAGCCTATAAATAGTGAATTTTAATATAAACATTTTAATGATTTATCGAAAATCAAGTGTAAATTCTCCCGACAATCGATTAAGACAATTTAATTGAATTCCCATCCCTAGTCCGTGAAATTCTCCGACATGCACTCTAACAATCACTGCCGATAGACGGCCTATGGCAGAAATGTAACCATAGAGGAAACACTGCACTATATATTATCATTCCAGGTTAAGAATACCAACGGAGACTGCGTTGGAAATCGTAAATCAAACTTTTGTCAGCATTTTGAGTGGAAGTTTCATTTGCATTTGTACAGGTGTATTCGTGCACGTCGGGCTGGCCCTCGCAGCGGAACGACAGTTTAGTGACCACTCTGTCCATTCGCGCACCTCACAGTTGTGTATTGATCATACAAGAAGACACGTTTATCAACTCGATTACTATTGATCAAAACGAGGGTTCGGCTGTAGCCTACTTGAGACATACTATTCAGAACATTTTCGCCGACATGCATTGCAGCAAAAACCCTGGCCTCCATGAAAACAACCTAGGTACACGCACTTGTTTGAGAAAGAGATGAAGCGCAAAAAGGGCACTTTTTAATGAACAGTCTGATCATGCGCTTATTTAAATTAAACCTAGTGTAGCCTATTAGCTTAGGCTACTCATCAGTCACACAGTAGGCTAACTTAACAAACTTAACACATCATTTTATTCCGTGTGTGAAAAAACAAAGAGGAAGCAGGCGATATGCTGGCCCAATTTATGAGCGGGCAGAGGGCCCACCGGGAATTCTCCCGATGGCCACTCCGGGCCTGAATACTTATACTAAATGAGCAATATTTTAGGGGGTGCTATCGGGGTACTTCGGTCTTTCTTGGGGGTGCTGAAGCACCTGCTAGCCCCTTCCTAGTGCCGCCCATGACCCCACTTGAACCTCAAAACGAGAGTGAATACCAACAGAAGAATATTGCAGGGGATTTTGGCACATTTTTGGGGGGCGCTACCCACACGGTTAGCCGTTTTGCTCATTCCATGAATGGACGATCCTTACAACTTGTACCTCGTTGTAAAGGTGACTAATCAGGCTTTCCAACGATATAACATACAATACCAATCAACATTTTAAAGGGTGGCTGTAGCTGAAAGATTGAGGAAGAAGAAGGATTTGAAAGTTTGAAGCTGAAGGATTTGGAAAGAACTCAATTGGAAAACCATGTAAAAAATATTATGAATATTGATTTATATAAATTCAAGCATAAGAGGTAGAAAGCTGCAAAGTCATAGCGTGCAACTATGAACAGTTTTAATAGCCAAAAATCTGAAGGAGCTGAAAGGTGCGACGGAAGAAATAGAATAATATTATGAAGCATGCTGAAGCAGCATTCCAACAATTACATTCTTTATAGTTTATCCAAAAATAAAACGTCTTATCACTCACCTTTATTTTGTTCCATACAAAAGGAGATATTTGGCAGAATGCTGCATCACTCAGTTAATTTTTGATACAGTTAATTAAATGGTGAATGACAATGTCTCAACGATTAGTCATTCTAATAATCGTTAGATTAGTCAACTATCAAAATAATAGTTTGTTGCAACCCTATTTTAAACGTCTCCACAATATCACACTAGTATGAACTTTCCTTCTGGCTAACCCTCCCATCCCCTTGGCAGGCATGAAAGCAGCGTGCATGTTCATCGAGCGACATGCTGAACACCTAGAGCAGCTGGACCTGTCCCCCCTGCTACTGTTCCCCCCGCTACAGGACATGTTCATAGAGAAGTTCGGCAGTAGGCCCGAGTTTTTCAGCCGTGGGGGCTTGACTGTAACAGAGTACCTGAAGCAGGCCCCGCATCAAGAGATGAGACTGTTTATCTGGACTCTGGAGGAGCACAGAGAGCAGTATGCATCCTGCCACTCATTATTGGATGAATATTTTGAAATGATGGGTAAGACTTTAATCCTCAATTTGTGGATTTTATTTGTGTTTATGTATTTTTTCCCAGTAAATGATTTTGTACTTCCCTGTTCATATTTCAGATGGCCTTTGTGTAGTCATTAGAAAGACAGAGAATGAAAATCTAAATGTGAGTATTACTTAACCCTTGAGTTCTCCTCGGGTCATTCTGACCCATCAGTCATTGTGACCCACTGTTGTTCGCAACAACTTTACCGCATACTAAAACAAAGTGAAGCATTTTCTTTTAACCGTTGGGCTGTCTCAGACCCCCCACATTGCGAAGGTAAAAAAAAAAAATGCTTTTGTATTGGGTAAAATTGGGTAAACACAACGATGGTTCGTTATGAACCTTTTGGTCATGTGACCCGAAGGCAGCACAAGGGTTAAATAGCTTTTAAAAGTATAGTTTTTAAAATGTACTTTTCCAGATGCTACTATCCTACTTCCTATGTCCTTTTAGAATTCTCCTAGTAAGAATAAAAACAGAAACCGCAAAAGGAAACAAAAAGAACCTAAGGTGAGCATTTGTGTGTCTGTTTGTTTGTTTGTCTGTGTTACGGTTGTCGTTGTCTAGTGGGAAATATTAAGGCTAGACCAGATGCTACACTAAACAGCGGCAGGCCCCGACAGGTGGAAAGTAGAAAGAGAAGACGGGAACACTCACCCCATTCAAGTAGACTCCCACCCCGGTCTCCAGAACAGCCCAAGCCACCGTTTCGTCTCGGCGAACAGCTCATTCACGGTTGCTAGTATTTAGTTTAGAGATGTTCTGTACATTGAGCACGGCTTTGTACCACAGCACGATGGATCATCAGGAGTGGGGAACAGGAAACCCAGGGAGACAACCGGTCGCATTGATCGTGACGTTCTCTCGCAACATCACTCTGGAGGTTCCCCCCTTCTTTCCGCCATCCGGGAGTTTAAAAACAATAAACTCCTCCCCTTAATTACCCGGGCCCCAATCAGGACACCGTTCCACTCCCCTTTCCAATCACCACCATGTGCAAGGCCGCCGCGCCACTAAAGTGTTATATTTAAAAAGTTACTTTCAGAAAGGACCATAAACCTCCCTCTCACCCTGCCACTAGGCGTGCACGTAACAGTCCTCCCCCCTTCAAGAGAAAGGGACAACAAAAATACTACCAAGACACCAAATATTTTTTTTACTTTTCGCATATCCACTCCCCTACCCTAGAGGAGTCCAATAAAATAATTTCCATTATCACCATAATCATCATCATCAGTAGTAGTAGCAGGTCTACCTCTTTTCTCTAACCACCCTACACCTTGAGAGTAGAAACCTACTTGTCACAGCTGGGTAAAAGTCACGTCAGGTAACTGGGGTATCTCAGAAACCATGGCCAAGGGAGTCCCATCTTCACCTCAACCACTGTCATCAATGGGCATCACCACAGGATCCTTGAACAATGCAGGGTAGGCACCTCCCACGTTCACATTATCACTTCTAGCACCCAAAAGGACAGGCATTGCCACATCCCAGTCCTTGGGACACTCCACCCCAAAGGTTTGCACCATTGCCCTCAGGGTCAGATGGCCCCTCTCAAGAGCCCCCCGTGACTCGGGATGATAGGCAGAGGACCGTACCAGAGTGATCCCAAGCTCACACCGGTCCTTCGGGAAAACTCCAGATTTAAAATGGGTCCCCCTACCTGACTGAACCTCTTTAGGCAGCTCCACCAGTGAACCAAACTGCAGCAGTGTCTCACTGCTCGTCGGCGCCCAGAGATCGGGCAAAGGCACCACCTCTGGAAACTGCGTGGCCACACCCCTAATGGTCAACCAATACTCATTCCCCTTCTTGGTTCGGGGCAGAGGGCCAACCCCCTCTGCGATCACCCAACCTTCTAACTCATCATCCCGTTCCCAAGAGGGGAACCAGGGTCTTCCTTAATGGAACACGGGTGCTCACAACATGCAGCCTGAGCAAACACTGTGTCCGCCAACCCAATCAGGTCCTCCTCCCCAGCAGAGGGCGAAACCATAACGGGTGTCACACATACCTGGGAACCTACCAGATCATGGCATATTAAAAGGCTAATGCCTGGAACTGGCAGCGTGGGCACCACCCCCACAGTCACTTCCCCAGACACCATGCCAGAACTTAAAGACTCTCGGTGCAGTGGCACACCGTCATACTGCCCCCCTCGGCCTTTAATTAGGGCAAACCGGGTGGAGGCAGCCTTGGATAGCTCCACCACCCCTTCAAGCAAGGGAGATTGGGCCGTACCAGTATCCTTCCGAATGGTGATCGGCCTCTCCTCTCCCCCTGGAGTCACGGACACAGTCCCCATAGAGGTGACCGGCTTGTAGGTGGACAGGAGGGACAAGGGTACCTCTCTGGGTCCCCCATAGCCTAACCCGACAAGGCCTTGGGTCAGGGCGGCCACCAGCACCAACTGGGCCACCAGTACCCTAGATTGCCGCTCCTCCCTTTTTACCCGACGGTCCCTGTCTTGCTCCTCCTCAGCCCACAACAACTCCAACTCCAGCATGCTAATAAGGAGTTCAGCCAGAGCGGGTTTCAGGGTACCTTCCGGCACCTCTACCTCTTGTTCTGCCGCTAACTGCAGCATGTGAGCTTCTGTAGACTGTTGGAACTCTCGGCGGGAGGGCAACTCCATCCTCCCCCCTAGCTCATCTCCCTGCCCATCATTTGACATGACAGCGGTAATCACGGCAACAAAACCGAGAGAAAATCTCCAACTGGCAAAGAGACCTGCACCACAAAACAAGCTTCTCCCAAAACTTACGCACAATAATAGCCAGGCAGTACAAAACCAAACCGACAGTCACAGACTGTCAACCCAAAGCTGGCTAGCTTAGCTACCACCTAATTAGCTACCACTCTAACTCGACATGCACAGTCCGCAACCTGCCGTCACAAATACCAAGCTCAATCACTAACAATTGGCTAACAAGACTACCTAACCTCACGGCCTAGTCCCGCAACAAGCCCGACAAAACAAACGGAGCTCCACACCGCGATACTAGTCTGGTCTAAAGTCAGAAAACGGATCCCTACTAGCTAATATAATTATACCAACAGCTTCATATTCCGATCCCGGACGAGCTCCCCAATTGTTTAGGTCGTCGTTGTCTAGGGGGAAATATTAAGGCTAGACCAGATGCTACACTAAACAGCGGCAGGCCCCGACAGGTGGAAAGTGGAAAGAGAAGACGGGAACACTCACCCCATTCAAGTAGACTCCCACCCCGGTCTCCAGGACAGCCCAAGCCACCGTTTCGTCTCGACGAACAGCTCGTTCGCGGTTGCTAGTATTTAGTTTAGAGATGTTCTGTACATTGAGCACGGCTTTGTACCACAGCACGATGGATCATCAGGAGTGGGGAACAGGAAACCGAGGGAGACAACCGGTCGCATTGATCGTGACGTTCTCTCACAACATCACTCTGGAGGTTCCCCCCTTTCCGCCATCCGGGAGTTTAAAAACAATAAACTCCTCCCCTCAATTACCCGGGCCCCAATCAGGACACCGTTCCACTCCCCTTTCCATCACCACCATGTGCAAGGCCGCTGCGCCACTAAAGTGTTATATTTAAAAAGTTACTTTCAGAAAGGACCATAAACCTCCCTCTCACCCTGCCACTAGGCGTGCACGTAACAGTCTGCCTTTTGGTGTGTTTGTGTGTGCCCTCTACATTGTGAATATCATACTAAGTCACTCTCCTTCCTCATCAGAACATCATTTACATGGGAGTCAGAAGTACTAGAGAAGAGGATGAGGAGGATTTCTTTGACGATGAGAATTCTTTGTGAGTGCCCGGTCCAAAGAACATACAAATTCTGAATTCCAATTGGGGGCTCTGTTGGAATTATTCTCACCTGTCCACCTTTCTCTACAGAATGATACTTGACCCTAGTGATCCATTTAGTGTACCCAATCGCCTTCGAGATCGAGTGGCGGAGTTTGAGGACCAGTATAACAGCAGTAATCACAGTACCCTTTATAAACAGATACTGGACAACAACCCTGACCCAACTAAAGAGAGTTTATACGAGTATGTTCAGCTGGCTCTCCATTGAAACATGTATACACTGATGAAAAATTAGTATTCAAAGACTCAAAATCCTTTTTTATTCGGACACTCGCTTCCTTTCTCTTTTTCTGTCTCCCCCCTCTGTCCCCCATCCGTTTCTTCCTCCTCCCTTTATCCCCCTTCTCGCCCTCCCTCCCATCAGCTACTTTTCCCAGATCCTGGTGCAGCATGGCCCTCTGGGGGCCCAGGACCCCCAGCTGGTGGGCCTGCTGGACAGCTTCCCCCCCGAGGCCCAGCAGAAGATCCAGGAGGCCGGGGGCCTCCAGCCCTTCCTCCTCAGCTCACTGCGCTTCGTCATGAACGGCGACCTCATCTGTCTGATGAAGCATGCCGTAACCCTGCAGTACACCGCCACTGCACATCAACAACTCAACCACCTGGACTACATAGGAGACCCCTCGTACAGGCTGGACTTAAACCCTTCAGCTGGGGAATTTCACCCCTGTAGTGGGGATATGGGAATGGATGATTTTAGCGAGACTGTCAGCTTTGGCAAAGGGATGACGGCCCCAGTGAGGCATGAGCCAGTTTTGACAGGCTATCACCGGCCTCCTTATAATCCTCATATGTTTTACCCTTGTCCACCTCAGCCTAACCCATATGTCAGCAGTTTAGCAGGTGTGTTCAGTACCCAAGGAGTAGATGAAGCTATGCTTTATGTTGGGACTAATGCCTGTACAGCAGGTCATGAACAGTACAGTGTCAGTGACTGTGGGAATTTGGACCAGTTTGTTAGCGAAGCGGATGAAAACAGTGTGTGGGAAACCCTAATCTCTTCTGGAAGTACATCGTTGTCTGTTAAAACTTCAGCTGTACAGGTATATAATGTATCCTGTAGCCAGAGAACCTCTGGTAAATATCAAGAAATCAAGACGGAGCTGAAATGCACCGCATTTTGTAGGCTGTTGCGTATCTCACTGTTAATGTATCTCTTTTTTCCTCTCTAGGCAACCTGTGACTCCAACAATGATGTGGCAGTTAATACAGAGCCATATGAGCCTTTTGAAATAAATAATGTCAGTTATAGTCAAGTTCTCTATAAACCCCAGATGTCTATAACTCAAGTTAACTTCCTCACACAAAGTTCTTAAATGTAACTGAAATACAACCCAAAAAGATCTTCTTACAATTGTTTACTGATCTTTTTCCTCAGGGGGAGATGAGCAGGAAGGAGAAGGATAACACTGAGTTCAAGAAACAAATCCACCAGATGACAGAAAACTACAGCTTTGTGAAGCTAAGACGCCAAGAGGAAATCTCTGGCCTCAAAGAAGAATACAACAACATCAACCAAAACATAAAGGTGAGGATTGCTTTTCCATTTTGCATCAGTAACCACAGAGAACCTTCAAATACCACTAAAGCCAGTCCAACGTGTAGGTTAATGAGCTGAACTTCTGTGTGTTTCTCTCTGCCAGATCTCTAACAGAGAGCTAGCCCTGTTCCAGAAACAGCTGGAGGAGGAGGTGAAGAAAGATCAACAGGAGAAGAGGGACAACCAGGAGACCCTGAAGGTCATGAAGGGTGAAATGAAGGAGCTGCTGGAGTCCCAGGAGAGGTAGCTTGTACGTCTTGGAATGTCCCAGGAAATGGGACTAGACGGCAGTGGAATCACTTCTGCTTTAGTCTGTCCCATCTGGTAAACCTGAGTAGTCACTGTGGAAGACATGTGCATGTCCACCAGTGGTATGGCAGTAGTCCAGCATTAACCATGGGTTCCCAGGTATCCTGGAACACGGTTCACCAATTTTCCAGTCATGGACAACATGGAAAGATTTGAGGAAAAAGTCAAATGTCCAGGAAGATTTTGGAAATTGATTTCAACATTCTCCTATTTTCCTTATGCTGAGAATGAACAAATAGGCCACCTGTCAGAGCTGACCAAAACTGATAATATTGCCATCTGAAAGGGCTGAGTTCAGGATCATATCAATGTTTCCAGTGGTAGTTCATGGATGACTGTATTTTGAATAGGCTTTCCATGGTTATGTTAACCAACCAATCAGCCTGTAGCCATGTGAAAGGCTTAACCGGGAGAGTACAAGCGACAGTGCAGAAGAAACCTCTCGCAAATTAGCTATTTCATCTACGGAAAGATACCACCAAAGGATCATAATACCCTTTGTAATAAAGTTAAGAACCAAAGTGAGGGATCGAGATGCACGTGTCTTATCGAATCCACGATTCTTAGAAATGTTGAACTGGTTCTCGATACCCAACCTTAGTATTTAGTGATCCAAAACATGTTGGTTATTATATTGAGTGACTTCTTCAAAAAATTGAATATGCAAGTAAATTCGCATTAACTTTCCAGGAACTTCCTCATGTGCCCTGATCCTTTTCACCAATTTCAAATGGAACAAGTGTCTGGGGTTATGAGTGTTGACCTTTTTGTCTCCCACAGTTTAACCAAAGCCATCAAAGAGAAGAAGAAGGAGTATGAGACACAACTGGACAGTTTCTTGGAGTTGAGGCAAGTGATAATAAGTCTTGGGTACATGCATCTCGCTATTCGAACGTGTGATGTCTTCGAGAGATGGATGATATGCCGAATATCGGCGGTGGGCTCAATCCATGTTTTGTTTTTTTGCCTGTATTTTGCCAATTTAAAGTTCTTTGTTTTGGTTATTTAAATGTAAATATGTCCTTTTTTAAGTATATGTTCATTTCAAAAGCATTGAAGATTGATTGAAGATTTACTTGCCCTATACACAATACTCAACGGCTTTTTAATTTAGGTGCAACTAACTCGCCCTCTTGGTCGTTCGGTGGTCCAGTTAATAAAAATATGAATATTTTAACTAGTGGTGGGCCGTTATCGGCGTTAACATGCTGCGTTAATGTGAAACTCTTATTGGGCGATTAAAAAAAGATATCGCCATTAATCTATTCTCAAAGTTGGGTTGGGAGCTGGGTCTATACTACGCAAGCTGTGATGACTTTCACCTTGACATTTTAGCATGGACGTATACTTAGCCGAATTGTACTGTAGGGGGCGAGAACGAGTCTTTGAACCTGTGTGTATGCCTTGTGTATAAAATTACCACATCAAACGTGACGTGCTAACATGGATGTAGGTATGAAGCTGCCGGGTTTGCTTCAGGGAAAATGTATTTTTAAGAAGCTTCCCAATGGAAACCTTGACAAGACTAAGGTTGTTTGCACCTTGTGCAATGCAGAATTAGCTTACTGTACGAGTTCTTCCAGTCTCAAATCCAACCTAAACGCAAAGCATCCCTTAGCTAATGTGGAAGATGCTGAGCCAAGCACTGATGTCGCGCAGGGGAAGAGTCGTTGTCAAACCTATATGTTTGAATGCAACCGAGGCAAGTCCGTCAGCACAGTTGTATCAGCCAAGCTAACTAATCTCCTCGCTCACCTGGCTTGAGAAACCCGTTCCCACAGACTTACTTTTAGTCATTATTTGGGTAGCACACATATTCTGAATCCCTTCAGCGGAATTCAAATGAGCCATTTTAATCTAGATTAATGCCAAGATTACAGTGAGATTCATCTACATTAAAAAAGTAATCTATGCCTACCAATAATTTTAACCCATCGCCCAACCCGAGTGCCTTGTGAAGTTTCTGTGTCCTGTTACTTATGAATGTCATTGTTTTGAATAGGAAGTTAGTCCTGTTTTTAATGAACAGACACTTTACTTCCCACAGCAACCAATCAGCAGGTGAGAAGATGAGCCTGGAGGATGAGATCAAGAGATGCAGAGACCTGTGTTCCAGCACTGCCCTAAGATCTCACACGTCACAGGTTTGTGGGTGTGTGTGGGATGGAGGCGAACATATGTACAATGGAGAAAACGAGCATTCCTGAACAGGGTTTATTGTGTCAATGGAATGTGCTTTCTCATGTTCAATCACTACCTGGGGCTCGTCTGTGCTTGGTAGCTAGATCTAGATTTACCATTGGGTTACTTTCAGCAATGCAAGGCCCTCATTTATACACACACACGCACTGAATCTCCTGGCCCCCTTTCTTCCCCTTGTAGGTTTTCATCCTGGAAAGCCAGAAGGGCAGAGGGCTGCGCTGCCTGTTTCGATCAGTAACTGATGCCAGGGCCATCCTGGCCAAACTCCAGGAAGTTGCTCCCAGGTGAGTTGGCAGTTATGATGAGCACAGTTTAGCTGTGGCTATTATTGCACACTAATCTGTTCAGTAACTCTTAGTCACATTTCCTAGTTAGTGTTGTCACAATGCCAATATTATGACTTTGATACAGTGCCTGCACTGCCTGCTGTCTCAATACCCCTGCTGAAACTATACCACAGCAAAAACCTCAAACATCAGGAAAAGTAACTGAATAAAAAAGGACACAACACAAAATGTAGAATTATTTTTTGTTTCAATAGTGTCAACATCAGTTAGGATGTTATCACAGTTATTCTTAAAGTACCGGTACTAATAAAATGGGGGTATCGTACCATTTTGAAAGGCAAGGTATTGTACCTGGAACATGCAGTGCAACGTGATGTCTTTGATAGTGTTTAATTATTGGGGAACATGCTGAAACCTCTGTCATTGGTCACACACACACACGCGCGCACACAGGTACCCTCCCCATCTGCTTCAGCCTGCCATTGAGGCCTGGAGCACCTGTTTGCGTGAGTCTGAGGAGAAGATCTCAACAACGGAGGTGAGCACACACACACACACACAGGTGAAGGTGTGTGAGTCTCCAGCCTCATGGTTGTGCCCCACAGGCTCAGTATCAGGAGCAGTTGGAGCAGGTGAAGAAGGGGGCCAGGCTGAACACCCTGCCCCCCATCACGATCCCATACACCCCCCAGCCTCCACCCATACCGGTAGGTTATCTACACTATGCCTGCACTGACTGACTATCAGAAGGATACCTTCAGTTAAAGTTAGAAGTTCCATCAACTCGCTACATACATGCTCCTAAACTTCTGGTGAAACGTTGCGTGTTGTTCAGTGCTCCAGACGAACGTTTCCACTGGTAGCACTCAACACTTTAAACGCGTTTAGCTTTTCCTCACAACACTTTCAAGCAACATAAATCTGATGCCTTGATCATGGACTGGCATGAATGCGACCATAGGAATTCTTTGCTTGCGCACTTACAAAATATTGTTGCAAATGCAGTCTGGAGCCCTGATTGTCGTACAGAATCTTTGTTTGTGAGGTGGCTCTAAAGACAGTGGCCTATAGTGCACTGTATCAGTGGTTTTATAATTAGGTCTAGTGGTTATAAAAAAATCCATGTTTTAGAAAGATACATTTGTTTTAAATCAGTGTTGTGAGTGGACGACAACTTTGCACTTTTGCTTTCCTCCGTGTTGGTCTTCAGCTGAATTTATTTTAACATGATCCTCCCTGACATCCAACCCAGAAAAAAGTGAATTGTAAATGTAAGACCTACAACCTAATCATATGTCACCATACCTGTATATTTAGTCAGGACTTGTCAGAAGAAGAGGAGAGAGAGAGAAGAGAACAGCGAATGTAGGGTGGATATGATCTAACTGAAGTAAATATTTCTTCCTAGAATTATGTGGGTTCACATTGTAGCGAGTGATGTTTTAACCCGCTCATTGTGTTCGATGTCAAATGCTGGCAGCCTAACTGTCTACTGTAACACAGAGGCAAACCTTCAACGTGAAGATAACCTGATCACCTTAGTGAGACACAGTACTGCAGACCACATTAGCACAAGAACCCCAACATTAAATGATGATGTCTCACACAATGCCACTATCTTTCTGGATGAGCTTCAAAGGGTTGATACCAGACCTGGTGTCTCATCCCCATGGGGGGGAGAAGGACCAGCCAAGTGGCCCACTTATTGTAATGTACTAACAAAACCATTTTGCAGTGTTGTGTAGATACATTATGAAGTATATGCAAGGTATGAACATTTTAAGGCCACAATCCTAAAGTTACATTCCATTTCACACTTATCTAGGAACCACCTGGGAAAACACTCAAGTCAAGGAACTGACCAATGACCTGTTTCACCAGCATCAAGACAATTCCCTTTCATTCAAAGTATAAAAACCAACAACAAACAATCACTTGTTGAGTGCATTGATACTGCAAGTCCAGTGACAATGGATAGGCATTCCAAAGGATCTCGTCAAGCTCCTGCAATTCTAATTGTGATACAACTAAGAACCTAAGAACTTTATTCATTACCGAAAATACTTTAAGAGTCCTCTGAGTCCGTCAGAGGACACCAAATGGAGGGTTGCTCAAGAAGTGACCAAGATCATTAAATGTAGTGTCTTATAGTCTAATAGCATCTGTTCTTTCTAATCAGTCAATCACTAAATAACTAATCAGTTCCATAATGGATCCCTTCCTGGAGAACGGTCATGCAGCTTCCTGTTTCCCCATCCTCAGCTCATTCCTAAAATAGGATCATCACAGTTGTAACAACAGGTTCAGTATCACCACGGTGGTTATCAACTCTCCTCCCAGGATTCCCCACTTTTGAGCAATGAGCACGTTCACATAAAAAGGGGCGTGTTTGCAAAATATGACCGAAAAGAAAAAAAGAGCAAACATTCATCTAAAACAAAAACGAGTTTAAGAGAATAATTTTAGTGAAATGCCACACTGTTGTGTTCCAATAAAAGAAAGGAATGTTGGGAGAAAATTGCAGACTATACAAAAGTTAATGGCCTTCTCATTATCACTCATTAAGGCAGTAATAGATCTGACTCTAAATTCAATAATGTTTTCCATCCAATTAGATCCACGGAATATTTGGCAAATGGTGATGCCATTTTCCAAGATGATTTCGGTTGGTCCATAGGAGGTGCTTTTGTGCGTGTTCTTCTGTTTTCTTAAACAGGTTACCATATTTTTGGGAAATAAAGCCGCGGCTTGTACCCCGATTTTCCACTTTTCTTGTGGTTGTGCGGCTTATATTTTGAAGCGGCTTATAGCCCGTGTTTAGAACAAAACAGAAACACTCTAGGGGGTTATAACACTTTTATAACCCTATTCAATCAATTTCACAAAACCGCATTCGAATTTAAGCCATGTGCCTGAAAGGGAGAATTACACCGCCCGTGTAAATAAAGGTGGAACCAATTAATACAGACGTTGTTTCACTCGCTCTGCCATTTCCAGGCTGACATGAAATAAGCTAGTTTTGGCTATAGAGATCAAAAGAAGTTTGTGGGCCACACTTAACCTCAACTCTTCGATAATGTTAAATTTACATTTCTCTGTATAAATACTGCAGACTGAACCTAGCAGTCACTTTATATTCACATTCCCTCGTGTTAAAAGTAAAGTTTAAATATAAAAAATGTCTCGCGATGAATCTGTAGCTGCGCCATCGTCTTCTAGAGGATCTTATACAAATTCCTATAAGCTGGAGATAATTGAACTCGCTAGTCATTGAACGTTGATAATATAGAAATTCATTGGATGTAATTGCTAACAAACATTAACTATAAATAAAATGTTTGTCATGTTTATACAATACAAGAAAAAATTCAGGGCTCGACATTACAGTAAGGCTTGTCCGTTTGTCAGGGACAAGTGGATTTTTTGGGAGGGCGAGTCTGGAAGAGAAATGTACTTGTGTCGTAAATGATTTTTGCAAGTTCCCGTGTATAGTGAAAATAAATCAGAGTGTCGAAGTGAAGAAAATCCTAAGTCCGTACAAGTCAAAAATAAACTAAGTCCAAAGGTTGAAAATTATTCTAAGTGTTGACAAGTGGAAAATAAACTAAGTCCAAACGATGAAAATTATTCTAAGTCCAAACCAGTCAAAAATCAGGCTAAGTCCAAACAGATGCACTGAAACTCAGAGTATTGATGCAAAAGTTTATTCCAACACAGGGTAAAAAAGGTATCCTAGTGAGTAAGCTCCCAAGAGCAGACTGGCAAGTTCTCTCCAAACATCCTCTTATATACTGTATCTGCCTATTATTTGTGTCATTTTTTGCTATTGGTACAATACTGTTGGTCACAGATACATTATGCATCCTCACATTATTGGTACCTTTCTGTTGATGACCATTTCTACGCTTTGTCACCCAATTGGCCCCTATACTAGGGTTTCTGATTACAGAAGCTGGGTCACGTTGGCATCTCTGTCCTTACATAAATCTGACCATGTCCAGGCTCGTGTTGGGTGCACACACATCTTAGGCTGTTTTCTAGTTGGTATGGGATGCTCGTGCTTTATAAACATAGGAAACCCCTAGACACAGACCTAGGCCTGACCTGGGTGACAGCTTCAGACTTGGTTGGTAGTTTTCCTGCAGCTTGGCCATATGTGTACGTTCTAATTTACGGCTAGGCCTCTGCATTCCATGGAGTGGTACTTCCCTACCCTCCTTTGCTAAAACCAACGTTTCACACTTCTATTTGGTTTTACTCAGTCACAGCTTAGCATCAAATTTCCCATAATACAACTTAGAGCATAATATAAGGAATAACTGAGACATTCACTTTTCAATCGGATAGTTCCATAAATGTAACCCATCTCCATCATTTTCAGCAGGGTGACGTAATTTTCTTCATCACTTGCCCCACTGGACAAGTTTAAACTCAAACAAAATAAAATTTTACTTCACCTTATGTGCCACTCATTACGTCTACTTTATTTATTTGACAGAATTCTGCATGAAAAATAAAATATCCACTTGTCCCGTACAAGCCTTAATGTTGAGCCCTGTACATGGCTAGACTCTTGATACAGATCAGAATCCATCATATCTTGGGACATCCAAAATCAGCGAATCTCAAAGCCAAATCAGCGCAATAGAAAATGTGTTTTAAAGAATTCAAAACCCAACTTTTTTTGTGGAAAAGAAGTGGAATACTTGTCTGTGAAATAAACAGTTAAAAGGGATTCGATGATCACTAGTCTAGTGATTACATTATTCTGCATTGTCATCATTCAGTTTTTCTTTTAAACAAAGCAGCTGATATTGCCAAAAGCGACAGCAAGCTAGTGGACTTCCGACAGCAAGCTAGTGGGCAGAAAACCGAGAAATGATAGCGTTTATAACGGCTAGAGAATTGCACAGATTATACAAATAGTTTGATTTGGTCGAGGAGGACAGCCTTAAAGAGAGAAAGCGATTCCCCATTGATCTGTCACATCAGAATTTTTATTTGGGTCACAAGTCTTGAAATTTGAATGAGAATGTCGCCCGGTGGACCGCATTGTCTTAGGCGGCAGCCATGTCTTCACGTCATGTCTCAAAGTTAATAGTTTTACAGTTTTACTGTCAATTCTACACCAAAAGTCGAGCAGGGCAGCTTTCAAGAGATGTGGGAATTCTGCTTTAAGCCAGCTGGTCCCGATTATTTTTTTTTGGTTTGTTTAAAACTGGCAATCTGACTGAGACTGCGCCCCCGTTACACTGTTTTGACGTTAGCCTCAGTCAGACTCGGGTCACTCACCGGTAGTGTGCACAATGTTGTATTTCATTCCATTCTACACCAGAAACGTCAGGGAGGACTGCCTTATGTAGATACGAGCCTACTGAAGATATCCAGCATTTCTCATGTCTTTAACCAAACCTGTTTCATTCAACATTTGCCTGAGATAGCGACCTCCGTTAGCCAGGCTAGTTTTGCCCGTTTCACTCGTCAGGCTATTTAAAGGTCTGGGGGGACAAGTGACTTCTGTGCACGGACAAGTGAAACATAAATGTGCTTGTCCAAATGACAAGTGCCTCAAAAAGTTAATGTCAAGCCCTGCAATCCAGTTTAATTACCTGATTGACACTCCAAGTGTATATACCCGGGAGAAGTTCATCTTTTGCCACCGACATGCGCAGTTGAGCCTGCTTGACGTTGTGTGACGTAGGGTGATAATTGGTCTATTGGCTTTCACTTCTTGTCAATATAAATTCTTTGGTATTGTAGCGACAATGCTCTTGGTACCCAGAATGCCCTGCGGCAAGCTGAAAAGCTACTAAGTTAAGGCCAAGAACTTGTATTACATTGCTTCTATACTCTTAGGTTAAGGGCATTAGCTTAGTTAGATAATCATTGTTTGGAGTTCTATTGTTGTGTTCGTTTTGTTTTGATGTGTAATGCTACCGTCTTTAGTTAAGATAATTTGAGTATTCACTCTGTTTGGGAATGTTGTCTATTTAGATGGCTATCCAAGCTGTCCAATGGGAAAGTGTATTTGAGCAAACAAACAGTTATGAGCATTGTTCCGCTTAATGCTAGTCAGCGCTATGGTATTGTTGGCCCCATTTAAAGTGCAGCCTATATTCCGGCGCGGCCTGTACTCCCAATTTATAAACGCAAAGCTCCCATTCTGGTGGGGTGCGGATTATTTTCCGAAAAATAAGGTATGCGTGCAGCATTAGTTACCATGGTGATCTATCCTGGTAAGAAGTGAACCACCGTTGTGACACTGAAAATCCAGAATTAAACCTGAAGTTACCTCACTTAACCCTAAATCCAGCTTTGTAGTTTTGGTAGCTTTGGCCACCCGTAGGCTCTAACATTGGTACACCTTCATTTATAAGGCAACCCATGGTCTGCTCCCAAACTACCTGTGTGTTTTCATTATGCAGAAAAGTGCCGGGCAATACTCCTTGCGTTCTCAGGACTTCTTTATGTTCGCTGTCCCAAATGCCAGAACTGATACCACTTACTGCTTTTAAATCTAAAATGAAAGAAATGGAGGCGGTTCCCTAAAATGTAAATGTTTTTAAATTAACCAGGTTATGTACCTGACTTAACTTGTCTCTGTGTGATCTTCTGTCAGTCTCTTCTGTCTGTAACTACATTTAATCGTTTTAGCAGACGCTCTTATCCAGACTTATCCGGCTATGTGTTCTTATGTTGCTGCCTGTCTTGGCCTGTCTTGAAAAATAGATTTTTAATCTCAATGGGACCTTCCTGGTTAAATAAAAGTTAAATAAAAAATAAAGTAGTATAGGGCTCTGGTGTCTCCAAGCTCACTCATCCTTCCTCCAAGGGCTTCCTTTTCAGCTAAGACCACACCTAAAATTGTCAGGAGTATCTATTTCTAATGGTAATCTACCTCATTACTAGTTGAGCAGCCATCTTTTCTACTATAACCAATCCCCCAACAGTCTAACACTTAACCTAAGACCACAATTAAAATGATCCCCCCTCTACATTCCTGTAAGCGACTCAACATGTGTTACTAATGAACACAGAAACCTAAAAACCAAACCACATTAATTTGACATTAAACCTAAAATTCAATTACATTCTTTATCTGATCAGTGTTGCATATGTCTACGCCCCAACCCTCAGGTGTCTACTTTGTACTATTTCTTAACCCTTGTGTTATCTTTGGGTCATTCTGACCCATCAGTAATTGTGACCCACCGTCATATTGCAACAACTTTACCGCATACCCCCAAAAAAGTGAAGTATTTTCTTTTAATCGTCGGGCTGTCTCAGACCCCCCACATCGCAAAGGTTAAAAGAAAAATTCTTATGTTTATTTGTTTTTGTATTGGGTAAAGGTGTGGCAACACATTGGTGGTTCGTTGTGAACCTTCGGGTCACATGACCAGCACAAGGGTTGACAAAGGTTTGTTTTAGTGTACAGTTGGTACATGGTTCTATAGCTCAGTTTTCCTCATCCAGCTGAAGCAGCTTCCCTTCAGACGGATTCTTAAAATGGAGAAATTGAAGAAGTTTATTCAGCAACGATAACGACATAGGAACCTGGTTATCTCAAGACCTCTAAAGCCTATAGAATGACAGAATCATACTTTTGCTAACGATACACTTGTACAACGGTACAGCTTGAAGCTTTTGATGCCTGATGTCAAAAAGTCAGCAGGAAAAAATCAAGCCTGTGTATTGTAACCCCTCTGCTTTCCCTTTATTCAGATACGCAATGACCTCTTCCTAAAGCTACCCCTCCCTGTGCTCCTGCGCTACCCCACCCTCCCCTTCATCCTGCCATTCATGGCCATCAGGCCTCCCCCGGGGCTAGGCTTCCTGCCCAGGCCAGGAGCACACAGTCAGGCAGGGTGTCCAGTCAGAGTAGGCCTCTGGAGACCAGTGCAGGTAGAGCAGGCAGGGGCCCAGGGCTGGGTCATGTCAGGGAAGGGTGTGTGACGTGATCAACATTTCTTTTGTGACTGATATTTAAGATCAAGACCCCCCGACCTAATTCCATCCACTTGCTAACTGTTAGTCAAATCAACATGGTTTACCAGACGTTCAATCACACATTTCCTCTCCCTTGTCGCTCTATCAACAGTTGCTGCATCCCACCCAGCAGCTACCTCCCTATCAGCTGATCCCACAGATTTTTTACGGTGGGCCCGTACCCGTCAGGGTCCCCATGTACCCCCATCAGGGCCCCACCAGACTGCCTGCTGTCCAGTCCCAGGCTCCTGGGGAGCAGCCAGATGGAGCTGGAGCCAGCAGCAGCAGCCAGAGCGGGCATGCCCAGCACCACGCCCAGCCCCACGCCCAGGCCAGCCTGCCCAACCAGGGACCCTGGCACCCGGCCCCTCAGCCCACTGTGTTTGACAAGATCCTGGAGCGCCTTGGCAACATGTTCCCTCATTTCAGCAGGTAATATACTCACAAACACAATGAACTAGGGCTATAAATGTGCAAGAAATAACTAGTTATAAGAAACAATTAAATTATGTTAAAACAGAGCTGTTATGGCAGCAGATCCATTGTTTATGGCTCTAACAAGAGCCTTTTATGGCGTGGCTGTGCACGTGTCAGTAATATTGTGTGACTTGGCTCCAGACCGGTTCTGATGAAGTATGTCCAGGACACGCGCACAGCCAATGGAGGGGACCTCAACTTCCTATCCTACCAGGAAGTCATCAACCGAGTGGCTCAGCTCATCCTGGACAAGCAGGAGAGCAGCCGGGTAAGACCTGTGGCAAAGAGTATAGAAGCACAAGGCGAAACTCTGATGCTTTTTTGGTAACAGTCACTAGGTGACGCTTCGGTTGCACGCCGCGGTTGTGGAGTGAATATTCCAACTGGAGTTACAGGACAACAGCACAGATAGTTACATACCAGGTAGTTATAGGTAACAGATAATTACGGTGTGTTCACACTGCAGCGTTTTTTAACGCTCTGCACCGCTTGCCTTCCCGCAGTGCTCCACGCTCGGGGGCGTGTTAGAAAAGTTAATACAGAGTTGTAGTTCTCTAAGGTCACTGTTTGTGTAAAACGGTGTGCAGACTTGGGTTCATGTACTTACAATATCGATCATTATTGATATAAATATAGGTGCTCCTGTCTCGATGAAAATACAGCTTTTACACTGCATGATGCAAGGAATCAGATACGCTGACTAGATGTTGCATGATCTTGTTAACTAGGCTATAGGCTACATTACTGTACAGCACTTCAGTAACATTCGCTAGGTTATGGCCACTATCATTTACTGTATGGTTAGCGAGTGACTGCCAAGCAGCATTTCAACGTTGAATGTCAATCGTGTGCCGGGGAAACTAGACTACTGTAGCTAGACTAGTACAGTATGCAGCTAGCACAGAAGAAAGTTAGAGCTAGGTTACGTACTGTAGCTAGCTAAAGTGACGAGACTGAATTTAACACACCAGGGACACGGACAACCTCGGCAACCCTGCGCCAGGTATACATTTTTTGTTAACGTCTCTTTAATCGTACAGAGGCGTATAAAACAAGACTGTGTGTAGACACACATACGATGAGTTGCTCTTCCATCTTGAAACTGTCCACATTCTCACACACAAGGGGCCAGAGCCCCTTGACCCACACGCGTGCTTGTTAAGACACACATACCCAAGCTTTTCTGAAAAGGGTGGGCTGACCACGCCCCCACCCACACTCCTTGGTTTCTAGCATAGGCCCTTGTGGACCTTGGTGTAATTGCATTTCCGATTTTGTATGCAATTTTAAAAAGTTCTAAAAAGCCTAAAACATTGATAGTATAGGCCAGGGGTCACTAAATGGCGGTCCGAGTCCGGACCCAGGCGGCTTCCTATCCGGACCCGGACCTTTAGTCAATATATTATTAGCCAATGGAATTGATTCATTTTGACAGAACGTTTCCATTTTAACCAGCAAATTTTGTTATAGCCTTTACGCTATTTATTATGTCTATGGTTTTCCTACTAGATGTGGTTTCTATCTTCTGTGTCCAATCCAAAGATCCAATCAGGAGCTGTAATAGCAATCACCATGACAACTCACTCACTCAACGTTGGCCACAACCTCTGTGGGTCACGCAGGTTGTGTTTGTAATTCGCAACAATGCAGGCTAATCGAGTTGCTCACGTTAGCTAGCCTACCTGTTAAATGGCGTGACAAAACCCAGCAAAATGTTGATTCCGAAAAATCGCAAATTTCAGACAGAAATGGACTGACAAGAACGCATTTGTGTTGCCGGTGGGGAGCACAAAACCGATATGTTTAATCTGCAATGAGACGGTTGCCCTTGTCGAAACTGGTAGAGTTAACGTGAAACGTCACTATGACACAAAGCATAGACACTGAACAAAATTACCCCCAGAACTCTGGTCTATGGGAGAAAGACCAGAAGCTTTTTTGTGTGGAAAAAAGACTTGGAAGACTTCTGTCTGTGAAATAAACTGTTTAAAGGGATTTGATGATCACTAGTCTAGTGATAATGTTTTTCAGTGTTGTCATCATTGAGTTATTTTTTTATTTATTAAGCAGCTGATATTGCCAAAAGCGACAGCAAGCTAGTGGACTGCCTAGTCGCTTTCACTCCAAAATGGCGGGAACGTAACGCTGCTACTGGGCACTGGTGTTGCAATGGAGCGTGACATCTGCGCCGGAGATATGGCTGCCGTAGTTGTGTCCTCCTCAACTCTACTTTTTCCATCTTTATAATGTTATTGGGGTGTGCTTGCCTTCGGCGAGCACAAACCATTGTTATCTCGCATATATATTTATTTATTTCGTTATTTATTATTTTTGCCCCCCTAAGGCTCAGTCAATATTTGGACTACACTGACAACGGTTGTGTTATGTTTCTTGGTCTCGATTGCATTGCTTGTATTTGGATTTACGTTCCGTTGCGTAAGGGAAAGCGATTTCGAGTGGAACTGCAATCTCGCATTATTGATTTAGGTCTTGACTGCGAAAACAGCCAGGTGGTGAGATTTTAATATAGATTGTTGTAAAAACTTTGATTTGTTTGCTACATGAGAGCCTGTCAGCCTCCATTGACGATTGCGGCAGCAACAACAGTGTTGAGGCCCATTCAACTGTCGATATGCGTCTGGTGAGTATTTTCTTAATTTTGTACCAGGGTCAATTCTACATCTAAATGGACAGCAGTGGTTTAAAGATATGGCGATTGCGAAGACAGCCAGCGGGTCAGCATAGTTTGTTATCTGTGTAAAACTTGGAATTTGAGTGAGACTTCGTCTTGTTTTGACGTTAGCCACACAGTCACAGACTCTGCTCGCCCACTGGCAGTGTAGTAGGCTACAGTACTGTCTTCAATGCCACAGCTATAGGTAAACTTTATTATGTCTTATTACACGGCTGTTCTTAATGCTGTAGAATGCTCCATTCACTTGAATGGGGCTTCCCAACGTTCTGCGGTGAACAATTTTCTCATATTTGACCGTTGCTATGCATATTTGGCCGCTGTCAAGGGAAGTGGCCTTTTTGCCTCAGATTCACCTCTTCCGTAGCACTCCGCAAGTAGTCCGGTAACTTTTCAACCCTAGCGTACTCTGTTGCTTAGCGACGTCAGCTAATTTAAAGCCTAAATAATGCTCAAAGTCGCTTGCCTCTCGCAAACTGCTTTTGAATTAGCCATGTCTCCCTAAGTTAATATCTAACTTATTGACGTTTTGGGGGGCTTATTTTCAGTTAGCAGACGGTACTATTAGAATCACAAGAGTCTGTGACTCTGTGGCTAACGTCAAAACAAGACACAGTCTCAGTCAAATTCCAAGTTTTACACAAATAACGAGTCTCTAGTTACAATTATTATATCAGCCGGCAAGACCGGTTACCTAGAGTGCGGGTGGCATTTTATCTTTCACTTGGCCCAAAAAAAAGTGTAGAAAAAAATAATCTATAGTGTGCAGTAGATAATATCATGTCAGATCTTTAAAGCATATCGGATTTTTTGGACACTTGACGTTATACAAACTACAACAGTGACTTTAGAGAACTACAGCTTTGCATTAATCTGTCTGACACCCCCGAGCTTGGTGCACTGTGGGAAGGCGAGCGATGGCAAGCGATTCGCGTCACTGCAGTGTGAACGCCCTGTTAAGGTTTAGGGGGGACATTGGGCCTAAGTATCATAATTCTGTGCACTTTTTTTCGCTCAAATACATGCAAAAAAAATGTTGCTTGCGCAAGCTCGCATTACTTGTTGAGGTCTCTATTTACACTTACATCAAGAAGATACTAGGACCTAGGTTTGGGCTAAGATGTTTACAACATCTATCTCTGCCCCTGCCCACCACCACAAATAGAATCAAATTCTGTGGGAAACACTGCACACACTCACTCACACACACAGTCTATGGTCATCTGACTCATACATCGAATTGAAATCTCATCCCTTCCTTTTCTTTATATGTTTGGATACGTACGCACACTGCATTCGGCTTAGCCTCCTGTGTTTTACTAAACCCTCTGCCCAGGATGTGAGTGGTGATGGGGGCAACCTCCTCGGGGGGCAGGGCCTGGGTGTGACGGCCCTGAGCTCAGCCTCCCCCGTGCCAGCCCGCTCCGCAGACACCCCTTCCCCCGTCTGGAAGAGCCTGGGCTCACACGGACATCAGCAGTCCAAGGCGGTGGGTAGACGCTGGGCACAGCCTGTCAGGCATCATTAACACGTGAACGTTGATTCATGTTACATCCATTCTTCATCCCTTTCTTTAACAAGAAACAATTTGATGTGTTTAGGCAGCAGGACACCTATTTTAATCAATGATTTTCTCATTTAGGGAATAGTGCCTTAAATTCAGAATTTTCCAACAGGAGACTGAAATATGGATTTTTAACTTCTTGTTGAGGAGGATTGTTTGTATTGAGTGATGTGTGTTGGTGTTTCCTGTATAGCTGAACATGGAGGACCCGTGTATCATATGTCACGATGACATGACCCAGGAGAACATGTGTGTGCTGGAGTGCAGACACAGCTTCCACAGACATGTAAGACTGGATCTCAGGCCTGCTCGGAGGCTCTGCCTCAACACAAACACACATTAAATCACCTCAAGCAGGACGCCTGTCACGCTTGTGTCTGAGCTGAGGGTTTGTCCTCGCTCTTCTCATGGTTCATGTTCTGTCCCTCCAGTGTATCAAGTCTTGGCTGAAGGAGCAGAGCACCTGCCCCACCTGCAGAGAGCATGCCCTCCTGCCTGAAGACTTCCCAAGTCTTCCTGGCAGGCCCCGCAGAGGCCACACTCCCTTCTCCTGAACCAGCCGCTCTGCCTCTGCCCTCCAAGCTCTCTAATACTGGAACTAATCCAGAAAATCCTTATTCTCAACATTCTGTTCACTGGAGTCCCTTCTAACAGCCAGTACTGTTTTTTTGTTTTTTTTACTCATGCTTGTTGCACACAAACAAATTTGGACCAAAGGCATTGTTTATTATCCTTTCATCAAGATTTGTTCCCACTTTCAAAGTCTTAATGCTATTATGCTCAAAGTAATAAAGTTTGATGACTAGTTACTTTGTGCTAAGTTTTGGGTATTTGAGAAAATGCTACCAGACTAATGTAGGCTTTTAGAAAATTAATGTTTCGGACTGGCTTTCTCTTTTTTTTTTCCTCAATGTAATCAGTTTTATATTCACATTTAAATTCAAATTCATTTTTAATTAAAAACTTAATTGTGTATGAATCAACTTGTGTTTCAGAAGTGAAGTTCACTAGAGCCGTAGGCTATAACACAAAATAGGGTACACCAGCAGGATTTTACACATATTATTCTTCATTGTTGCTGCATTCAGCTGAGGTGTAACATATATAACACACACAAACATACAGGTATCAATCCTTTTTGATAATATTTACTTGATTAGTTGCAGCTGTTAAACATTATTTGCCGTAACAAGTTCTTCCACCAAACATTCCACATAATGGGACCGACTCTACGTGTAGGTCTTGATGTCAAAGGTTTGATGGTGCAGGTCCTTCAGACTGTGTCCTCCATGTATGCTTTGCATTTCGGATACGGTTGACGTCCAGCTAGTACCTCAGTGATCTCTAATTTACAGTCCGTAGTCCCATCTGTATCTAAGCACACTGAAGCACTGTCTTGTGTTAAGCTTCCGGTGTTATCCACTCCATTTCGCTTGTGGATGGTTTTACAGCCGACACAGCTTGAGAGGGAAGTTTTCTGTGATCAGGTGGTCATCGTGTAGCACGATCACCACGTTCACCTCAAACTCTACAGGAGGAGAGTACATTACACATTAACGTGTAAGGAAAGTTAACAGGACATAGAAATTATGGAATATATACAATTAGTATAGTTGTGTGTATAAACGTCTATTCAGAATACACCGTGTTGTCATTAACAGATTGTTCCTCAATTAAATGTTCATAGACCCTAATTCTGGAACTTGCCAGTGGAGGCTTGTACTCACCAACTTTGAAGTTGGTGGTCTCCAGGGTGGGGCAGGTGAAGAGCCGGGGGAACACCATATAGATTGGAATGGGGAGACCGTGGCAGACATCGCCTTCTGCTATCTGGATGTTCTGGATCTCTGTGGCGTCCCTGGCGTAACCCTCGGCACAGCCTAGAGTACAAGAGTCATTTTCTACAAACAATAGAATTCACAAAACAAGTGTGCGATACTAAACCCTTATTTTCACAGAAGATTCTGGTTGGGACCTTTGTCTCTTTAAAATAAACTTTTATAAAGAAAGAACGTGTTGGTAGTGAGGGTGCATCCACAGATTGAGGAGGCAGTGTCTCCAGGTTGGCAGCTAGGGGCTCACCACAGGTCTCTACCCGGACCAGCTGGAGCTCCATGCTCTTGATGGCTACGTCTGAGCTCTCCACCAGCAGCTCTCCAGTCAGGGGCTGAGTGATCACACAATTGGTGGCATCGAGGTTGCCCCGAATAAGAAACATAGGCAGTGAACTCCGCTGGAAAAGAGAAAATTGTTGGGAAACGGCTAATGACTTTGCTAAAGCCATCACAACTTTTAAAGATGTTGATATGACTGGAGAGGATTTTTGGGTACCTCGCGTACATTCTGCAAAGTCTCAGGAGTTATGGTGAAGTCTACAGGTGTGGGAACTATCTTGGCTTTCTGTGGCTAGAGAAACGACACAAGGACTGTTTTAACAAGGAAATAGGATTTTTTTTTTTTACAATTATACAGTAAAATATGTTGCCTACAAACTACATTGTTTGCTGTATTGTGTAAAACACAACATATTTGACTCACATACTGACAAACAGGTTGAGCTTACCTGACAGTGTACCATAAACTCACAGGTCTTGGTAAGATCTTTGGCCAATAAGGATCGTTTCATGTCACAGCGCAGGGTATACTGGAAAACAGGATGGTAATACATGAGCATGGCTATTCTTTTGGCAGATCAAATCCCAAATACATTTTAACGTTAAGGATGAAAATATATTGCTGGTCTCATCTATTTAGGTTTATTTTATTTGTCTCGGTCCCTTTATTTCATCTTGACTCTGGGGGCAAAAAGATGGCTTCCATTTTAGGTAGGAAGGCAACAATGGAATAATCCTTCTTTGAAGAAGATAGAAACATTACAGATCTCTTCAGAAATACTGCAGTTAGGGTAAAAAAAATTGTATTAATTTTCACTAAATGGTCAACTCCGCTTTCCCTACAATTTCTCTGAGGTGCTTCAAAGAAAGCTCAAATGGAACACGGTAAAATGTCCATAATTACACCCTTAATAGCTAAATTTAGCCACAGATAAAGCAAGGGTTACAATCCCTGTTTGTTTGCCAGATGGCATGACAACAAAATAGCCCTGTTAAGTTCTCAGACTTTAGAAATAACATCTGCTGATGAAGGTCTCGTCCAAGCACATGCACACGGACACACACCCAGAAAACAGTGGTGTGTAACATTACCCCCTCCTGTCCAACATATGTAACCAAATGGTGTGGTGTGCACCACAGTGTGTGAATTTTAGTCAGGCCCTTGCCTAACTGAGGAGAAAGCCAAGGAGAAACAAACATTACATAGAATGTATAATAAAGCTTGAAGGTTATGGTCTCACAGACTTTACCTGAATGTTGACAAAAACGCCATGGTAGGTCTCATATAGAACTTTGTTGCCCTTTGTGTGGAGGGGGAACTCAAAGGGAATCTCTGTCTTGCCTCCTGGAACCTTGCCTGGTTTGACCACTTCAATGTTGCTGGTGATCAATTGAATGGGCTATATACATACACAACATCTTTCAGTGTGACACCATGTATCATGTGCTTCTATGCAGCAACCAACACAGAAACAGTAATACAACCCAACAACACAAGCAGCATGTTTGCCTGTTAATAGCACAACTTTGAGCAAGGCCAATAAAAGGACTTGACACGTTTATAATGAATTAGATCAACTTAATAATACTGTCACAAGAAAGCACAGTTTCAACTAGCGAACAGTGGCTAAGTATACCATTAAGTCCTTACCTTGACAGAGTTATAGAAGGCCTCAAAGACTCCTACACTCTTGGAGCTGAGCTGTAAATTGACCAGGCCCTCCATGGTGAGAGAGATACCCTGGTGCTGCACTGCCTCTTTACTCATTAACACAACAACACCTGCTAGGACCTCCTGCCAAGGATGACACACAATGCATGGAGAAGCTATGGTTATGAAATGTAGCTATTTCTTTGTATGGCGATGTGTTACTTGATTGGCTACAACGCATTTGCCCCAATAACCCCACTAGAGGGAAATTAACGACCTGGGGTCTCATTTATAAAACTGCGTAGGATTCTTACTAAAAGTGTACGTACGCCCAAAAGCCTAAAATGGTGTACGCACACAAAAATTCAGATTTATAAAACCGTGCGTACGCACACCTGTACGCAATGTTCCCTTTATAAATCACAGATTAAGTGTGCGTACATGAATCAGCATTGTACCCCGCCCTGAACACGCCCATTATTAACCATAAATAGTCAATGCAAAGCACCTCATGAATGCTAATCTAGTATCTCATCATGATCCTGGAATACGATTGTTCTTTACGGTGAATCATAGCGCATGACAACTTCTCAGACACTGTTAGCCTATTGGTGGAGCCCGAAAACTCCGAAAATGTGGTGGCCGGTAGATCACCAATTTAAAAAAACTGTGCGAGTGGCGTCAACTGTGGCAGTGATATTGCGAGTCGAGATACAATTTGAAAACAAAAGCGTTTTGTTGTGAACAGTAATCTATTAGCCTAAAGTCTGGACTGATAACGAGGACGTAGAGTGTAGCGATTGCACGGGAGCTTAACGACTGTATTTCCAGTTTTTAAAATGAGGATATTTGCACAGTATTAAAGAAATATATTTAGTTATACGCTGTGTTCTGCAGTTATCTAAAGGTAGGTTATGTGATGTTATCCTATATTCCATGCAGTCGGGGAATCTCCCTCTCCTGAACTCCCGTAGTGGACAATCTGATGGTGAGGAAGCGCTGAATTATTAGCCTATTTAAAATTTGAGTTGGATTGTACAAGGTGTTTATGGAACAAGAATCACTCAGTACAAGCGCAAAAAACGTGTGTGTGTAAAACAAAATATATATTACGAGTAATGTTCTTCCCACATTCAATTTCTGTAGTCTGACTAGGCCTACGGTCATCTGCGTCGCCAATTCCAACTGTTTCCAAAATGTGCGTAGGCCTACGGGAGGGTTAGAGATTTTTTATAAATGAGACCCCTGCTCATTATTGGAGAGACAGCGGCTGACTGCGGTGCATTCACTGAAGATCCCCACTAGAGGGGAGTAAAAAACCCAATCTGCATATATGAGAGAATGACAAACTGTAGCCTACTGTCATCGCATTTGTAGAAAGTGTTGCCTTATAAGTAAAATCAGTCGGAAATAGCCTTCTGAAAAAATAAGATGCAGAGACAGTTTTAAATTCCTGCAGGGTGTTCAACGTAAGGCTAGCTTTAGGTACTGTAGTTGATTATTTTTTTGCTACTTGTAGTTAGAGCTAGCAAGGACAACATTTAAGTTTTAAATCCGATATTAGATTAAATCTTACGTAGTGAAAAATATGAACATAGGCGTTACAAGGTAGTTGGTCAGCTAGCTAGCTAAACGCCAAAGACAATGCCACTGTCACTGTGTGACAAGAAGCATGCACACTAATAGTATTAACGTATTACTGCAGCACTACAGTATCTGCAACACAGCGAGAAAGCAGTTCCTAACTAGAATTTTTTCTTTATTTTTATAGCTGAATAATCAGTTTAAATGTTTTCACGTTAATAGTTTTAATCGAATGCTCTCTTACCCCTTCGTAATAAACTTTGTTTGCTCTTTTCAGTCTCAAATCCAAACTAGCACTCATATTTAAGGTTAGATATCGCAGGACAATCCTTTTCCTTCGCAAAGATACTTCCTTGCTACGATCATGTGACAAATTGTCACGTGACAACAAATCCTAACTGACTGAAGCCTGCTTTACTGGACAAACACAAGCTGTGTCTACTACCGCGCACTTGCGCACTTCGAGCACTGACTTTCAGTGCTTAGGGCGCTTCACTCAAAAAAAACAGCAGAATTCAGTGCACTGAAAGTACCTGGCTGGCGCACTGCAAACGGTCCAAAAAAACAACCAGAGGGTTGTACAAGCCTCCACAGGCAATTTCCAGAATTAGAGGCATATGAACATTTAATTGAGAAACAATGTGTTAATGACAACACGGTGTATTCTGAATAGACGTTTATATACACAACTATACTTTGAATAATTGAATATATTCCATAATTTCAATGTCCTGTTTACTTTCCTTACACGTTAATGTGTAATGTACTCTCCTCCTGTACAACCAGAGCCTGTTTAAGGAGAGCCTTGCCACTCCCTATTAAGCTCCATTGTACCGAATTTTGTTGCAGTTCCACCAGTTCCTCTGGGAATGATCGCGCGGTCGAGTGCTTTCGCCTGATTGTCGTTTGATTTGATTTGATTGTAATTTTTGCATGTTCGATATGGATTACATGTCAAAAATTGAATGAACGAGTGCTTATGTCCTTTCGATTTCTTACCGGGTAAGTCGTTGTTGCCCATAACATGCTAGCATTCTGCTAACGAATGCTGATTGGTTAGTGAAGGACTGACTACGACCAGAGATCCCGCTTGATGGCATCCGAAGCAGAACCAGAATGTCAGAGCATTAGCAACATAAGCAACAACATTAGAAAGCCAAAACTATTTTTAGCATATGTATTGACAGGGAGAGCCTAACCTGTCAACTGTGTTGTCGGTCCGTGTACGTGAGTTTAATTCCTTATATCCTTATAACGGAACACGCATGAATACGAAAAACGTTTGTCAGTCCGTTTTTTCGTTTTTCTGCAAAAACGGAAAAACGGATTTTGACGTGTTATTTTGTTTTCTCGTTTTTTAAACACAAACCATAAAACAACTTTATATTTGGATTTTTCTCACGTGGGTGGAGGTAAGCGTGAAATGCCTGTCATTGGCCGAATGTGTTGTCAGCACTACCTGTTCTTTCAAAGTAAAAGTTTCCCCCATCTAACTCGATTAGCCTAATATGGGTTATCTATCAGTTACATTTTAGGGTATTCACGTTTATAAACTTGCCAATTAATCTTTATTGACTTGGGAGTTCACCCTTCCAACTTCATTCAATGCATCTAATTTTTTAGGGCCTACTGATATCTACAGGCTAAATAAACTAATGTCAAAATGCTGTAGGCTTAGTTGTGTTTTTCCATTTATATTTGTATTAGTAATATTATAAAATCACATCAATCAATTTTATTGGCCCCTCAGTGTGGTAGTGTTGCTGTAAATTGTTAGCTAACTGATAGTGCTTATAGATTCAACATTCCATTGAACTTCTTTCACACAACTGTAAAAATATAAATGTGCAGAGGAAAATGGAATGTGCAACTGAAATGCAGGGATAGCAGCATGTGAGGTTCTTATGCACTGATGATCCTGTGCACCCTGCTCAGACACAGTTTATGCATGCCGCTAGGCGCTTGACCTATAGGCGGCAGGAGGAGGAGCATGGACCCCTACTCATCAATGGATCGGAAGCGGAGAAGATCAGCTGCTTCTAGTTCCTCGGGGTGAACATCAGCAACGACCTCACCTGGTCTGTTCATACGGACAAGGTGGTCAAAGCGGCCCGTAAGCGCCTCTTCTTCCTGAGGAGACTGAAGAAGTTTGGTAAGGACTCAGTCATCCTCATTAACTTTTACAGATGCACTATAGAGAGCATTCTGACCGGTTGCATTACAGTGTGGTATGGGAGCTGCACAGACAGGGACCGCAAGGCCCTACAAAGTGTGGTCCGTTCTGCTGAGTTCATCATCGGCAGGAAGCTCCCAGCCCTACAGGACACCTACCACACACGTTGCCTAAGGCAAGCCTGCAGGATTGTAAGAGACTGTTCCCACCCATCCTTCAGTCTCTTTACCCCGTTGCCTTCTGGCAGGCATTACCGCAGCATCCGGTTGCGCACACGCAGACCGGACAACAGTTTCTACCCAAGGGCCATCAGGCTTCTGAATGGACACGGATGTGGACATTGATTTACTGCACACTAGTCACTTATACTCTGTCACTTTCAGCTACTGGTTGCACTATCAGTAACATTGCACTACTGTACCTCACTGTACCTCGCCACCAGGCTCCTGTATGGTCATTGACATAGTCACTGATCTGCAAATTTGCACTTTTGTACTGTACTCCACTTAGGTCAAAATAGGTTATAGGGTTGAAACAGGTTTTATGTGCATTTAGGGTTAGTATAGTGTACTATTTATTGTTATCTGTAATTGAGGAAGTTTTAGTATTAGTATAGTCAATTATTTATTGCTAGCTGTATATTTAGGAAGTTTCACTTATTTAAGCTCAGCATAGATGTAAATTATGTTACGTGTACTTATATGTTATGTTATGCCAGGTGTTTGCGTTGTCTTGTCTTAAGAATTTCAGTGCCCAGTCTAACCTTGTGTTGTTCTGTGTACCTGACAAATAAAAGACTTGAACTTGACCTCCCTGTAGTCTGTCACTGACACAGAGTTTCATGCATTCAAATTTCCCCCCAGTCATCTACACACCATACTCCACTAATTGAATGGTTACTTTTAAGTGTCAAAAATAAGTTGCACTATTAATAATACAAAAGCTGTGTCAAGTTGCATGGGTAGTTTTGATGGAGAACAATCTTCAAGACATGCCACACATCTTTCATTGGATATAGGTTGGGGCTCTCACTGGGTCAAGGATATAGACCTTTTTATTCCTTAGACTAGTGGTCACCAATCCTGTTGCAGGAGAGCTACCTTTGTGTATAGGTTTATCTCCACATGACCTTAGCTTCCGTTACTGAGTGGTTGCACAACTAACTAGCACACACATGGTGTACTTTTCTCTGTTCCTTGTTGCCCTATTAAGTGTTGACATATACAGTTTGTATATAAAAAAGCTCCAAGTTTAACGCCATGTTGCCCTTTTTCATTTGTCTGTAATTAAATTGATTTGAAACCTGAAATGACCCTTCTTCAGAAATGACATTTTTTACAAAGTTTAAGTGCATGAATGTTTGTTTGGATTTCAGAGTTCCTAAATGAATGTAGTATAACTAACACATGTATCTGGATATATGTAAGATACAGTATTTCATGCAGAAAGAGAAGGTGCAGTTAGGTGTTGAAATGTATTTGACTTTGTATGGTACTTGAATGTTGTATCCCAAAGGAACAGAGAAAAGTACACCATCTGTGTGCTAGTTAGTTGTGCAACCACTCACTAACGGCAGCTAAGGCCGTGTGGAGTGAAACCTATACACAAAGGGAGCTCTCCTGCAACAGGATTGGTGAACACTAGTCTAAGGAATAAAAAGGTCAATATCCTTGAGTGACCCAGTGAGAGCCCCAACCTATGTCCAATGAAAGATGTGTGGCATGTCTTGAAGATTGCTCTCCATCAAAACTACCCATGCAACTTGACACAGCTTTTGTATTATTAATAGTGCAACTTATTTTTGACACTTAAAAGTAACCATTCAATTATTGGAGTATGATGACTAGGGGGAAATTTGAATGCATGAAACTGTGTCAGTGACAGACTACAGGGAGGAGGTCAAGCGCCTAGCGGCATGGACAAGCTGTGTCTGAGCAGGGTGCACAGGATCATCAGTGCATGAGAACCTCACATGCTGCTATCCCTGCATTTCAGTTGCACATTCCATTTTCCTCTGCACATTTAGAATTGCCATGATGTATATATTTTTACAGTTGTGTGAAAGAAGTTCAATGGAATGTTGAATCTATAAGCACCATCAGTTAGCTAACAATTTACAGCAACACCACCACACTAAGGGGCCAATAAAATTGATTGATGTGATCTTATAATATTACTAATACAAATATAAATGGAAAAACACAACTAAGCCTACAGCATTTTGACATTAGTTTATTTAGCCTGTAGATATCAGTAGGCCCGAGAAAATTAGATGCATTGAATGAAGTTGGAAGGGCGAACTCACAAGTCAATAAAGATTAATTGGAAAGTTTATAAACGTGAATACCCTCAAATGTAACTGATAGATAACCCATATTAGGCTAATCGAGTTAGATGGGGGAAACTTTTACTTTGAAAGAACAGGTAGTGCTGACAACACATTCGGCCAATGACAGGAATTTCACGCTTACCTCCACCCACGTGAGAAAAATCAAAATATAAAGTTGTTTTATGTTTAGTTGTTTTAAAACGAGAAAACAAAATAACGTCAAAATCCGTTTTTTCGTTTTTGCAAAAAAACGAAAAAAAGGACTCACAAACGTTTTTCGTATTCATGCGTGTTCCGTTATAACGATATAAGGAATTAAACTCACGTACACGGACCGGGTCGTCTATACCTCGAGAGAAAAGTGGAAGTAACCAGAGCTTGCCGTCAAGCAGTAGCTCTGGTCGTACGATGTGTATGACGCCAATGACATTTTCAAAGGCTTTTTAGAACAGAAAGGCAAAAATCGAACAGCCAGCAGTCTGCATTTTTTGTTGCTTTTCCTTTCGAATTCAGAATTCAAATTACCAGACAAAAAATTATAGGCCTATCCTGAGAAAAGTGGATTTTGAGGGGTACCACTCCATAGACCTCCATTCATTCTGCACTCAACCGTTAGCGCCCTCATATGGAGCTTGAGTAGAAATGCAACCAGTTCAGTTCCTGGAAGTTTCCAGAGAGTGGGAGTTCTCCCTTTTTTGAGAAGGGTCCAAATCATAGAGTTAATATAACTAGAGACAGCTACTTCTGTCTTCCAAGATGGCGTCCCCATTCATTTCTATGAAAAGTGCTCAGTGGCGCAGTGAGGCAAGCGAGAGCGCGAGACTGGACGAAGCCATCTTTCCACTTCCGTGTCTTCCGGTCTAGCTTTAAACAGTGGCTCTTTTTTTCCCTAGCCCCGAGACCTCGTGCACGCTTGCAACTAGCTGTACACGTCATACTTTGCAACCAGTCGCGAGCATAGATATATGGTTATAGCAGAGAATGTCTAATATAGAGAAAACTGCCACTCTCAGGAAACTTCCGGGTTCTGAACTGGTTGAAATTCCATGTGAGGGCGCTAACGAGCGAGTGCAGAATGAATGGAGGTCTATGGAGCGGTACCCCTCAAAATCCACTTTTCTCAGGATATAATTTTTTGTCCAGTAATTTGAATTCTGAATTCGAAAGGGGAGGCCAAAAAAATACACACTGCCGGGTTTTAGATTTTTTGAAAGTCGCCTTTCTGTTCTAATAAGCTTTTGAAAATGTCATTGACGTCATACACATCGTACGACCAGAGCTACTGCTTGACGGCAAGCTCTGGTCACTTACTTTTTTCTCTCAGGGCATCGACAACACAGCTGACAGGTTAGGCTCTCCCTGTCAATACACATGCTTGAAAGAGTTTTGGCTTGCTAATGTTGTTGCTAATGTTGCTAATGCTCCGACATTCTGATTCCGCTTCGGATGCCATCAAGCGGGAGCTCTGGTCGTATCAGTCCTTCACTAACCAATCGGCATTCATTAGCAGAATGCTAGCGTGTTATGGGCAACCACGACTCACCATGTAAGTAATCAAAAGGACATAAGTACTTGTTAATTCAATTTTCGACCTATAATCCATGTTGAACATGCACAAACTACAATCAAATCGGAGATTTTTCAACGACAATCAGGCGAAAGAGACAAATTTAGCCGTTTAGCTCCATAGACTCCCATTCAACATGCACTCGCTCGCGATCACCCCCAGTGGAACTCTGGTGGAACTGCAGCCAAATTCGGTACAATGGGGTTTAATAGGGAGTGGCAAGGCTCTCCTTAAACAGGTTCTGGTTATAGTTATGGTTTATATGGTTACGAGCGTGTGGGCATTGCAGTTGCAGAATCTATGGGCAGAATGGGGCACAAGTCCAATAAGAATCAGACACATGATGCAAACTTTACAGAAATATATTCTGTCACTGTATAGTATTCCATTCACTTGTTTTTTAGGCTATATGGCTAAATATAGGTCTATTCTAGATGAAACTCATCACATATGTTGCTTTCGTTCTTCGTGATAATGAGTATGATTTACAACGCATTGTATCGGATGAAATAAACTGTTAACATGAACAGTCGTTGTTCTCGCCAGGCAAAGAAAGCTTAATAGTTATTTTGGTAACCGAAATCTTCCATAATGCAGACTTACCATAGCTTACTTTCTTCACACTGCCTTCAATTTAACATCAGTGTAGAAATATGGCCATGTGTTTTATATGTTCATCCTACAAAACCAAACGCCTATTAATGGATATAACGTGATCTAACAAGACTTGGTAATAATGTAATAAATAAAAGCTTGAGAACTGTGTCTAAAATATACTTTATTGGACATTTGCCTGTGAAAGGAGAATATTCGAAGAACCATATCGGCTACAAGACGTTTCCATCAGATGTAAGTGGGGGTGAAACATATAGAGTCACTGAGGACCTTCATTGTCCCACAAAAGCAGTCTGGCTTGATGACACAATCAACAATAGAATAATGGGTGTGTTTAACAAAAGCTTCTGAAGGCAAGACTAATATTATTTAAATATAGGCCTATATAATTTCCTATTGTGGTTACCGGTTAAAGTATTAATATTCGTCTTTGCTCCAGATAGACTTCAACAATCTATGCTCGCGCTTAACATATTATATTTGCCATCATGTCATGATCGTTTTTACGAAAAATCAAATCTGTTTAAAAATAACGGGAATAAACTATATTAACAACATTTCATGTATGTGTGACATTTGCTTAACTTGCTGCAACGGGGCAGGCAACTCAAGCCAGTTCTCCTCTCTCTTCTGTAAAACGGCTATCGGCCAATGTGAACTATTGTGCTCGTGCCCTGTTAGTATCCGCAGGCACATTTGCAGGCAACTTTTATTGACGTAAGCAAATAAATGGGGTGCTAGTTTACCCATTTCGGATTGGTCTCAAATTTAGCAAAAATCTGGATAAATTATTCTATGAAAAAGCTAGTAGTATGAGCCAGGTTCGAGAATCGAACAAAAACTATTGGGGGAGATAGTTTTGTAAATGTTGACTGGAGTTAATAGAATAAAAACGACCGGAAGAGTCGGAAACCTAACCGTAATGCAATACCACCTACATCCACCGGGGCCGTTGCTTCAAGCCGAAGGGCGAGCATAGAGTTAATATAACTAGAGACAGCTACTTATGTCTTCCAAGATGGCGTCCCCATTCATTTCTATGAAAAGTGCTCAGTGGCGCAGTGAGGCAAGCGAGGACTCCTAACGGGCCGGCCATCTTTCCAGACCGACTCGTCCGGTCTTGCGCAGAAGCTTGTTCCTAGCTCCGAAACTTTTTTTTTTTTCTTTTTTTTTTTTTTGCAATTTCAACAAAGTCAAATGCCTTGCAGTTTACAAGATACAAACAGTAAAAAAAAAAAACATTTACGTTCGGAGTAAACATGTATCAATACAAATTAACATGACAAAAAATTTACGCTAGGGGATATAAACCTTTACATTAATATATTTAAGCTACTACAGATTGTTACTGTCTAAATGGCCTTGGCATTTTTGGCATTTTTTATTGAAAAAAGATATTGTCTGAGCTCTCCGTTCAAGGCAATAAAGCAAGGTTTTCTTCCCACGAATTTGCATCTATGAATATGATACTTGGCCATAATAATAATAAGATTAATTATATATACACAGTTATTTTTCCTGGAACCGTCAAAAAGCCCAAACAATACATACTTCCAGAATAAACAAAAATCTGCCTCAATACTTTCAGTAATAAACTTACAAAGATTTTGCCAAAATTATTTTACAATTGGACAATGCCAGAATAAATGCACAACCGTTTCTTCACATTCATTACAAAAAGTGCAAACAACATCAATGTCTTTCTTAAATCTTTTCTTAATATAGCTTTTTGCTGGATAACATTTATGGATAAGTTTAAAATAAATTTCCTTCACTTTATTTGTGACTAAATATAGATTAGGTAAAAGCCATACATTCTTCCAAACAATATCATTGACAAAACGATTCCAGTACGGAATAACACAAGACACCGTAGTTATATCTCTCTGAAACAAAGATCGAATAGATCTATTATTATTTCTACCAGTATTGGAAAAGCAGGTTTTGCCTATAGGGGAGACTGTAACAGGATTATGCACAAGGGGACAATTTTGGAGTGTAACCCTTGGCTGAGATTTAAAAAGCATACAAATACCAGAGGGAATTGCGCCAAATACTTTTGCATAATCCCCAGGTGTGACTGGAATCTTGTATTTAGCAAGAAACTCCTCATAAGTGAAAGGACGACCCTTCTCATTAAATAATTGATCTACCCGCAAGATATTACTACAGACCCAATTTTCCAAAAAGAGAGATTTGTGTTTATATAAAATATTCTTGTTATTCCAGATCAAATAGTTGTGAGGAGAAAAATTGTGTTTGTGTTTGAGAAACCAAGCCAAAAAAACTTGTCGGTGATACGCAGATAATTTCACGGGAATTTTGTCAATGTCATAGTCACAAGCAAGAAAAAAGTTTAAGCCACCAAGATTAGACAACACATGGAGAGGTATCATATTCCAAACTGAAGAGGGGTTTCCAAAAAACTGTTTCAGCCAATTTATTTTAAAAGTATTATTTAAAGTACCAACATCCAATACATTTAGCCCACCATTTTCATAGGAATCCATAAGAACAGTCTTTCTTATATAATGTGTCTTATTTTTCCAGATGAAATTGAATAACTAGCTCCGAAACTCATGCATGCTTGCAACTAGCTGTATACGTCATACTTTGCACCAGTCGCGAGCTTGTGAGCTGGAGCTAAGGCATTGCAGAAAACTGTCAGAATATGGTACTAGTCCGATCAAGAAGCAGATAGCCTACCTGTGAACTTTACGAAAATCAATACTATTAGTACTGTAGTATTATACGTGCAGGGCCTATACGTTGCTCTTTTTGCTTTGTGTTTATAGTTTAACTGCTTATGTATTGTGTCGGATAAATAAACTTTAAACCTGAATGTCTGGCTCCGTTGTTGTTCTAGCTTTGCAAAGCAAATTAAGCCTATACCTTTACTATTATAATGATGATGAGTGTTGTTTACAATTACTAGCATTGTTAATGCCATCGTTGTGGTGTTAACTGACTTTAAGTTCTAACAATATAACGACCATAACGATATTGACGTTATCAGACATGATTTATTCATCTTTGTCTTTGCCTCAGAATAACATGTCAACAATATATAATGAAGCCGTAACATGCCACGATATCATAACTAATTAGATTAGGCTATAATTACGTTTGTCATGCCATGTACATAATAGCGTTCATTACAAAATGGTTAAATCTGCTTTAAAATAACTTAAATTAACTCTACAAACAACCGTCATGTATGTGCAACCATTTGTAAAAACTACAATAAAGGCAGGCAGCTGTAGATTATCAAATCCTTTCTCCTTGTTCTCATTCAGCTCAGGTAAATCAGCGATTTGCTGATGCTCCCTTTTGTGCTCGTTCATTGTTCGTATACGCGAGCACGTTTCCAGGCAACTTTTCTTGACATAAGCAAATAAATGGGCTGCTAGTTTACCCATTTCGGATTGGTTTCAATCTTTGCAAAAATCAGGAAAAATGATTCTATGAAAAAGCTAGTATTATGAGCCAGGTTCGAGAATCTAACAAAAATTATTGGGGGAGATAGTTTTCGATATGTTGACTGGAGTTTATAGAATAAAAACGACCGGACGAGTCGGGTAGAAAATCAGAAATGCAATACTAACTACATCCACCGGGGCTGTTGCCTCAAGCCGAGAGTCGAGGGGTGGGGGCCTGGGGGCGAGGGGTGGGGGCTTGGTCCAAATGCAGTGCTCCCTCCTCAGGCCCCTCTAAACCGGAACTCTCTCCTCAGGCCCCTGAAGCCGGAACTCTCTCCTCAGGCCCCTTTTTTCATGTGTATCCGAGGTATTAGTGCCACCGCTGGTCGGAGGATACTGTAGGCTATTTATATTAATAGGCATTGAACTTGCGTAGCATTGCGGATAGCGTTACGTATAGGGTTCTAAATTAACACCCGCCAACCCGCCAAATGCGGGCTAAATTTCATTTTCATAATAAAACTCGCTAGCCAGTTTGGCCGGTGATAGCCTACATGAGGCATTTCATGAACGATACGGCTATGTTCTCGGCATGGTTATTGTTAATTTATCCCCCTGCAGTAGCCTAAGTTTCCCATGAACACTGTGCCGTAATCTTAAATTATTGTAATATGGAATATATGTTTAGTACTATTATCTTTATGATTGAGGTGGTAATTGATGAAGCAACATTTAACATAACTACAAGGATAGATTTCAGATTAAAAGAGTAGTGTTGTTTGTATTATCAACGTTAAAAAATGAATTATTTCAGTGCCGGCTCTTGTTGCCGTGGAAACAATAAACAATAACACGATTCAGCTGTTGCTGCTGCAAATGACCAACGGAAAAAATGTGATATTCTATAACGACCACTAGATGACGCTAAACTGCCAAACCTATTTTCTATGCTTGCCAGTGGCAGAACAGTGATCATGTTCGTAATGTTAGCAATACGTAACGCTAGCCGCAATGCTAATTTCCGCTATGTTAAACACTATTGACTTATGCTAAAACCGAAGTTCAATGTAAGTTAGCCTATTAATATAAATAGCCTACAGTATCCTCCGACCAGCGGTGGCGCTTATACCTCGGATACACATGAAAAAGGGGCCTGAGGAGAGAGTTCCGGCTTCAGGGGCCTTGGGAGAGAGTTCCGGTTTAGAGGGGCCTGAGGAGGGAGCACTGCATTTGGACCCTATTGCCAGAGCCTGTTTAAGGAGAGCCTTGCCACTTCCTATTAAGCCCCATTGTACCGAATTTAGCTGCAGTTCCACCAGAGTTCCACTGGGGGTGATTGCGAGCGAGTGCATGTTGAATGGGAGTTCTATGGAGCTAAACGGCTAAATGTGTCTCTTTCGCCTGATTGTCGTTGAAAAATCTCCAATTTGATTGTAGTTTGTGCATTTTCAACATTGATTATAGGTCAAAAGTTGAATGAACGAGTACTTATGTCCTTTTGATTTCTTACATGGTGAGTCGTGGTTGCCCATAACACGCTAGCATTCTGCTAATGAATGCCGATTGGTTAGTGAAGGACTGATACGACCAGAGCTCCCGCTTGATGGCATCCGAAGAGGAATCAGAATGTCGGAGCATTAGCAACATTAGCAACAACATTTGCAAGCCAAAACTCTTTCTAGCATGTGTATTGACAGGGAGAGCCTAACCTGTCAGCTGTGTTGTCCATGCCCTGAGAGAAAAAAGTAAGTGACCAGAGCTTGCCGTCAAGCAGTGGCTCTGGTCGTACGATGTGTATGACGTCGATGACATTTTCAAAAGCTTTTTAGAACAGAAAGGCGACTTTAAAACAATCTAACAGCCAGCAGTGTTTTTTTGTTTTTGCCTCTCCTTTTGAATTCAGAATTCAAATTTCTAGACAATAAATTATATCCTGAGAAAAGTGGATTTTAAGGGGTACCGCTCAATAGACTTCCATTCATTCTGCACTCGCTCGTTAGCGCCCTCACATGGAACTTCAACCAGTTCAGAACCCGGAAGTTTCCCGAGAGTGGCAGTTCTCTCTATATTAGATATTCTCTGCTATTGCCTTTATTAGACATTCTCTGGTGGCAGTTCTCTACGGTGGCCCTGAAGTGCAAATCACACCCCCTAATATGAGTACATCCCCCAATACAAAAACACGCTCCCCCAAATGGAAAACGACATTACATTAACTCAAAAACACATTACATTAACTCTGAACGGAAAGGGTAGGTACTACACTTCAGCGCTGATTGGATGCAGTAGGCTAGGCTAACTAACAATAAATATGAAATTGATCGACAGAAGTACAAAATGCAATAGCCTGACAGAGTTACATGCACCAGGACATTTATTTGGGTATCGAAGCATGTAGAATAGGCTACGTATGCAAAAGCATAAATTGCGTGTTAAACGTTAACATTGATGGCCAAACAACTAGTCCACGTAACTCCACGTCATTATCATGAACTTGATCGTTTTGGTTGGAAGGAAAGAGGAAACATTAATGTTTACAATTCAGTCATGACACTACTCTTTATTTTAATTAGTGTAATTCCTATGAAATAATCTCAGATATGCTGTTAACGTTTCCCAATATAAGTAGCTTATGCGCAGGCTAAAAACGCAGTTGAAGGAAGCAGGACTTTTCAGAAGAAAAATCTAATAGTCCACTACAGTAGAACGAAATGCCACAATGACGGACCAGGATAGTTGTTTGGCTATCGATTTTTTTCATTCAACATGAAATACTTTTGCCTAAGTAGCCTATAATTGCTACATTCTTCAATAGCCAAACAAATGTTCTGGTGCACGTAACTCTGCCAGGCTTTTGCATTTTGTACTTCTGTCGATCAATTTCTTATTTCTTGTTTGTTAGCCTACTGCATCCAATCAGCGCTGAAGTGTAGTACCTACCCTTTCCGTTCAGAGTTAATGTAATGTGTTTTTGAGTTAATGTAATGTTGTTTCCCATTTGGGGGGGCGTGTTTCTGTATTGGGGGGAGGTGAACAAGTCATCCGATTTGGGCGGAGTTGGCTCGTATTCGGGGGGAATGTTTTCATTTGGGGGATGTACTCATATTAGGGGGTGTGATTTGCACTTCAGGGCCACCGTAGTTCTCCCAATATGGACCCTTCTCAGCTCTCCCCATAGACATAATAAAGAGTAGACGCCGCATCGACCGCTACTGCCTACTGGCGCTGACGAGCCGTGGGGCCACCATCTTGGAAAGGTCAACCGGTCCACTCAGTGTAATCTGTTTGGCCGGGACAATGAGCTGTTAGCGCATTTAATTAATCATACCGAACTGAATACCGAACTGATTTTCACGCGGTTTGCTTTGCTGCAAAGGTCATACATGTAGCTAGGATACAGGACATGGTTATTATTTTCACAAAATAAAACCAATAGTATGTTCAAGGGCGTAATTATATAGGGGGACAGGGGGACACGCCCCCCCCAGTATTTAAAGAAGGACAATTTGTCCCCCCCAATATTTGTTCATACTGTAGCCTATGATTATGCGGGCAATATCGATGACTGCTACCCTACGTCTTTCTTCCCTGCTCCAAAAATATCAAATCCCGGCCAGTCCATTCCCTAAATCCATTCAACTTGCCTTACACTATGCATTAACAAAACCTATTTCTCCTGAAATCCATGTCATGTTTTCCCTATAGCTTATACGTCAATGAGTGAGTTAGCAGCATCATCAGACAGACATTTGGCAAGTATTTATGGGTGGTATATATCCAGTATTTGGCTAACATAATCCTTGAGATAAGGACTAGGTGAATTACACTTTTTTTTGGTGAAAATTGTAGATATACAGCTTGTATGGGACTTTTGACAAGCTAGCCGACAGCAACCTATACAGGCTAGCATGTAGCCTGGCTTCACAGCAGACTGGGATAGCAGTCATGCAGTGACAGGCTAGTCAAACGTACCAAAGCTTTGATAGCGTTTTGGGCTACGTTCCTGTTTTCTGAATTGGGCTATCTAGCAAGTTATTTTAGACTCCTGCCATTTTTTCTTTCTTCCTTCATCATTTTCATACTTATGGAATTGCATTGCTGTTGTATTTTGCTAGCCTGACGTTGTCATACTCATAATTCTAGTCAGAATATGAGTCTGAAAACTCTTCGTTGGGCTGTGACTACGGGCGTGTTTCAACCGAACTCGTAAAACAAATGCCTCTACGCTCAATTGAATAGACCTACAACCAATCAGAGCAACGTAATATGTTGTTTGTTGAAAACAAATTCAACCCAAGGGCTCTTTCGTAACGTTGTTGATTACGTTACTGTTGATCATCTGTCCATCGTCGTATAAAGCCCGCCCTGGCAATTTCATTGGTCCGTCCAGATTCTGGTTTTATGTAGTTGTTCCCAATACGAGACCCTCAACACCCAACTTCCCGACCACATTTTTTTGTGGGCGGGGAGAAGTTGGGCTGGCAGCCAGGCTAGTATTTCACAGTAAAGTGGCCAAAAATGAACGAGACTTCAGCAGCTGACGTCCGTTATTTCTTTGGAAATAAAAACAACAAGTATGTTTCTGGAGATGTTAGACATTATTAACAGAGTAGTTCATTTAACATGTTTTAAGGTACAAGACACCAGACTGACAATAATAGCGCTTAACTGACATTGTGAGTGAATGTATATGGGTAAGATGGGGGTAATAACCCCAATGCAGAAAGTCCCACAGCTGTCCCCCCCAATGTTTGATGGACTATTTCGCCCTTGGTAATGTTACATTTTACTTGTGAAAAGTAATCTCCTGAGCCCTGTTTGCGATTGTCCGCCGATTGAGCAGGAATGTGCTGCACAGTGCTCGTATCTTGTTTATTCTGATGTTATGCAACTAGGAATTTTCCCTTTCCAAGATGGCGGCCGCCTTTCTCGCGCCCAGCAGCCAATGCGGCGTCTAGTCTTTATTATGTCTATGGTTCTTTCTATATTAGACATTAGCTGTGTCTACTACCGCGCATTTGTGCACTTCGAGCACTAACTTTCAGTGCTTAGGGCGCTTCACTCACAAAACCAGCAGAATTCAGTGCACTGAAAGTACCCGGATGGCGCACTGCAAACGGTCCAAAAAAACAGTGTACAACAATGGACACTAATCGCCCTAAACGGGTGCCATCTTGGCTACGTAGCGGAAGAGGAGAAGTGCTTTCGGCAGCTTTTTCCACTTGTGGTGGAGAAGCGCGTTAATTTTGGTAGGTTTTGCGGTTGTCGCGAGCAGATTTCCGTCCGTCACTTCCGCCAAGTGTTTAACGTAAGTGTTCCATTTCAGACAGCACTTAACAGCGACGGAGTGCACTGCATATGTAAGTGCACTGTTTTGCAGTGCACTGTATTGCAGTGTACTTCGTAAAGTGCGCGGTAGTAGAAACAGCCATTCTCTGGTACAACGATGGACACAACGGTGGACACTACTCGACACTACTGAATATGTAAGTGCACTGTTTTCCTGTACTGTGCAGTGTACTCCGTAAAGTGCGAGGAAGTAGACACAGCCATAGACTATGGACCAACACCTGCACATCAACACTGGTTAGTATGGTGGCCCTGAAGTGCAAAAAACAGTGGCAAATAGGTAAACACAACAGCAAAGAGCAAAACATAACGGCAAATAGGAAAACACAACGGCAAATAGGAAAAACACCACGGCAAATCGGAAAACACAACGGCGAATAGGAAAACACAACGTTGAATAGGAAAACACAACGGCAAATAGGAAAACTCAACAACATTAACTTCTGACGGAAAAGGTAGGGCCTATCTAGCAGAAGACGGACCCTCCTGATTGGAAGGAGCGGTGAAAAACACTAACAGCACCTGTGTGAATGGTTTTCGACGGGACAGACAGCAGCACCATCTCGATTTACTGACATTTCCGGTATACTAAAACATGTTATTATATGGCAACGACGGTACAAGCTTTCTGATTGGCTAATGGGTAGTCATGCCAGACGCGTATTGCCCTCCTCAGCGGTCAATACGGCCCGTATTGCCCTCTGACGTCATCTTCAAAATGAGCGACGAGTCAGCTGCTGAGTTTTACTATCCAGATGATGCTGAAAAGATTTGTAATCGAAACTGAGGATGAAGACTAGACTCTTTTAATCACTTGTGTCGTTATTTTATGTTGAAATTAAAGCCATTTTAGCAGAACCATGTTGTCCGCTTTCTATCAAAAGTAATGAGTTGCTAGGCAACACATGAAACACAGCGTGAGAAGACTTGAGAGCTAGCTACAATTAGGCCAAATCCCAATACTCCCCCTTACCCCTTCCCCTTCCCCTTAATTTACCCCTAGCCCTTGGCCCTCGAAACTAAGGGGTAAGGGCTACATAGCCCTAAGAAATGGGACACCACTTGGTTACAGGTACGTCATCTAGCACGCATCGATATCTCCAAAGCAAGTAGTGTTATGCACTGATTTAAACGAAATTCGCTGCTAATGGAGTTTACTTTAAACTGTAGACATGCTAGTCAAAGAAATGCGGGACTGTTGTGCAATTCAGCACTGTAATATTAGCGTACCAAACTAGCGATTTTTAGAAACGTTTCAATTAGGAAAATGGTTGCAAATATATATGTTCATGACTGCATATAACACAAAACAAGACTGTCATAATTTTTTTATCAATTAATTAAGCCGAAAATATTATATTTAGCGGACTCTCTGGATGATCTGGCCGCCATTGTTGCCGGTCGCGCAGTTTTCACATAGCCCTCGGTTTCAAGTAAGCTCCCGACCTCACTTGGTTTCAAGGGGTGTATAGCCCTTCGTCTTAGCCCTTCCCCTAGCTCAAAAAGAGTATTGGGACACCACTAGCTCTCACGGGAACGCGCAAAACGAAGGGGAAGGGGTAAGGGGGAGTATTGGGATTCGGCCTTAGCCTAGAGGTACCATTTATTTTTGTTTACAAAATGAAAAGAAGCTAAAAATGCCATATAATAAACTACTTACTAACCTCGACCATTCGGTCATGCTGGGAAATATCAAACCTCGGCTTTGCCGTATCGATACGATACGTTCCAGCCTCAGTTTGATATTTCCCGGCATGACCTCACTCTCGGTTAGTAAGTAGTTAATATCAATTGGTTACTGGTGTGTTGCATCATGTATATGTCTCATACTTTAATAACATTCACGTATTACATGATTAACCTATAACAATAGGCAGCCATGTCAGCCATCCCAACCTGCAGAGACTCATTTCCGGGAGGTGGCCTCCCCCCCCCCCCCCCCCCCCCCCCCGGGGTGCAATCCGGACGCATGATGTACCCCCTCAACCACGTTCTAGCTTCCTGTTAAAAGACAGACAATCCGCCTGGCCAATCAGGAGGGTCCGATTTCTGCTGGATATACCCTACCTTTTCCGTCAGAAGTTAATGTTGTTGTGTTTTCCTATTCGCCGTTGTGTTTTCCTATTTGCCGTTGTGTTTGGCACTTCAGGGCCACCGTAGGTTACACATATGCTCTCTTTTCCATTGTTATGTATGATAAGGTGTGTTTAGATGTTGTTAAGCACTTTATTTACCCTCTATATATCTATGTATATGGGATTGCCCCTTGTCTTGAAACATAAAGCATAAATTCATTGTTTAAATGCCAATACTTCATAGAAAAACATACTAAATGTGTGATGTATAAAAGTGGGCGCGTGAAAATTGTATAAAGGCAGAAATACAATCAATTCAGCGTATACAAACACACAAGAATGCAAGGGGATACCGCACAGCACGGATCACACAAAGACCTTATAAAGAGTACAGACATTGTTTTACGGCTTTCTCATTAAAGGAATACAACATGGTTTGAATGTTTAATTCTATCTTTGTAAAACATAAAAAAATATAGCTTTTTTATTAGTAAATTTGCATCGATGAATGTAATATTTGGCCAGTAACAAAACATTAACAAGATAAAATTGTTTTTCCTTATTTTTATATCATAAGCATGGAAAACTCCCATAACAATACAAAATCAGCAAGAATATGGTCCACCACAAATCTGCAAGTATCTTGCCAACATTTCTTTATACTTGAGCAGCACCAAAACAAATGTGAGACAGATTCTGGATGCTCACCACAGAAGCTACAGTTGGAATAAATGTCCTTTTTATATTTCTTTAAATAATGACTTGCAGGGAAAAAAATAGATGGATCATTTAGTGGGGGCATGGCTCTTCTGTGATAATCTTCTACGATGACGTGAGCAAGATACAAATCCTTGTGCACCTTCCCCAAGTCTTTTGTCTCAAATCAAATATATTACTTAGTTTGAACATGAGAAAAATACTTTGGAGGAGAAATGTCAATTAACTATTGAGTCTACTTCTTCTGATCCTCCCCTTTCAAACGTACATCTGATTGGCAGTTTCTATGACAACTGTGCGGTCTTTTTCTGCGTCATTGGTCCATACGGAAGGTTTTCTGTTTGATTGACAGTCGTCATGGTAACATTCTTGCCCTCCATTTTGTTAGAACCTTTCCTTTTTTAGTTCAAAAAATATCCTTCCCGCCCGAATTTATATAGTCATCAGAGTTATGACACTAGCTAACTAGTTACATTAAAATGTCCATATTAAAATGTAGCATTGTATTAAATAAATTAATCATACCGAGGTGTATGTATTAAGGCGACGCTAACTGACTCGAGCTAGCTAGCTCTAGTTATCTAACGTTATATTGGCTGGCTGTACGTTAGCAGCCTGTAGTTTCTATGGTCTGCCGGCCCGGTTCGCTGCGCAGGTTTGGAACGCGCGCCATTTTGTGAAATTTACAAAAAAAAACTGTTTTTAAGAAAACAAGTGCTTCAATGTTTGGAAGCATTTTTTGACATGAGTTGTAAACAATGCCGCTATCGCTGACATGGAATTCTTGGCCAGCTGACGATGTGCAAGCGTGCAGCGAAATGTTGCTTTTCCTGTGTTCGGATCGAATAAGTTTCTGTTGACGGTGCTGGCGAGTTAACGGAGAGGCGCTGTTGATTTGGAAACAGAATTGACACCAACTCATAGGAGTGAAGGCTGTACGTTGGGAAATCAGGGGGGCTCCATGGAGGAGAATAGACTGGATTTACTCATTCGCCGTAAGGCATTGGGGTGGATAAATGAGGATATGTTTCTCGGATAGGAAGAGTGACAGGCACCGACAAAGGTGAGTTTGCACTGTGCAAGCAGGCTAGCTACCAGCTAACTGCCTACGCTACTTCTCTTTCGCCGAGGATTCTGGTCAATGGGAGTCAGTTTATCCGAAGAGTTGGCTAAGCTAGCTAGCTATATACTATTAGCCAAGCAACTAAACAGTGAAACTAGCACACGTCGAGGACTTGTCATGCAATTGAAAATTTTAGCTGGCCATTGCTCATTTTAAACATTTTCAGCAACTGTTGCTTTGTAGATGTGCGTTTCGTGGGATGACAACATGATACGAGACACAAAATGATACCAACACAACCAACTGAATAGTAGGCCACGCTGATGGGGGCTGTCTGTGTAAATGCTGGAATTTAGCGAACATGTAGGATACTCCATGGTAATAATTTGAAAGTCGTTCGAACGACAAGTTAAAGGACGATAAATGATCACTCTGATCAATCAGGTGTGTGGACTCCAGAGGTTATAGCAAGTTATCACAAGTTATTTTGTTATTTCTAAACATCTGTAGTTCATGGCTTAGCCCTCCATGCTAGCGAGCTAGCTGGTTAACATAATTAACTAGCTAGATGGCTATAGCTAACTTTTGAGGTGGTGCATTTGTAACTTCACTTCCATCATACCGAATTTATAGATGGTTCGCTAGACCAATGCTAAGTAGCTATTTCATATTAACCTACATGGTTAACAGGCTGAAAATGCATGGCCTGCTTGACGCAATTTAGCAAGTACCCTAAAGTCCTAACTGCATGCTTCTGCGAAACACCGTTCAGTGAGGCAAGTAAGCTAACGGCGCTTAGTGTTAGCTAGTTAGCGGGCTAGTTATTTTTAGAACTATTAATTGTGTGGTTAGCTTGGGATCAATTGGATAATGTTGATTATGACTCTTCTAAAACGTGAAAAATTGGCGCCAGTCAAGGGAGATGCTGAACCTGAATTCAGAGACATAAGATCCAGTTGGTACACCACATCTACTTTGCAATAAGTTGGCTAGCTAGATGACTTGAATGGATGAATTGCTTTGGTATGCTGACACCGGGTCATTACCTAGTGGTATAATGGTCAGGAATAAGTTTGAGCGTCGTTCATAACGGTTTGTTTAACGCCTTTACTGACTGTAGATCGTTTCTGATGATAATAATTTTGGCATTGCACTTATGTAATGGATGATCGACTTTTGTGACATGAGTTCATAGCTTGTGATTCATTGTTGAAAAGGGGGAGGACCTGCTGTCAACATACAGATGACATGCAGGGGGATATTGAGAAAGACTTGTTAAAATATTAATGGAAGTGTGGGACTTGCAGATTTGGACTTGAGATGTAAACCAAGCATGCACATCTGTTATACATCCACATGTCCATCTGGGTATGATGTCCAGTTTTCAAAAGGACAAAAACAAACTAAAGATCAGGCCTTGTAGGGGTGATTGATTGCAAAACCGATTTTACCTTGTCATAGTTGAAAAATTACAGTTTGGTGTGTAAAATAGACATACAGTAAACCTCAAGGTCCATTGAAACCTCTTTCCTATCAAAATTTCACTTTTTTAATCTGCAACTTGCAAACGCTAGCTTTTGAAACAGTGCAAGTTGTGACGTCAATGCAAGTTGTGACGTGCAGCATCAACTTTGTCACGCCCCAACATTCCGCCCTCTGGTTTTCTGGTCCAGGAACATAAACGGAAGTCGCGTAGATCTCCGACACTTTTTTTAGCTAGCGGCGCGCTGCTACAGAATTACAAAGAAGAACGTTTTTCTGGTCAGCATATTGAAAATGTACTACGGTGGTTCCAGGCTGTAGAGGGAATGCTGACACTTTTCAGAGGCTTCCTAAGGAACCAAACACTGGACGGGCTAGTGTGTGATGTTGTCTATGAGAAGATCCCTGTGCAGTTCGACCCTCAATTACACATTTGGCAAATGTTAGCGAGACTCCAGCTTAGCTGCTTTTTATTAACGCTGATTTGCAAGGAATGCAAGAACAGCTAGATAGTGAAAACACCTAGACTATAGGCATGTTTAGTTTGCTAACGCAAGAGCATAGGTACAGTAGCTAGAATGTGTAATGATTTAGCCTAGTTATTATTAGCAATGGGGCGTTATTTCATGTTCCTGTTTCATTCAAATAAATAACCTGTGTTGTCATGTAAAGGATGCATGTTTGTCCAGATCTATTTTACAGCACAATAGCTAGAGTTGAATCACGATAGTTTGTTTGCTAAGCTGTACTGTGTAGGCTAGTGCTGTTAACCCCCTAAGGCGATCCTGTTTGCGTCGACAATTGAAGTAGAAACAACTAACGGCATAATTTCAAATTATATCTAGTCAATCTGTTGAAAACAGTGTAGTGTAGACACAATAGATTTATTTGTAAGTTTTTATTTAAAGTCTCCACCTTTGTTGTTTTTAGTGTGCTGTTGGCCGTGTTGCGTCTTTGCTCAGCAGCGTCACCTGTTGAAAACCAACCAATCAGCGCGCAGCTCTGATCTATTATTTGTGAGCATACCATAAAAGTAGAAAAAAACTAGTGTTTTTTTTACGGGAAAATATTAGATTTTTCAGGGGGCATAGAATAGCACCCGGGCCATTTTCAGCCAAACCAATGTTACATTCCATATTTGGAGACCTCAAGGAACAGTGTGAAATACCCCAAAAACCCAGTCAATCGCCCCTTTAATCCTCGCAAATTGTAACTTTTAAAAAAATGGTGTCAAAACATCTAAATATACACAAGATTATTCTAATTAAGTCTGGCCTACTTCCACAACCTTTCAATTTTCAATAAAGTTTGAAACAAAACTCAAATTAATTGCTAATCTTGGAAAATAGCATTAAATCCACGCTAATGTTAATACTTTTTTCAAAATTGTGTGCTTGTTTGTGCACATTCTGAAGATTTTTAGTACTGTGAATTTGCACTGTCAGTTCTGTTTTTGAAATAAAGGTCGGAAATGAATGCGTTAGTTTTTTTATCCGATTCATCGATGAATCGAAAAAAAAATAGACAGATTAATCGATTATCAAAATAATCGTTAGTTGCAGCCCTACTCTCATCTTCCGATTAAAAGTACCCCCCGGAATAAAAGTACCCCCCGGACAAATCCTCAAAATCTAATAAAAATACCCCCCGGAATAAAAGAACCCCCCTCGGAAAATTGCCAAATCAGCACGCAAACTGTGTCCATATGCTATCAAAATGTGTTCCTACCAGTGTAAGTGTGCATCTTTTACTGTCACTTGCAATCAGGAATAGAAATGGACAGCAAATATACCATTGCTAGGAAAAAAAACTTCAACACTCAGGGCTCCAGACTAACTTTTTTTACTAGGAGCACAGTAGCCCCTGACTGAAAATTTTAGGAGCGCAAGCAGAAAATTAAGGGGCACACCTTATATTGACCTGCAATGCATTTATCAACGTAACTGGAGAGGGTACAATTCACTGGCAATTTTAGATCCTTTTTAGGAGTGCTCAAGCACTCCAAATATTTTTTTAATATTTTCTTAAATAAATTGTTTATCATTTGATGCTGGTAGTTCATGAAGAAAGGGACATCCTTAGTTTTTTCATTCAATATTTTGCATAATAATACATAAATGTATTAATTGTTATCCAGTGAAATTAGGGATTTATATTAGCAAGGGGGTTTACGTTTAGCACTTTTGCAAGGCACTGTATTCATGTCACATTCTCATTGGGAGCTGAGCACCCCTAAAGGTCTGATCCTAGAATCGCCCCTGCAACGCACCATATAAGCTTGAGTTTAAATACATTATTTAATGTGACACTTACGTACTGTACATGCAAGTCTTAGCTAAATGACTTAAATGTATGATGCACTTTTCGATCAGTCCTCCGACACCACAACACGATACTTGCCGAGTATAACAGCGCAACAGCTCAAACACAGTAAGGGAGGGATACAGTAGCAACGCTAGTGCTAAATAAGTATTTAGCTGCTAGGCTCCATGACGCCGGGTAAGAAGGGCTCGTGAAACTGGTCACCAAAAGAACGAAGGGGCACCCACTTGTCTGGCAGATTAAGACATGTTCATAGGTTGAGGCTATTTTTCGCTAGGTACCTATAAACCTAGCTAAAAGTCTTGGAAAGTTTAGGATAATTTTCGCTAGGTTCCTACAGTGGCCCTGAAGTGCAAATTACACCCCCTAATGAGTACATCCCCCAAATGAAAACACTCCCCCCGAATACGAGTGAACTTCCCCCAAATCGGATGACTTGCTCACCTCCCCCCAATACAAAAACACGCTCCCCCAAATGGAAAACAACATTACATTAACTCAAAAACACATTACATTAACTCTGAACGGAAAGGGTAGGTACTACACTTCAGCGCTGATTGGATGCAGTAGCTAACAACGTTTTCGGGGGGAGTGTTTTCATTTGGGGGATGTACTCATATTAGGGGGTGTGATTTGCACTTCAGGGCCACCGTAGGAACCTAGCAAAAATTATCCTAAACTTTCCAAGACTTTTAGCTAGGTTTATAGGTACCTAGCGAAAAATAGCCTCAACTTTCCTAGACTTTAAGCTACGGTACTAATGCAGAAGGAAAGCTGATATCGCTGTCTTACGAGAGAACGTTGTATCTGCGTTGTTGCTAACGTGTGCTGACATTGTGCACACCCAATGAATTCAAAATTTGTAGGTCGCACATTCGCGAGTCCTTGTAAAAAATGCTTGCACTGTCTCAAAAACTGGTCGCAAAATGCGACCATTTGGTCGCAGTCTGGAGCCCTGACACTTGTAATTTGGAAATACATAATCATTGTTAGAAAATTAAAAAAAATAGGCTTTCTGGTTACAAATATATGGTAGTACTTTTACTCAAAAACTTACAGTCAACATGACTGCAGCATAAAATGAAAACCACTGGAAATACATAGTTATTACAAAAAAGAGGTTGTCTAGTTACAAACATACATGTACTAGTACTGTACTAACACTTTTCCTGAAACGGCTTACAGTCAACATGACCACTACCAAATAAACACACAAACAAATAAACATTGCTAAGAAAATACTTCAATGCCTGTAGCTTGGAAATACATAGTTACAAATTTGTCAAACAAACTTGTAGTAAACACGCAATGTTTCCCACACATAGACTAATACGTGGCGGTGCACCACAGAATCAACAACGGCCGCCACATATTGCGTTTCCTAATTATTATTTTTTTTTAACACTATATAGTTTAAAACACGCAGCGTATTCGTTCAGCTGCATTTCCTGTCCCTGCACTCCCTCCGTCTCTCTGTCACTTAAACGTCTTTCTCACATACGCACAGTCACAACGTCAGCACACGTTATAGCGACGATGCATACATATGCCGTTCTAGTAAGACCGACAGCTATATCAGCAAGCCTTCAGCATTAGTGCCATACCTAAAGGTCTATGAACGTTGAGGCTACTTTTCGCTAGGTACCTATGAACGTGTCTTAATCATAGGTTCCCCTTCGTTCTTTTGGTAAGAAGTCTCAGGAGCTAGCTACTTAACTGGCATCATAGAGCCGACCAATTAAAGTTATTTAGCACTGGCGTTGCTACCTAAATGATTTGTTTGTTGTTGTTGTTTTTTGTGGAGGTGTGAATCATTTTGGAGTAATATAATAAAGTTCTGTGTAACAAATTATTAACAAAGGAACGTCTGACATGACCCCCCCCCCCCTCCACAAGCACATGGTCATCAATATTCAGTGACACAGGTGTGTTGTCGGTACTGGGTAGAGACACAGGTGTAGGGATGGGTATCGAGAACCGGTTCTGTCAGGACCCGGTTCCAAATTTCTCGAAGCCCGAATATCAATAAGGTCCAAGCTTATCGATACCGCTATCGAGACCAAGTAAGATAATGTAACATTGACTTATGTCTCGAGAAATAAGTAATGTTATTTAAATCAAATCGCTGGTGCACAAACATCAAATCAAATTTATTTGTATAGCCCTTTTTACACGCAAGCATGTCATAGAGGGCTTCACATACGCCCATAGAACTGCCCCTCAACCAACCTAAACCCTCAAGGAAGACAAGGAAAAACTCCCAACGGGAGAAAAAATGGAAGAAACCTTGGGAGGAGCAATTCAGAGAGGGATCCCCTCCTCCAGAGACGGTTGGCAAGAGAGAGGAGCAGAACACAAGCTAAACATAGTCATACAGTGTCAATGGGTTTTGAAACACCAAAAATCCATTGTTCGGCTTTATAGACGTTGGATGGGACCTGGAAACTCGCTGTTGGCCGTCATGGAGGCTGGTTTCCGGTTGACGACCTGGTCCAGCGTTGGTAGACCGACGACCAGGCAGGTCCTGACAGCTCAGACCCCCCACACCACAGGGGATGTGTGAGGGGACAGAGAGGAGAACAGGGATTAGAGAATGCCAGGAGCAGCTAACAGTTTCAGTCGTAATAGAATGAGATCCCCACCGGTCAAGTGTGGACTAGTGCAGCAATTTAACAAAGCTAAGAGGGTATTTGATGCAGCCCCACACACCAAGACAACGACAGCCCCCCTTGGTTGGAACATGAAATCTGTTACAGGGGAAACAACTCTAAAATAGGTTATATTTATACTAGTGCTGTCAAACGATTAAAATATTTAATCGCGATTAATTGCATTAATGTCATAGTTAACTCACGATTAATCACAATTAATCGCACATTTTTATCTATTCTAAATGTCCCTGATTTCTTTTTGTCCCAATCTTTTTTCAAATATTGATGCTCTTATCAACATAGAAAAGTGGTTCGGATTGCTTTGTGCAAATATTTTTTTTATTGAAAACAACATTGCAATCGCCTGGCTTTGACGAGGGGGCAGAGAATTCGCATCAGCTGTGTGCTTGGCCATCAAGTGGTATTTCAGACTGGACGTGCTGCGATGATAGCTCAGTTTACAACGACAAAACACACAGATCACTGGTCTTGTCACTAGAACCATTTGGCAACTTTTTAAAAGCAAACTTTCCTTTCAGAATCTTATTGGCATCCATTTCGGCATCTCGTGCTCGTCATCCACTCAAAACGTAACGTTAGCCTACTACCAGAGAATGTCTAATATCCGTAAACGGGCTCTGCTACTACTCTTTAGCCAGCTCGCAAGCCAAACGAGTGTTTGGCGTGCCTGTTGTTTTGTTTCCGGTCTAGCTAGATCCGGTGTGGTGTTGTAGTTTTTCTAACGTCGGTAGTTGTTGCAACAGCATTTGAAAAAAACTACAAAGTTTGCTAGGCCAAAAAGAGCGTTAATCGCGCGATAAAATAATTGACGCCGTTAATTTGGGTTTGCGTTAACGCCGTTAATAACGCGTTAAACTGACAGCACTAATTTATACGAATAAGGATGAAAACAACCAGCCCCCCGTTGTCTCCAACTAGTAAACTATAACAATAAAAATATACAGCAACGGAACTATTACAGTAACAATATACAATAACAGGTTTACTTTATTTGTAAAATTTAAATGGGCAGTGTGAACATAATCTAAAATTACAATTTAAAAGTTACATGTGATACACACATAGGCAAACGCACACCCCAGGTTTACATAGAAAGTACACACATTTAACAATCATAGGATTGACTAAACAAGAACGTTTTTAATCTAGTTTTAAATGTCGAAACAGTATCAGCCTCCCTAATTGAGACAGGTAATTTGTTCCAGAGAAGAGGTGCTCTATATGAGAACGCCCTACCTCCAGCAGTTTTTTTTCTTAATTTTGGGTATTACCAGATAGCCGGCATCTTGAGATCTTAGAGTCCTTGCGGGGCAATAGGGTGCAAGGAGACCGGAGAGGTACAGTGGTGCCAATCCATGTAGAGATTTGTAAGTTAGTAGTAAAACTTTGAAATCAGCTCTGGCTTGGATAGGGAGCCAGGGTAAAGAGATAAGAGTAGAGGTTATATGATCAAACTTTCTTGTTTTTGTCAATAGTCTAGCAGTACCATTTTGTACCCGCTGTAAATTTTTCAAGTAGGTAATTGGGAGGCCAGAGAACAACACATTGCAGTAGTCCAATCGGGACGTAACAAAAGCATGTTTTAGTTTTTCAGCATCATCCTTTGAGAGGAATTTTCGTATTTTGGCAATATTACGTAGATGGAAAAATGCAGTTCTGGTGATTTGTTTAATATGGTACTCAAACAAAAGGTCTGGGTCCAATATGACTCCTACATTTTTTACCAACTGGCTTTGAGATACTTTAACATACAATGTATAAACGAATAAAATTACTAAATTCAATTGAATGGCCTGCCAACCGCCTTTAAACTAAACAAAGAAGAATGTTATTGCCTCAAGCGCTACCTAGGTAGCGAGCTCGCTTCATTTATAATTTTGTTGCTAGCTACGATAGCAGAACGCACGAAACGGTCAAAGGCTTGGCTACATTTTATTAAAGCCAAAGATAAAGACGAAGCAAAGTGCAATATATGTTCTAAAGTAATTTCTTGTAAAGGGGGTGAAACAACTGCGATGAAAAAGCACCTCAACGTTGTGCATCAGATAAAGATAAAAAGTAGTACTTCGACTGTCTCCGAGTCGCAACGGTGCAAACTCCAGCTGCCTTTGCAGGACAATCCTCTGGTGAGCGCACCACAATTTCGTAGCGAGTCTCCGTCGTTGACAATAATAAGCCAATTCAGGGCTCAACAGTGCAACTATTTACCATATGCCCCTAAAATTTGATGTGTGCGCGAACTGCAAAAATTATTTACGAGCAGTGTATGAGTATAGACAAGCCTCCCACCCTCACTGTTGATCATTCAAAACAGTCACCAGGAGAATGGCTCTGTGGGATGCTTAAGCATAGTGTTAAACAAAAACAGAGACAGAAGAAAATAGGGATAAGATAAGGAAGGTTTGGGTTTGGTTAGCTGGTCATTTAGCTATATCAGGTGCATTTTGTTGAAACGTGTTCAACTTTTCATAAAGTCGATGAGCTTGACAATGTCACTTCGTCAACCGACCAATCACAGTCTAGTTACTCATCCAGGTTGTGGACAGATTTAGATATAGCCAGAGTCAGGATCCATTGTGCCTATTTGCTCCTTTTAGCCAGCCTCCTCCTGAGAGCAACACGTTCCCCTTGTTCAATTTTACATCTGTTTTACTTAAGAAATAGAAAAGTATCGATAGTGGTATCGATAAAGACTCGAATCGTTAAGCAAAATGGTATCAAAAATGGTATCGATATCGATAAAAATTAACGATACCCATCCCTACACAGGTGTCATGCAGGACGTGGACGCTGTGACGTGTCATGCCGGATGTGGAAGCTGACATGGGAATCACAGTGGTTGATTCAACCAAACTCTGTACAAGATCGGAATTCGACTTTAAGCGGTGTTTCACATTGTTGCGTGCCTTTGCATACGCAGATCTCATATGGCAGAGATGTGGCAGCATCAGGGTGGATGTCTCTCTACCATATGTGTTCAGCACTTTTGCCAGCTCATTCAGGAACTTCCCATCCTTGTTAAGGCTCTGATCAGTTGTGTCAGTTGGCAGGCCAACATGGTCTGTAGATACCCTGGTTGTGGAACTACTGATGGTAGGTACTGGTGCTGGCACTTGATCTGGGGCTAGCGTTCCTCCTTCATCTTGATCCTCCGCCTCAAATTCAAGCTCAATGTTGAATTTGAGCTCCCCATCTTCTGTGTCTAGTAGCTCATTCCCTTCATCTACTGGATCCTGATTTAGTGGGGCAGCGCGTCAAACTCCCTCTGGTGGTGCAATGGAGGCAAGGAGATCTTTTAGTATTTTTGGTGGCTCCTTTGCCATCTCGTCCTGGCGGAATGCCACAATCTCCTCTCCCACCAACTGATAGTTTGTCCCGGACAAACAAGTCCTCACTCCCATCTAGGGCACTGAGAATGAAGTTCTCCTTCAATGCCGCAGTGATGTCAACCTGGGAGAGAAAATCCTTGAAAATCCTTGCTGCCGTTTGCAGCTCTTGCCAGCGAGGGAAAAGCCTCCCTCACAGCCCTGGCCAGATATCCCTCTTTGGGCTTTTGCTGAAGCCAATCTTTACGTTTTCCATCCCACCTCTTGGGAAGGGCAGCTGCTTCCTTTTCATATTGGAGCTTGAACTCGTAGCAGCGCTTCCCGAGATCATACTTCTCTACAAGCGAATACTTTTTCTTTTTTGCATTGCTTGACTCGATGTCCTCTTAGTAGCAAAGCAAATGTGTCGTAAATTGTGTGTTGATTGATTTTACGATTGGACGCACTCAACATGTGTTAACATTGACCAATTACAGCACTACTGTACTTCAACAACTGAGTGCCCAAAAAGAAAATTGAAAGATGCACTGTTAACCACGGAAATACCCTGGGATTTTTATTTGACGAGAGGCTCGTTGTTGTGCCTGTCATGCTGGTGTGCTGAATGGGAACCGTTATGTGAGTGTACAGTAGCTAGAGCTAACATCAGAGCCATAATGAGGCTCTGGCTAACATTTACTAGCTTGCACTGACAACCTTCAGTTGGTAGCTAACGTCGTTAGCTAATGTAAGCTACTTGCCAGTAGCTAGCTAGCTAAGGTAGCTATCGTTTTCACATCAGTACGCCAATTTCTGGCGGCCGGTGTTGATTCTGTGTGGCGCACCGCCACAAATTAGTCTGTGTGGGGAAACACTGGGGTCTATGTAACCTGTTCTGAAATGGTTCTATTATAATTTATATAATGTGATATATATCGTTATCGCAAGAGGCTGCAATGTATATCGCAATATGGATTTTAGGCCATATCGCCCATCCCTATACCCCGTCCTGAACACGCCCATTTTTTACCATTTATAGTCAATGCAAAGCACCTCATGAATGCTAATCTAGTATCTCATCATGACCCTGGCATACGATTGTTCTTTACAGTGAATCATAGGGATGGGCGTGGTTAATCGAATATCCGGGTATCATAAAGTAAGTTAGTATTCGAATACTTTTTTCGAATACTTATGAGCGTAGTTTAATTTTAAAAAAAAATGTTTTAATGAAAAACTGTCGTGTTGTGAATTCTAATAGTTGTGACGTTAGAAATGATGAAAACCATCAAAAAAGGTAGGCTACGCCTGCGTTCTGCTGCGAGTGTCCTTTCATTTCATTTGGCGCTACAAGAAGCATTGTGTCCTGGCTAAGCAGTAGGCTACCTCGCAGCAACCTCAGTTCATGCAGTTTTTTCTACGCCGGCCTGCTCGTAAATCAACTCCGTACTGGCCTCTCCCCTGAACATGCTACATGCTCATTTTCCTGAATAAAAATGCGTATGGCTAATGCAGTTGTGGCTTATTTATTTTCTTACCAGTAGCCATGTAGAGCTAGCGTAATCCGCTGTTTATGTTAGTAAATTTAAAAGTAAATATGCAATATTTCTCCATGTGTGTCTTCCGTTTTTATTGAGGATAGCCTTCCCAATGTGTTTAATTTAGTCCAATGTAACCTACTTTTTATTTCACATAATAATAGGCTAATCGCTTTTCCGCCAAATTAAGAGCCTACGTCTGAAGACGCAGCGTTTTTTCAAGTTCATTGTCTTTTCGTCATGTTAATAAATTGATCTTTCATTTGTTTTCTTTATTCAACCCTTATTTAATCTAATAGCTGAACAGTCCCAATTATTGCCAGAATGTGTGGTGGTTCATGTGTTTACTGTATGCTTTGCGTCACGGCAGGCTAATTAACGGAACCACATTAACAAAAATAGATTATCCGGATATTCGAAAATAATTTCGGATACTATTCGAATAGTGAAATCAGTTCAAATCTCCATCCCTAGTGAATCATAGCACATGACAACTTCTCAGACACTGTTAGCCTATTGGTGGAGTCCGAAAATTAGGTGGCCGGTAGATCACCAATTAAAAAAAACTGTGCGAGTGACGTCAACTGTGCCAGTGATACTGCGAGTCGAGATACAATTTGAAAACAAAAGCGTTTTGTTGTGAACAGTAATCTATTAGCCTAAAGTCTGGACTGATAACGAGGACGTAGAGTGTAGCGATTGCACGGGAGCTTAACGACTGTATTTCCAGTTTTTGACATGAGGATATTTGCACAGTATTAAATAAATATATTTAGTTATACACTGTTTTCTGCAGTTATCTAAAGGTAGGATATGTGATGCTATCCTGTATTCCATGCAGTCGGGGAATCTCCCCCTACTGAACTCTCGTAGTGGACAATCTGATGGTGAGGAAGCGCTGAATTTTTATTAAAAATTTGAGTTGGATTGTACAAGGTGTTTATGGAACAAGAATCACTCAGTACAAGCGCAAATAACACTGCTGGATGTAATCTTCATGATAATCATGAAATTAAATGAAAAAAACGTGTGTGAGGGAAAACAAAATATATAAATATTACGAGTAATGTTCTTCCCGCATTTATTTTCTGCAGTCTGACTACAGTACGGTCTTCTGCGTTGCCAATTCCAACTGTTTCCAAAATGTGCGTAGGCCTACGGGAGGGTCAGAGTTTGCGTGGAGGACCGCACATTCTCCCGTCAAGTTTGTTTTTTATAAATCACAACCTTTGCGTGGAAAGTGGCGTGCGCACATTTTCAGCCCCGTTTTGTGCGTACGCAAGCTTCATAAATGAGACCCCAGGTCTGCCATAACTGATTCTCTGGTGCTACAGGAATATCTGGACCACAGCCAATCAGAGGCAAAGACCCGCCCCTTCTCTGTCTCTGATTAGTTTAGACCACGATATGATCCAACCATGGGTGTGGTTTCGTCAAAGAAGAAACAAACGCTTCCTTCCTGGAGAGGCAGCGGAGTTTAGGTGCACCGGTGTGACCTAGGAACATTTTTTGTTGCACCCGTACAAATTTTGATCGCATATGCGCAAAGCTTGAACCTTACATACATTTAAAAAGTATTGTTGTTCTCAATACAAACCTTGTTCTGTAAAATGTACAGGCAATAGAACTGGCTGTTTAGTTGTGATTTATGCCACATAGATGTTGTAACTACACATTTTAATAAGACAAATATTAACTAGCTTTAAATCCATTTATAAATTGAGCCTTAGCATGGAACATTTTCACATCTAGCATGGATACATTAATCTATCAATTTTGTAGACATAAATGACATAAATATTCATAAAGTTAGTGCTCAGAGATTTGCCCCAAAAAATATTATTATTATTCTACCTTGTTATGGAATTTCAGAGCATACAATCTAGCCCATTTTCTTTGTTTGTTGTTCTGATGACCAATACCCCCTAACAACCATTCCAATAACTGAAATGTGATGGTTAATTTATTGGTAATAAACTGGTAGCAAAGTCATTAGTTAAATACATAAAATAAATATCCTCATCAAGAAAACATTGTATTATAAGCAAAAGGATTATTCAGAAGTGTTCAAACAAATAACTGATGAGAGAAAGCAGCCTAGCATAGTTGATTGATGTTAGGGGTGGGCGATATGGCCGAAATCTTCTATCACGGTATGAGTAATTGTATATCACGGTTACGGTATATATCACGGTATAGTAATTGTTCTGTAAATTCTATTAAGAAATGGTACAAAATAACCATACCGTACTTCATCATCACACTCGATTATTCATTACAAACAAAATCAACTGCCTCACATGAGACAACACTTCAGTTAAAAACAAATGACTCAAAAAAGTTACGAGTAGCGTTCCGATTGGCTGATGCGCAGTCATGCCATCCGCGTGGTTACCTACCGACAGCTCAATACGGATCAGTAATGCCCTCCGACGAAAAATGAGCGAAAGCGAAGAAGAAGAGTTTTACTATCCATATAACTTTGGTTTCGGCGTATCAACCTCGTTAAAGCTCGGTCGATACGTTAAAGCCTCAGTTTGATGTTTCCCGGCATGACCTCACTCTCAGTTAGTAAGTAGTTAGCCTTCACCAGTCATCCTAGATCAAGAATGCTAGCAACGCCACCAGTGTAATTTTACAACAATAATTTTACAGCATGAGACATAAATCTTGAACAACAAATCGAATTGGTTACCTGCAGAATGGGTCATCAAATATATAATTAATTAGCATCGGCATGAATGTGGTCCGCTTAGACAAAATACACTCCACATCGAAAATTCCGTCAGACCAACGCAAATGTGCTTCAGGTCAAACGAAAATAGCAAATCAAATAAAAGTTAAACTACAATTCTAAAGATCGCAAGAATGTGATTTATATGATGGCTTATATACAATACAACAACCAGACATTTAATTGACACGTGTGATACAAAAATATAGTATAAAAGTATACCGCGGTTGAAACGGTATAGCCAAATCTCTCCCGGTAGACACATTTCTACCGTCTCACAGTATATACCTTCATACCGCCCAGCCCTAATTGATGTAGAATCTAAGTTATTAATAAAATGCCCAATTATTCTGAATGAAGACAAAGATAACACAATGTTACCTACATGCAATGTCAACCTGCATTTCCAAGCTGCTGTTTTAGACTGCCAAGCAAGCCTGAACATTCTGGTCACAACGGGGCAAGTTAACATCATTTGGAATGTAGAATCACAGTATTATTAATAATCTCATACTGATTGATGCCATCGTAGCTCTGTGAACAGGGCCATATCCCTTACAAATTGTTTCCATCCCCAAAAACTTTCAGAATTAAATCTAATATTAGAAAATCTAATGGAAGACTCAAAATGAGGAGACTGTTAACTAAAACTCAAAACAGCATCTCTTGGATATGAATCTGTCTTGAAACCCCAAACATTACTGGACCTGCTTAATCTGAAGAGCGTGACTGACAATATTGTATTTTAAATACAAGTAACTTACTTAGAAATATTAAAAGCTCAAAGCATGTGATTTGTAAATACAAACACATTTTATGGAATTTCTGTGTCTAGAGTTTGTAATTAGTTAATTATGTTGCTGTGTATTTACTGTGACTAAATGAAGAGGTGGAAATAAATGTCTGAATATCATGTTCTTGGGGTTTAAGGAGTTTTTTTTTCTTTTTTTTTACCCAGCTCGTGTAACTAGCCTATCTTTCAAATTTTGGCGTGCAAGCTATTAGGGCTGTCCCCGACTAACTAAGATTTTTTGTCAACCAAGACTTGACTAAACACTTCTGGAAATCGACTAATCTAAATTAGTCGCCGTTTTAAGAGATAATTTGAAAGAAATACATACAGTGAAGAAAATAAGTATTTGAACACCCTGCTATTTTGCAAGTTCTCCCACTTAGAAATCATGAAGGGGTCTGAAATTGTCATCGTAGGTGCATGTCCACTGTGAGACATAATCTATTTTTTTTAAATCCAGAAATCACAATGTATGATTTTTAAGCTATTTATTTTTATGATACAGCTGCAAATAAATATTTGAACACCTGTCTATCAGCTAGAATTCTGACCCTCAAAGACCTGTTTGTCTGCCTTTTAAATGTCCACCTCCACTACATTTTTTATCCTAAATTAGATGCACCTGTTTGAGGTCATTACCTGAATAAAGACACCTGTCCACCCCATACAATCAGTAAAAATCCAACTACTAACATGGCCAAGACCAAAGAGCTGTCCAAAGACAATAGAGACAAAATTGTACACTTCCACAAGGCTGGAAAGGGCTACGGGGAAATTGCCAAGCAGCTTGGTGAAAATGGGTCCACTATTGGAGCAATCATTAGAAAATGGAAGATGCTAAACATGACTGTCAATCTCCCTTGGACTGGGGCTCCAGACAAGATCTCACCTCGTGGGGTCTCAATGATCCTAAGGAAGGAGAGAAATCAGCCCACAACTACACGGGAGGAGCTTGTCAATGACCTGAAAAGAGCTGGGACCACCATTTCCAAGGTTACTGTTGGTAACACAAGACGTCATGGTTTGAAATCATGCATGGCAAGGAAGGTTCCCCTGCTTAAACCAGCACATGTCCAGGCACGTCTTTAGTTTGCCAATGACCATTTGGATGATCCAGAGGAGTCATGGGAAAAAGTCATGTGGTCAGATGAGACCAAAATAGAACTTTGGGGTCATAATTCCACTAAACGTGTTTGGAGGAAGAAGAATGATGAGTACCATCCCAAGGACACCATCCTTTCTGTGAAGCATGGGGGTGGAAGCATCATGCTTTGGGGTGTTTTTCTGCACATGGGACAGGGCGACTGCACTGTATTAAGGAGAGGATGACCGGGGCCATGTATTGCGAGATTTTGGGGAACAACCTCCTTCCCTCAGTTAGAGTATTGAAGATGGGTCGAGGCTGGGTCTTCCAACATGACAATGACCCAAAGTACATAGCCAAGATAACCAAGGAGTGGCTCCGTACAAAGCATATCGAGTTTCTGGCGTGGCCAAGCCAGTCTCCAGACCTAAACCCAATAGAGAGTCTTTGGAGGGAGCTCAAACTCCGTGTTTCTCAGCTACAGGCCGGAAACCTGACTGATCTCGAGAAGATCTGTGTGGAGGACTGAGATTATTCAAATTGTAAACTTCAATTTAGGGAATAAACCTGCAATCTTGCTTCATGTCTTTGATTTTACACACATGTATATACACAGTGTTTCCCCTAGGATTTTTTTTTAGCAGTGGGAGCAGGTCTGTCCGACCCCCCCCCCCCCCCCCCCCCGGCCGAAATAAAGTTCTAACCCTATATTTTGGAGTAGGTTAGTGTAATAGTCTAATAACAAATGTAATATTGCATATATTTTTGTCCTATTTTCCATAAAGCAATACAGTTAGGCTACCTAAAGTATGTGCTAAATGGCAGAAATATGCTGCCAATTAATAATTGACGTTACCACTTATTGTAAATGGTCAGTAGCCTAGCCTATCGATCAAGGTACTCGAAAGCATGTACACTGTCGGCTTCATTTGATCTTGATAGGCTAAGCATTCTTTAGCAAATAATAACAATATACCCACTATTAAATAAAACTACTTCAGCATAATAATGCACCTAAAATACAAACGTGAGCAAGGGCAGCAATCGTTATCGAATCAACAGGCATGCAATTATGCTAGCAGGGGAAGAATACAAACAAATAAAAATCACCAGTTAACTTAAATTTGCAATAACTGTAGATTAATACAATAACAGGCTTTAATGAACTGAAAACATAAGTTATACAACTTGCAGTTCTCAAAGACGCACACACGCAATCTCAACTGCGCTGTGTCCTTGCTATTCTCCGACATGCACTTTAACAATCACTGCTGATAGACGGCCTGTCTTGTACAGCCCTATTTTTGGTACCGTGGCTGCAGAAATTTAGCCGTGGCGGGCCGCCACGATAAAATGAAGATAGGGTAAACACTGATATAGAACTAGCTGACTAGTAACAAGAGTCAAACATCCAAAGACATAATTGTTGAATGCGTGCGGTCGCTCAAATCAAGAAATAGGCTGTAAAATAAAATGCAGATGGTTAAAACCTACAGTAGCACAGTACAAGCAAAACTTAAGTTTCCGAAACACAAAAATACTATGCCTAGCCTATATGCTACACAAAAATAATGATCCGATGGCCAATTTACGGTTTTCAAGTGGTAGGCTACATCATAGTCAACGTCGAGCTATGGAATATAAACCGTTGTTGGCAGTGTGCATTCAACATGTTTTTGAGTCACACTTTGATAAAATGGTTCCATACCACACCATTTATTTGCAATTTTGCCTAAAGGATTAATAGCACAAATTGCAGACAAAGTTTAGGCTACAAGCTACAATTGTGCTCATGTGCCGTGTGCAAAAAAACAAAAGCAGATTAACGAAAGGGAAAGGGAAAATGGTAACACGGGCAGCTCCACTAAAAAAAATTGGTGCATATTGACCAAACAATCCACTGAGTGGGGACAGCCCTACTAGCTATGCTTGTACACAATGAACTAGCTAATGTTAATGTCTAGTTAATTTATCTATGATAATCAACTAAAAACTTTAGATGGCTAGTGGTGTTTGTCCAATTATTTTAACAGAATTAGGCATACTTTTCTCTTTTAAAATATGAATCGGCTGCAGACTGTCATTTGGGATTGCATTTTCAAGTCGTCAATGCTATCATTGCAATGTTATTTTTGAGATGAGAAACATACGATTAAAGTTGTGCAAACCCAATACTTTGTGGATGAGTGCAACATTTTATTTATAATTTAAATGTAATTAAGTGGAATAGGTTGTAGTGGTTCAGATAATACTTTTTATTGTCCAAAATCAATGTAATTCAGTCATTTATTAGGGTTCCTCTGTTAGGAGGGAACCAATTGGTTTTGTTAGTTTTATTATTATTGTTAATATTCTTCTCCTTGCGCCACAATAACTCAACATGTTATTGGTCACAAATTTTCTAATTTTGCACATTGATACTATGTCCAAGTAGTTACCCCCACACCAAATATGGGCAACATCAGACCATAGGGGGCCACAGGCAACCCAAAAGTCAGATTTTCAAAGTGATGGCATTTCCACCCCATAGCTCAAATTCTTCTGAAACTTGGGGTACATGCTTTATTTCTCATGGGGAACCAAAAAGCCCCAAGGACCCATAAGGTCCGCCATGATGGATTTTCCTGTACAGTAGGGATGGGCATTCGATTAAATTGGCTTAATCGATCGTCGGGAGAATTAATGATCCATTTTCGATTAATTGTTAACATTTTTATTTTAAAATTCACTATTTATAGGCTATATTAAAACGCAGTGAAAATAGAAAAAACACAGCGTGTTTCCGCATTGAGATCTGTATGACAAGAAGAACAACTATTTCTGTAACTCCTAGCAGAGCCGACAGCTAGAAGCCGGTGCTCAAACACAACTGACCCTCGTTTTTTTTCCGGCTAATTAACAAAGCTTCATAAAATCCTTCGCCCTCAACAGTACTTAAGGGTAGCGTATCCATCTCCATGGACTTGCAGATCCGTTGGGTAATTTTCTCTGCTCGTTATGCATCGCAGCTCCTCCGTGCTAACACCGAGAGCAGGATGCACCGCCACTACCCAGTGTCGGATGTACGTTCTTCAAGTGGTACATCATTTGAGTCGTGGAGGAGTTGTATTTATACTCAGCTTTGCAGTGTTGGCAGGGAACAAAGTAATTTTTAAGTCTAAATGGTCTCACGCTACACTTCGCCGTGACCTCTTCATGTTTACTTTTGGAATACATGGAAACTCGCCGGTAACTGAGTAGGCTTGTGGTGTTTTTTTCCAAACATTGGCTTTGTTTGGTAAAATGTTTAATTGCTGCCACATACTATATCTTGAAGGAATGCAATGGATTTCGCTATGTTGCATCCTTTCAAGACTCAGACTACGCAACGGAACTCTCATTAGTTTTATTGATGAACAAATAATGTCAGACGAAATTCTAAATGATCGATAAGCAATCGTCGATTAATTATGCCCATCCCCTACTGTACAGTGATAATTTGGGAAAACCTTCAAAATTCCTCTTCTCTTGAACCAAAGGTCCAATTGACTTGACATTTTGAACAGATATGTACAATTGATGTATTTAAAAACGTTACTTGGGACAATTGAATCAGTGTTTCCCACACAGACTAATTTGTGGCGGTGCGCCACAGAATCAACACCGGCCGCCACATATTGTGTTTCTTTATTATTATTTTTTTAACGATATTTACAACACGCAGCGTATTCGTTCGGCTGCATTTCCTTTCCCGCTCTCCGTCCGTCTCTCTGTCACACACACAGACAGTCACAACGTCAGCACACGTTAGACAAGTGGGTTCCCCAAATTGTTTCCTAATCTGTGGGAAACACTGTAAATCAAATACAAAATGGCTGAAAGAAATGTATTTATGTAAATGTACACATTGCCTCAATTTCTTTGTATCAAAAAATCAAATAGAATTTTGACTGATGGTTTTTCAAACCTAATGTTCAAGATGACTTCACTACCATTAGCAATTTCACCTTGGTATGTCAAAATATTATTGAATTAGAGCTGTTTCAACCTTGACTGAATTTAACAATGCTTACCACAGGAAACGGCTTACTTTTTTATACAGTAACTGAACATGACAATATTCAACACTGAGAATAGCTCAATGGACTGGTACGGTGACCTGCAAAGTATAAGTTCGTAGATTCTAATCCAGCCACAGTGTTTCAGCCTGTCTTAAATTTGAATATCTGTTTAGTTAAACAGGATGACATTGTTCTGAAGTACCATGCGCAATTTCACCTTGATATGTCAAAAGATCATTGGATTACAGCTGTTTTAAACCGCCGTGCGAGGGTTAGATGTTTGTAATGTTATTGTTTGTTAGTTATTATAACCTTGTTGGTCACCCTGATTGTGCATGTTGTGTAGTTTAATGGGACCAGAGAGTCGGCTGCTGTACTGTCTTGGGCTGTCCCCACTCAGTCGACTAGTCGATTTTCTGATATGCTCTTGGTCGACTAAGATGTTTTTAGCCGAGCTGCCGTATGAGTGTGAGATCTGATTCCCGCTTGTGTCATCATTGCTGAATTAACTAAATGTTCTACAGAAATTGTAGATTATATTATTTAAGACAAATAAAGCAACTCTAAAAATATATAATTTAATAGAAAAGGTGTTACTGTTCCCTTTCGTTAATCTGCGTTTTGTTTATTTTTCATAGTTTGAAGTCGAATATGATGTAGCCTACCACCTGAAAAACGTAAGTTGGCATAGCCCTACTTCACTCATGCTAACGCGCTGGGTTGAACAATGAATACCTATTATAAGAATAACATCCAAAGCGAATTACATTATCTTCTCCGGCCAAGACAACAAAATCTTTCTCTTTTGCACCGTTCCCCACTCAGCTTCTATGTAAATTTGCATGCTGCAAGTTCAGGCAGTGATATGCACGCTCTGATGATTTGCATGTTAAACAAACAATATTTTAAATTTGTATTACATTGATACTAAATACCATCGTCATCCGGTTACAATAGGACTGGTGATATGAGTCTTATTATTAGTAGGCTATTAGCGGCTGAATCTGCAATGTCCAGCAGCCATCGAGTCTGATTGCGAAAATGTTTGCACGTTTTTTTTGTTTGTTTTTTAATTAAGAAAAAATGTTTCAAATTTCGATTTCGATTTTCAGACGTTTTCGTCAAGTCTTGGTCGACCAAAGAAAATCTTAGTCGGGGACAGCCCTAGTACTGTCACAGGCTATTCTCGCAAGGAGCTGAACATGAGCTCTGCCGTAGCCCGGTGACTTTTGTTAGTTGTGCATTGACTGAGATTCTGTAAAGAGATCAACTCAAGAAGAGTTTCAATATCCTATAAAAAGCTAATACTCAGCCCAGGCGTGGGCGATATGGCTAAAATCTTCTATCACGGTATGAGTAATTGTATATCACGGTTACGGTATGTATCACGGTATAGTAATTATTCTGTAAATTCAATTAAGAAATGGTACAAAACTATATCATAATTCATCATCACACTCGACTATTTATTACAAACAAAAACAACTGCCTTGCATGAGACAAAACTTTTGTTAAAAACAAGACCCAAAAAAGTTACGAGCGTTCCGATTGGAAGCTGAACTGCATCATCTAACAAAGCTCAGTGCTTACATACAATGCGGGAGATTACGTTTGAACGTTGTGAAGCAATCAAAGAAATAGTTGAATTTCAAGAGTCAGTGTGGAAGCTGAACTACATCAACAAAGCTAAGAGCTTAAATAGCCTACAATGTGTATATATCAAACCGCCCAGCCCTAGCCCTTACTGTTCATAAAATCTCAGCAGTTGGTGTGTAGCAAAGAGGCTCGAGAGGAGTCAGGTGGCTGAGCAATTAATGAATCGGGCTACTAATCTGAAGGTCGCCAGTTCGATTCCTGGCCGTGCCAAATGACGTTGTGTCCTTGGGCAAGGCACTTCACCCTACTTGCCTTGGGGGAATTCCCCTGTACTAACTGTAGGTCTCTCTGGATAAGCGCGTCTGCTAAATGACTAAAATATAAATGAGACTGATTTGTAACCTTATGCTCATGAGTTCAAATCCCCATTCAGCCTATTGTTGTTGGCCAAACATGAAGTAGTTTTGTTCTCCTTGTCCAAGTCTCAATCTTCTAGTGTACATGTTTATAATATTTTGCCATTTTGCGGAGGACCCACATCACTGCTTGCTGCTATATTTTATAATTGGATTGGTTGTGAACCTCTGTGTAATTTATTTTGAAAAAAAAAGTGCCGTGCTTTTAAATGTAGCCAATTACAGTGTCAACCAATTACAGACACAACATTCAGTTGTTGTTTGCATCGGGGGGGAATAAAACCATAAGCGAAGTTGGATTATCTGACAACCAATTGAACTGTGTCTGATCACTAATAGCCATCCTTCTAAATAAAAAGTGCAATTTACATTTAGTCATTTAGCAGACGCTCTTATCCTGAGTGACTTACAGTAAGTACAGGGACGTTCCCCCCAAGGCAAGTAGGGTGAAGTGCCTTGCCCAAGGACACATCATTTGGCACGGCCGGGAATCTAACTGGTAACCTTCTGATTACTAGCCCGATTCCCTAACCACTCAGCCATCTGACTCCCAAACTTAAAACAACAATAAATCAAATCGTACTGTTTCGTTACTACAAGGTTTTCACAACCTTTCACGCACTTTCAACAAAATATCCCTGACAACTTCAAACTCAAGCCTTGTTGATTGTTGAAGTTTTAATCACAAGTTTACAATAAAGTTCGTAAGTGTTTGGATCATGTTCTGCTATTTCATATAAAAGCATTGTTGATACCATTGCTGCTGCATTATGTATTCTTGTTAATTCAAATATAAAATTGCTAAATCAGTATAGGGTCAGGGCTCCAGACTGCGACCAAATTGTCCCAGGGGCGATTCTAGGATCAGACCTTTAGGGGGGCTCAGCCCCCAATAAGAATGTGACATGAATACAGTGCCTTGCAAAAGTGCTGAACGTAAACCCCTTGCTAATATAAATCCCTAATTTCACTGGATAACAATTGATACATTTATGTATTATTATGCAAAATATTGAATTAAAATATGTCCCTTTCTTCATGAACTACCAGCATCAAATGATAATAAACAATATATTTTAAAAATATATTATTTTTAGGGGTGCTGAGATTAAATTTAGGGGTGCTTGAGCACTCCTAAACAGGGTCTAAACCATTGCCACTAAATTGTACCCTCTCTAGTTACATTAATAAATGCATTGCAGGTCAATATAAGGTGTGCCCCTAAATGTTCTGTTTGCGCTCCAAAAATGTTCAGTCAGGGGCTACTGTGCTCCTCTTAAAAAAAGTTAGTCTGGAGCCCTGAGGGTGGATGAAGGGTTCTTAACCAGCCTTGAGCTTGCATGAGCGGGTTGGCGGCATATCCTCACACCTTTTTTGAATATTTTATTCAGAATCTTAAAAACCACAAGGATATTGGCATCAATGTAAACAGAAAGGGAAATATTGTTCATCATCAGGTTGAATCATTCCTTAATTGTAAATAAAAAAATAAATAAAAAATGTGCATCTTTGGTATGCAGTGATTTGTTGCTTCTCTAATCCACCAGCATGAGATGAAGGAAAAGGATGCTTACAGGTTGGCTACTGATCCCTCCCTCTCCTTTCCATTTCTGCCCCTCCCTCTCTCTCATTGATTTTTGTGTTTTATATTGGGGAATACCTCTCACTGCATTGCACATCCTCAGTGCTTGACACAATGCTTGACTTAAAAAGTTAATTGCAAATGTTAAATATAGCTTTACCTTGATTTAGATCAGATTAACATGAAATAAATCAGTAACGGGGGAACTACCACTCCAGCTAAATACTTTCCTCTAAAATTTGCTCACCTGTGGTTTTCAAACTTTATTTTCGGCGACCCACATTTTCAAAATGACAAACCATCGCGACCCACATGATATGAAAAAGGGTGTTTGCAAATATAAAGTTTTCTTATTGTTATTATTTATTTGTACAAGTTAAAACTGAATAATTTGTTCTAATTGTCATCAGTAATAATATACGCCACCACAGCTGCCCTGCTAATGCATGCACAGTCTGTGTTTGATGTGATGCTAGTTCGGGAGTTTGATACTTAATGCCCACGTGCTTAGCGCGCTAGCCAACTTTTTGGGCCTTTATTTGAGCGTAAAATAATTAAGCTTTATGTAAACATAGCTGTTTTTTAATTGGTAAAACCTTGTCTATATCGATATCGGTGATATCGTTTTCTCTCAATTTTTCAGCCCCACCCTTACGTTTCTTAGCCTGGTTTTCCATTGTTATTCTTCTCCCAGTGCTCCCAATGGCCAGTCTGCTACTGCGGGGCTGTGCCGCGGTGGTGGATTTTCATGTCGTATCATTTTTAAATATTGTGCTGTCAGGGGGTGCTGCAGCACCATCAGCACCCCTAGTTCCCGCGGCCATGCATCTGTATTGAATGTGTTTAAAGTTTGAAGCTCATGATTTGTATCGTATCCCAACTCTGTTGACGTGTCTGGCTCTGGCACACGCATTCTTATAGTACTTTTCTGAAGCCAGGTTAACATAACGATTTACAAACTCCGAAACTCGACACTTTTTAGTTTCTAGGTTTTCAGCAGTGAAAACTGTTACGCACTTAATCAGGCATCAGACAGCTTTTTCGAACTAGCGTCTGTGGAGAAGCAAACTTCTGATATGTTGTAACGCTAGGGTCATTACCAATCTCTCTGACACTGACGCTTTCTCTGTCAGTGGTAGAGTACCGGGCCGGCTACATGCGAGAAATAGCGGTACGTAAGCAAAAGTGCCAGTACGCTTAAGAATAAAATGTAAAATGCCACTTCGAGCACTGCCTGACAAAATCATTATAAAAGCATTTTTGCTGACCCAATTTTGATCCCCCACCCGTGGGTCGCGAACCAGACTTTGAAAAACACTGCAGTAGAACAACTATCAACAGTATTGAAGTTGCCTCAGAACCTCATGCCAGTTTGGAGAGAAAAGACATGGGCCCTTCCTTCCCAGAGAGTATTTGTGTTTGATTATACCTGCCTGTCAAGGAGAAATTGGAATGCCAGTTTACTGTAAAAGCAATCGTAAATGCGCTGTCTCAGCCTTGTTGCGTTTCCCAACACCATGCTCATGCTGCTGAGTACAATCAACCAAGCTAGCTTTAGATTTGGCATTAATGTCTTGTGCTAAGATTGTATTAAAGGCTAGTTTAAATAGGCTTTTATTTATAGTATATAATTGTTCAGAAATGGGAAAACATAATCTTGTTAGTACTATAATCTTTTAAAGTTGTACATAATTTAATCACATTGTTTGTAATGTTCTAGTTTGTGCTGCTAATTAAAAGTATGATCAATTATATGCCTATTGGTGTTCATTTAAAAATTGTTCTCTGATCACTAACTGTAGGTCTGATATTTGGGCACACAAAAAAAGCAGCCAGGATATAGGTCATTCTATCCCATCAGTTGTTGGGCTCTGCTGTCCTTCTCCATCTTAGGTCAGTTGCTGGGGTTTTGTTCTTGAGACATCGACTCCTGCTTCTGAAATCCCACATTTATTTCATCCAGCAAACGATGTGTTAAAAAAGAGCTTGGAAATGTGACAAAGTGAAATTTCATTTCTTGTTTATTACTTGTTTTCCTATTGGACAATAGATGGGAGCTCTGCCCTGGCAACAAAAGTAGGTTATTTGCATACTGTCTTCTGATTGGCTTGTGCTTTCTACGGCTTGCCCAATCGCACAGTTTCTTCCTAGTGGTAGGCTATGCTAATTAGGTACTGTTGCTGGGGTTCAGAGGGGTGGTTACTCTGTGTGATTCTGCTGCATTGTGTTGCCTGGTGAGAGACGTTGATAAATGAGTAGTTAATGATCTGCAGAATTCCCACTCACTGCAGACAGACTGAGATTTCAAAATAGAACTGAGAAGATTCGATTACAGGGCTTTAGGCTTGCTTTCAGTGCTCTGTTGAATCAGACAAGTAAAGCAACCAATGCTACCGGAAATCAGTGAATGTCTTTCTGATATCTATCATGGCTGCTACCTTCTTGTTTTCTAACTCTGCCTAACCCATCTGTTAAAATTCAATTTGCAAATGTGCTGTTCAGTAACTAAATGGTCTATGTTCATGCAGTTGTGTTGATAAAATGTTTCATTGTTGAATTGTGAACATCTGTAACTACACTTTGAATAAGACCTGGGGAAATGTGCACTGATGAGGAATCATATACAAGAAGATAAAATTATATAAGAAATCTGGCAAGTGTGTTTCTGGCAGTATTTAGTTCCCTAGACCTCGGCCTACTGAAAAGTAACAAGGATATCATAGGACTCATAAGTCTATGTCTTAAAATGTCATTGTTTTATGTGGTATATCTGCATAAGCTGGTTTACCATTTGCTGTGATGGATCAGCAGGCTTGTAGTCAACATACAATTATGTAATGTACCCAAAAAGGAAATCATTTATGTATTAAATTATATTTTTAGTTGTATGTTGTGTCTGTTAGAGTGAAGTTGAAGTCTCTGTACTACTGATGTTTAAAGGACGCTTCACCCGAACAAAATGCAAAGTGTAATTAAATTGTTCTCTTATTGAAATTGTACTCGCATTGGAAAATATAAGGTATATTAGATTAATTTGCCTTTTGAGGAAGATAATTAAGCTAGTTCAAAGTTCAAAGGCTATGCTAGATATATTTTTTATTTAAAGGATATTTAGTTTACTTAATATTCTGTAAAAGTTGTTGGACAACAATTAGTATTTAATAAAACATATATATATATATATATATATATATATATATATATATATATATATATATATATATATATATATGTGTTATATATATGATATATATGATATATATATATTATATATGTATTAATATTGACATGCCACTCAGGGTTTCCCGCAGAAAATGTGTTGTATTATGTATGTCTGATACTTAACATTTATGTATTACATTAAATTATAACACTAGGCAGCATTATTGTCAAGCAGAGTTAGAAATGGCAATGCTCACTACCATACTGTAGCTCACATCAGCTCAATTTAAGACAAGAGAGAGTTTGGTAGATAGAACAGAATATACGAGGCAACCAATTGCATTCAATAAAACATTTTATTATGCAATATGTCCAGTGAGAGGATTGTTGGTTTTAGTGAGGGGACCTGAAATTCCTGCCGAGTGTCGACAGCTAGCCGGAATATGGGGGACCCCTTAATCTGCAATTCATTGTTGCTAGCTCGAATCAGATGTGCATTTAGAATCTAACAAACTATATCTTACAATAAACTAAAAGTAAAGCTGGCTATATAAAACTCTTTTTGAGACCTAAAAAATGCGTCCGGCAATAATTCCAAAATTGTCCGGTATTTTGCCTCGTCGGAAATGTGTTTCTCTGGGTCTTTCACAAACTTTTACGCCATTCATGTTCATTGTTACGAAGCAAGTTAGCTGGTAAATTGATCAAATTACTGCATTATTTTAAAACTTTTTTTCAAAATCAGCTAACTTGATTCGTAACACTGAACATTAATGGGGTTGAACGTTGTAAAATACAATGTTTGGGACTACAATGGAAGTCTATGGAAGTGTCCCAACTCTCTTTTTATATGGCTCTGGGTCTACCTAGCTTTGACTACCAAGCCTTTTAATCCGTGGCGTGCTTACATAGTCTATAATGTCACAGTATTAAAAAAAAATATGAACTAACTATATACATGTTTCTTAAACTATTCTAGTTCTATCGGAGTGAAAGTTGCTAGTTGTCTAGCATTAATTGTTAACTCAGTGGCGTTGTTAGACTACTGGGGCACAGGCCCCTATTCATATCCTTTCTTCCAAGCTTGTTGCGCACCATGAACTATTAGGCTATAGAAACTCCCCTCGCTTAATCCACAGTTCAGGGACGCAAGTTTGATATCAGCTTTGGCAGGGACATCTATAGTCAATGCATGCTTTGTGTTTTTGGTTTGTTAAAAAGCAGATTTATGCTGGGCACGTGCCCCTGTAAAAAGGGTCTAGCGACGCCCTTGTGTTAAATTATGTTGAATAAACAAATACAATAAAAAAACACTGGGGGGGAAGGCCATATGACCATTCATTTAAATCAAGCAGGGAAACATCTAAAACATGCAGGACAAGCGTGCCCTGAGGACCAGGGTTAGGAACCACTGCTCTACAGAAGGGAGACTGCCGTTCGAATGAAAGGGAGAAAACTGGCGGAAACACGGCAAATATTGCTAATTATTTATTTTATTTTTTTGGCAACGTAGTCAAGGCGGCAAGTGTGTGTTGTTAAGGCGACCGCCTTAACTGCAAATCGCTGCGGGAAAACTTGCCCCTTAATTAGGTCAATGGCAATGCTGTTAATGTTTGAAGTGGTATATTTAACATGTAAGATTAATTTGAATCTTAGGGTATTTTTCAGAAAGTTCTGGTTGTTCTTAGTTGTGTGTAAATTCTGCCTTTTAGTTGATGCTTAAAGGTTTTGGTGGAATCGTACAAAAGTGCTAATTAAAGATCCCTTAACGTAAATTCCATGTTTTGCTTCTAAGTACATTATATATGTGTGAAATTAGTTCCTGAAAGCAAACCTGAATAGCAAAGCGCTAAAACTTTGTTGCACTGAAATGTGGAGAAAAGGCCGAAATATGCTTCTGCGTCTCCGTTTACGGATGGGTAAGCGCATGGATACGCACGGATACGGACGGATAGACTGAGTTCATGGTTCTCCCTAGGTTGTGGGTGCTGAAAACAATTCACCGCCAGAAGAATAGGTGGCGCAATGTTTTTTTGTAAGACGTCGTCGAGTGTTTATTTACATAGGTTACCAGGAAGTTGGAGGAAATGTACAAATAAGCCGTTTAATCAATAAAATATTCAAATTTTCAGCAACTACACTGCCCATTTCTCGTCACATTTTAATTCAGATGCTGATTGTACTGTTTAGCTGAAATATGAATTGTAAAAACGTACAGCAATGGCAGTCAAAGGATTCTGTTTGTCCTGTTTATCACGGCAACCCCACGACCAATCACAGCCAAGGGGGTCTCCGTAGCTCTCCGTAGCTCTCTGTAGCTCTCCGAAATTACGACGGATAGTTCGTGAATTGAGGAGGTGCACGTCAAGCTCTCCGAGGCTCTCGGAGGGTTGACGGAGAGCCCGTAGAGGGCGTTCCACGGAGACGAGGGCTTTCCCATGTGTCCGTTTTTCGAAAAACGCTGAAGCATATGTCGGCCTTTAGACCGAAGAACAGTTTCCCTTCTCTCAAAAATGCCGTATCTACGTCATTTCGTCCCATCTATGTCAGATCACTGAGTGGCTCCTCTTGCTGTACTGTTATTGTAGCTTACATCAGCTAGCTAGCTAGCTTCAGGATGTCTCCCACCACCCGCAACTGCATCTTCCCTGGATGCAAGAACTCCAGCTGCGCTGCAACGCCATTTAAGTTCCCTGTTGATAATGAAAGGAAAAATAGGTGGATAGATTTTTGTGAAGAGCCAGGCTCATGGAAAGCTTTGGATAAACTCCAACAGCCGCCTCTGCGCCACTGACCATTTCACGGCGGACAGTTTTAACATGGACCAGAGACAGATGGGGTTCACGAACACAGGGCTTCTCTTGCAGTGCGGAGCCGTACCGAGCATCGGCCCCCGGCCGTTCGTCCTCCGGTTGCACCTGGACCATCCACCGCTGCCAGCAGTTCAGTATATAATTATACTAGATAACTTTTCCAGAGGTATTTCTGCTATAATACTATGCAAACCGCATCTACTATAATTAGTGCAAACCGCTAACTTGATATCAGGCTACTCGGTGTAGAATGATGGTATTTTGGTGAAATGGTAGCGAGTGTGCTAGAATTAGTTGGAGAGCTCACTGTCTGCTGTCTCTGCTGAAAATGTTTACTTCTGTGTTACAGCTCAGGGGAATTTCATTTATATGCATCTGTATGTTTCACTCATTGAACAAATACATTCAAATTCTATACTGTTTTGTTCGGCTTGACGTAGCTTCCACATTATTCTGTGGTGTGGTGAACTGGAAACTCGTTTTTAATTCCACTTTACAGGATCTTTAAGTTATTTTTACTGTGTTAAGTCAAAAGCCAAAACTTTTGATTTAGTGTCATTAATTTATCATTTCTTTATCATGGGAGGGAAAGCAAATAACTGCTTGTCATTTTAGGTATACGTGGCATTTGTGTATCAGTTGTTTTTTATTTTATTTAGTAGTTTAGACTTCTAATGTTTCTATCTTGATTAACAAACAGGTTTAACAAACTGTATTGGAAATAAATAGTTGTATTTATTTGTAGATGTATGTTCGTATTTTGAACATAAGACTGTAAACAATGATCTGTTGTTTTTCTATTTATCCTTGTTGCAAAGGTAGCCTAATTGGTTTGATAGGTTTTACCCTCATCCATTTGCCAAATATATAAAAGTGTTTGATTTACGTTGGGATTAGGGTGTAACAATGCACTCAGCTCACGATTGAATACGTATCACGATACTGGGTGTACAATACAATACATATCACTAAATTTTGAACAACATTTTAAATTAAAGTGAAATGTACTTGAGATTTATTTCCTGAACATTTTCAAAAAAAATCTTTGTTGTACATATAATTTAGTTAAATCCGTTCAAGCAATTTCTGTGAATGCAATGAATGCACGCATGATGCAGAAGCAGAGTAGGTCGCGTGCTGGTTGCTCAACCAATAGGATCAAACGGATATCGTATTGTAAAAATATTTCCACAACTCTACAATGCATATTGTAACAATTTTGTATTGCGATATATTGTTACACCCCTAGTTGTGATGTATTACATTTGTATCTAAAGTAATTTGACTACAGCTACAGAGAAGCAGAGCAGTAAACAGCAAGGATTAGATCAACTAGAATCCAGAGTGATGTGTTAAGAGATTACAGGGATTTGAGTAGGGATGGGTATCGTAAATTTTTATCGATATCGATACCATTTTTGAGACTGCTTAACGATTCGAGTCTTTATCGATACCACTATCGATACTTTTCTATTTCTTAAGTAAAACAGATTTAAAATAGAACAAGGAGAACGTGTTGCTCTCAGGAGGAGGCTGGCTAAAAGGCGCAAATAGGCACAATGGATCTGACTCTGGCTATATCTAAGTCTGTCCACAACCTGGATGAGTAACTAGACTGTGATTGGTTGGTTGACGAAGTGACATTGTCAAGCTCATCGACTTTATGAAAAGTTGAACACGTTTCAACAAAATGCACCTGATATAGCTAAATGACCAGCTAACCAAACCCAAACCTTCCTTATCTTATCCCTATTTTCTTCTGTCTCTGTTTTTGTTTAACACAATGTTTAAGCATCACACAGAGCCATGCTTGCGGTGGCTATGTTTTGAATGATCAACAGTGAGGGGGGGAGGCTTGTCTATACTCACACAATGTACTCGTAAATAATTTTTGCAGTTCGCACACACATCAAATTTTAGGGGCATATGCGCGTGAAATAGTTGCACTGTTGAGCCCTGAATTGGCTTATTATTGTCAACGACGGAGACTCGCTACGAAGTTGTGGTGCGCTCACCAGATGATTGTCCTGCAAAGGCAGCTGGAGTTTGCACCGTTGCGACTATGAACCAGTCGAAGTACTGCTTTTTATCTTTATCTGATGCACAACGTTGAGGTGCTTTTTCATCGCAGTTGTTTTCCCCCCTTTACAATAAATTACTTTAGAACATATATTGCACTTTGCTTCGTCTTTATCTTTGGCTTTAATAAAATGTAGCCAAGCCTTTGACCGTTTTGTGCGTTCTGCCATTGTAGCTAGCAACAAAATGATAAATGAAGCGAGCTCGCTACCTATAGCGCTTGAGGCAATAACCTTCTTTGTTTAGTTTAAAGGCGGTTGGCAGGCCATTCAATTGAATTTAGTCATTTTATTAGTTTATACGTTGTATGTTTGTGCACCAGCGATTTGATTTAAATAACATTACTTATTTCTCGAGACATAAGCCAACGTTACATTATATTACTTGGTCTCGATAGCGGTATCGATAAGCTTGGACCTTATTGATATTCGGGTTTTGAGAAATTTGGAACCGGGTCCTTACAGAACCGGTTCTCGATACCCATCCCTAGATTTGAGGGAAAGGTGCTGTTGGATTGCTGCTTATAGCAGTAGCTAATTTCTCACTGCACATCCCTCCTTTTGTCTCTCCCCATTATTTTTTTAACATTGTTTTTACTGTTTTTTTTTAGCTGTGCTTGCCCAAGCAACTTTTGGGAATGAGTTTGTGTGTGTGTGTGGTGACGCAGCAGTTTCCCAGCCCTCATTGTGTGAAGGTGGAGGGAAAGGCTAGGCAACAGACGACGCAAGCGGACAGGCAGGCTCGGCGTTGCTCCCATCACGATGCTGAGTCACTAGCCAGCAGATGACCCAGACACAGCCCCCCCACCAGCACCTCTGTCTCCTCTCCCAAGCAACATCAAAGATGGCTAATGCTCTTTATCCTAATCCTTTCTCAGCCCTATCAAGGATCAGTTTCCTTACATTCTGTTATTACTCTGAAATCTCCAGCTGTTTGAGAGACAAAGACAAGGAGAGAGGAAGATACGGTGTCCAGAATGCTTGCAAGCTGGAGAAACCTTGTGACAGAAGCATGACTGTGTGGGCTGTGTCCTCTGGGTCTCCTCCCATTTAGGATGAAACCTGATTGATCAGCAAGCTGCACGCCATTCTGACATCATTTTTGGCATCTAATTTCTCCCGTGTGCTTCAGACCTCCACCGCCCACCCCACCCCACTTTACATGCAGTAGGGGACAGGAAACATCATAGTTTGTGTCTGGAAGTATTCTTACTTTGTTTTGTCCTGATGTCCTTATTCAACTATTGTTTTTTTGTTGTTGTTTTTTTTTTTTACTTCAACCAGTGTCCTCTCTCATATGTATATTAATAACTAATTCACTTAAAAATTCCCAATTTACTACTGGAAGTCTACTGTCCAACTTTGCATTCACTTCTCTTTCTATGTTCTTGTGAAGCTGACTGCACCATGCATATAGAATTTCATTGAGGAACCACTTTTCTATTCCCTGTACAAGTCTTGCTGTGAATGCTAGTTTGCTTGGTCCGGTATTCAGGCTGTTTCAGTGGCCCTGACCCTATGTTTCTAAAGCTATTTCTATCTTCATACCTAGATGTTTATTGAAGTACACTGACTTTTAATATTATTTGTTCTGCCCTTATACCAGTAGAAGAATGTTGCTGTGGCTTTGGGCTAGTTTCACCAATAAATTATTAACCTTAAATCTGGTGAACAGAGCAGGCTTTTATTTTCCTTCTTCCTGGCCATCATGCAGGATCTGATGAAATATTCTAGTAGTATTCAGGCATGACATCTCCCTGGAATGGTCTCTGCCATACCAGCATTATCTCAAGTCTGTGGCAGTCTGTTCAGTACAGTGTGTTGCATGCAGCTTATGAATGGGGAGAGTCAATTAGCCCTGTGCCATTACATTAAGTTAGTGGGTCAAGTGGGAAATGTTTGTGTGGTCATATTTATGGACTGAGGTGTTAGCATTGAAGGCTAAATTGGACACTTTGCATGTGTGAGCGTATGTGTGCGCTTGCCTGTGTGTTATTTTATGACCCGTCTGTTGATTGCCGTGATTGCACTTCCATGGCTCTGCTCCTTTTTATGGCCCCATTTACCAATGAATCTTTGTAATGTTTCCATTGACTAGCTCCAGTATTGAACAGCGATCGATCTCAAGCACCTGCACTCTCACATTAACATCCTCTCTTAAATAGTTTTATTGATGTAATGATAGGTTACTTTCCACTAAGTAATGATAATATCAGGGGGAAATAAAGGCTTCTTACTGAGATTTCTCACTATGTCAATGGGAAGAACCAGAGGTGTGTTTCCACAGCATCCGTGTATAGCTATGTTGGCTGCCACACTGACCCAGAAGAAACTTTGTGCAAATACTTGGGGTGCAATGGCTTTGTGACCTTGTGCAAGAGACCAGTCCCTTTTGTGCCAACTTTGAAGCTAATTACTAATAACTTTCCAATTCCTAAAGTAATTGGGTATGCTCAAGTCTTCAGCGAGCACAACCATTGTTCTCTCAGATATACATTATTATTTATTCATTTTCCCACCCCTAAGGATTCCTCAATATTTGGACTACACCGGTGTCAAAATGTTTGTCTTACATTTAGTCATTTAGCAGACACTCTTATCCAGAGCGACTTACAGTAAGTACAGGGACATTCCCCCCGAGGCAAGTAGGGTGAAGTGCCTTGCTCAAGGACACAGCGTCATTTGGCATGGCCAGAAATCGAACTGGCAACCTTCAGATTACTAGTCCGACTCCCTAACCGCTCAGCCAACTGACTCCTTACCTGACTTCCTACCTACCTGACTCGTCTTGTTAGCAATTGTGTTGCTTGTATTTTTACTTTTTATGTTCCGTTGCATGGTTTAGGTAGCCTGACGTTGTCATACTCATAATTCTAGTCAGAATATGAGTCTGAAACCGCTCCGTTGGGCTGTGAATATGGGGCGTGTTTCAACCGAACCCGGAAAAAAAATGCCTCTTTGCTCAACTGGATAGACCTACGACCAATCAGAGCAACGTAATATGTTGTTTGTTGAACACATTCAACCCAAGCGCCCTTTGACGTGGTTGATTACGTTACTGTTGATCATCTGTCCATCATCGTATAAAGCCCACCCTGACAATTTGATTGGTCCGAACAGCTCCTTTTCGGACATATTTTCCCAAAACTAGCAATCCCACACCCAACTTCTCGACCAAATTTTTTTGTGGAGGGGATAAGTTGGGCTGGCAGCCAGGCTATGGTTTGGGAGCTTACAAAACGTTTGTGGCAAAAAGTGCATTGTGTGTGGCACAAGGGAACTCAGTGCTAACCTAACGTCACAACGTCAGCACACGTGAGCAACGATGCAAAGGTACGACGTGCTAGTAAGACTTGCTCAGCAAGTAGGTAATCGTTCCGTGGTGTACTACATTTATTCATCTAGCAGACGCTTTTATCCAAAGCGACTTCCAAGATACTAGCAGCATCATACATTTAAGCAGTTCAAGACTTACGTACAGTAAGTAATGTCACATGAAATAATGTATTTAAACTGGAGCTTGTGTGGTGCATCGCTGTCTTCAATGCCACAGCCTAAGCTTTGCCAATCTGTTTGTGAAAACTGCTAACATGCCGAGGCTGCACTCTAATTAGCACTAGTTAGTTGCCATAGGCATCCTTCATATGGACAGATCATGGGGAAATTGTTTTTAGTTTTCACTCATTTAATCCGTTCAACCTCATAATCCGTTTCCACATAGTCGTAGGCTATCTTTTTATATCTATCTTTTGTTTATTTTTTGTTTTCACAAACCAGTCATTTGGAGACGATAAACATCTAAAAACCTGCAGGGCTACAGTTGATCCAGGAACCAGGATCAATTACCAGGATTTAAGGAGGCTTTTATAGAGGGAAATATATGTGTATATATATGTGTATATATATATATATATATATATATACATATATATATCACTGTTTTATTATACACTCTTATTATTTTTGAAGTACAAATGAGCTGCAACACATGTAAACTTTTAACTTATCAATGTAATCTTCATAAAACATAAGAATGCATACTTTTTTAAATTACCCAAAAATCACTCAATGAATGTAAGTTTAAAAAACGCACCCATCTGCAACCAACGCAAGCACACCCCATAATTTCCCCAGAAATTGTACCCTCTTTAGATGATCAATGTAATTGACCCAGGTATATTCCAGGATGCCATCTATCCCTTCATGTCAAAATAATTACAATTATAGACATAGCAGAATAAAATTGTTTTAACCAGTATTTGTCTAACAAGGTCCAGTATTTGTGTTTCACAATGTAACACGTCTGGCACTCGTCCCTCTGCTCTGTTCAAGGAGGAGAGACTTCAGCATGCAAACCTTCGTCTGTCCGGCCTGCCCCCTCGTTTTCCTTCCACGCCGCCGGGCCTCCCATGGCTGCTCCCATGCCCCATTCTCACCAGCAGTACAGTGAGCGGCACCAGCAGCCCACCGAGCCGGCCGGGCCGGCGCTGCCTCACAGCGAACAGGCACAGCAGTCTATCGGCAGCCAGGTGAGGCTCTCCAGCTCCAGGAGCTGACGGGTGCACCCACCCACGAACCACACCCAAAACAAGTTCACCCCTGTCCTATACAGAGTTAAAGGTGTTGGTGTTGAGATGCCAGTCTTGTTCCTTGGAGAGGTACACACAACATGCAGTATGTAAGCAACCTTCCCTCTCACATTTCCTGGAAAAAAGTGACTTCTCAGCGCGCCCGCCCCCCCCCCCCCCCCCCAGCCATGTGTCAGAGGAGGGTGGGGGTGTGGGGGCTCAGGGAACATCACAGCCTGTGTGTGTGAGGCATGGGGACTAATAATAAACAGGGTGATTTTCCACTCGATTTTTATTACCGCTGACCATCTAGTCCATAACCCAAAAATAATTTACTGGCTGCTGCTGAACACGCTCAGCAGCTCCCATCATACGTTTGTCTGATGGCAGACCTTTGTCATGGACCATGCTTAGAATGCCACCTCCTGACCACAGAGTAGCTCAGTGCAGCATGTGTTTCTAGTTCTATACAGTCGCGTGACAGGCCCACAGCAGTGAAACACTGCAGCTTTTTCAATGAATACTTCTGATCTGACTGCTGTGGTGAGTTTGTCTTGTCAATAACTTTTTACGGTGGTGTTTTTTTTTTTTTTTTTTTTTTACCCCTTCCCCTCTTATCTCCTGTGTGTGTGTGTGTGTCCTGTGTTCGAAGGTGACCCCTGATGTTGTCATGTTACAGAGGCGCATGCCCCAGTGTTTTCGCGACCCGTCCTCTGCTCCTCTGAGGAAACTCTCTATTGACCTCATCAAAACCTACAAACACATCAACGAGGTAGCTATACCGCCAGCCGTCCCACAGCCACACCTTCACCCCTGTACTCAGTCACGCACGGCCAGCGTTCACAGATTGTCGTTTCTGTGCCAGTGACACACACACAACTCACATCACATTTCACAACCACGTCATGGCTACGTCATACATAACTTTAAAACAACTATTTTCCACTTGTATCCCACTGCAACTTTCTGACCTGTTAAGGCCGAAATGTTCGTATGCGTTTTTTCGCAATGGTCAACCTCAATATTGGGTGGCTCTGACTTGCCAAAAAACTATCAAAATGCTGGCTATGGATGCAAAAAACACAGGAGGCAGTACGTAAGCGTGATTGACATAACGTGACGTACTATAATTATTTTTACATGTGAACATTTCAGACACGAATTTCGGACTTAGTGTGCAATGGCCTTTAGAGTTAGTGGACAAGCATCAGTCAGTACCAGAGCCCCAGGTGTGGCCCAGTCACAGGACTGACAGCGCTGTCGTTCCCAGGTTTACTATGCAAAAAAGAAGCGTCGTCACCAGCAGGGCCAGGGAGAGGACTCCAGCCACAAAAAGGAGAGGAAGGTCTACAATGACGGCCACGACGATGACAACTACGACTACATCGTCAAGAACGGCGAGAAATGGATGGACCGCTACGAGATCGACTCCCTCATAGGAAAAGGCTCCTTTGGCCAGGTGAGGTAACGTGTGTGTGTGTGTGCGTGAGTACGCGCGTGTGTGTGTTAGATCTACACGTCTATCCTCACATCATCTCAATACAGAGCAGTGTCCATACTCAGAGTTTGTTGTTGAGTCACCTCCTCAGAGATACGCTAGTGGTCCTTCACCAGGCCCTTCCAGAAACACTGTTATAATGTTGCATGTTGTTCTCTTGAAGCAGACATCTGCTGAATCGGCAGAACTTGGACGTCTCCATATCCCTGTGTGTATATAAGTGCGTCTGTGTATAAGCATGATCAATCAGAGCCCCCCCTCCCGGCCCCCTTTATGGTTAGACTCGCACTACACCCGTCTGACTGTGTGTTTACGGTGATTTGTGTTGGGTTCTTCCCAGGTTGTAAAAGCGTACGACCGTATTGAGCAGGAGTGGGTGGCGATTAAGATCATCAAGAACAAGAAGGCTTTTCTAAATCAAGCCCAGATTGAAGTTCGGCTCCTCGAGCTCATGAACAAACATGACACAGAGATGAAGTACTACATAGGTAAGTCTCTCTTTCTCGCTCGCTCTCTCTTTGTCTCCCCCCCCCCCTTCTCTCTTTACCTCCCTCTTATCAATCTCTCCACTGGTCAGGGTGCTACTGTAGACACTGCCTTGGCAAGTTCAATACAACATGATCAGTGTTGGGTGTAACGCGTTACAGTAGTCAGACTACTTTTGTTAGGTAACGAGTAACTTGACGCGTTACTTATTTAATTGAATGAATCCATTACTAGTTCCTTGTTCAAACAAGTAACGCGTGCAAACTATATTACAAAGGGTAAAATAGTCTGGTTCAGTACATAAGTGAACACCATTTTGCTAGCTACCATAAACCTAGCTATAGCTTAGCTTCGTTTTGCTCCGAGATTCAAACCTAGCCCTTGTAGAGCTAGCTAACTACTAGACTTCTGCCTGACATTTTACAACATTATTTATTGATTAAAGAGTTTCTAGATTGAAGAACTTCATGCAAATATTGCTTTTCATTATAGTGGATTATTACCTTGATCTGTCTTGCTGTATAATGAGGATTGATCATGTTATATCCGAGTGACCCTGAGTATTCAGTGCAATATCTGCTTTTGCTGAGGTCAGCCCATTAAATGTGCCTTCTGGGCATAAGAGTGACCAAGGTGAATTGTCTTAGAAATAAAATACTTTTCTTAATGTAACGCAAAAGTAACTTAACGCCTTACTCTCTACAGAAAGTAACTAAGTAACGTAACTAGTTACTTTACAAGGAATGTAACTAGTAATTGTAATTAGTTACTTTAAAAAGTAACGTTACCCAACACTGAACATGATGCACAGAAAACATATTTCAGTTCAGTAGAATGCTAGTCGTGCAGGAATTCTGTTGAGCGGGTTTTTAATATTATTTATAAGACTAGTATTTAGGGTTATGTGATCATATTTGTCCTATAATCTGGTGTAGCCATTGGTTGTTGAGCTTACATGGCATTGTTTTCCTTCTCTCCCATTGGCTCCTTCCCCCCCCCTCTCCCCAGTTCACCTGAAGCGCCACTTTATGTTCCGGAACCACCTCTGCTTGGTGTTTGAGATGCTCTCCTACAACCTGTACGACCTACTGCGGAACACCAATTTCCGCGGCGTCTCGCTCAACCTCACTCGCAAGTTTGCCCAGCAGATGTGCACGGCGCTGCTGTTCCTGGCCACGCCCGAGCTCAGCATCATCCACTGTGACCTGAAGCCCGAGAACATCCTGCTCTGCAACCCCAAGAGGAGCGCCATCAAGATTGTGGACTTTGGCAGCTCCTGCCAGCTGGGCCAGAGGGTGTGTGTGGGATGGGGCTGAGAGAGTGTGTGATGGGTGTGTGTGTGTGTGTGTGTGATGGGGCTGAGTGTGTGTGATGAGGCTGTGTGTGTGTGGGATGGGGCTGCGAACGATACAGTTCAGATGTCAGTGAGCTGGGGAAGGCTTGATGTAGTTAAGGTTCTTGTCCTGTGTTCCCACAAATATTGTGTAGATTTGTAACATACAATGTACAAATGAACATGTATTAAACACACTATACATAGGCACTCAAAGTGTTCATCTCTTAAAATCCAGAGATGGTAACTTATTGAATGGTAATATCCAAAGTGTTTCTCCCCCCCTCAGATATACCAGTACATCCAGAGTCGTTTCTACCGCTCCCCTGAGGTGCTGCTGGGAATGCCGTATGACCTGGCCATAGACATGTGGTCTCTGGGCTGTATCCTGGTGGAGATGCATACCGGGGAGCCCCTGTTCAGCGGGGCCAACGAGGTAGCCCCCCCCCCCCCTTCCGACCTCCTGCAGGAGCTCTCTGTATGGCTGGTGCTGACCTGGCCAAGACCCACACATGGGGGGTTTAGCAGAAGGCACATTTCATGGGACATGTATGAAAACATTTCATTATCTTACGCCTAGATGAAGATAGCCTGGCTGCCAGCCCAACTTCTCCCCGCCCACAAAAAAATTGGGTCAGGAAGTTGGGTCTGAAGGGTCTCGTATTGGGGAACAACTACAGAAACCAGAATCTGGGCGTACCAATGAAATTGCCAGGGCAGGCTTTATACGATGATGGACAGATGATCAACAGTAACGTAATCACCCACGTCACAAAAGAGCGCTTAAGTTGAATTCGTTTTGAACAAACAACATATTACGTTGCTCTGATTGGTTGTAGGTCTATCCAATTGAGCGAAGAGGCATTTGTTTTCCAGGCTCGTTTGAAACACGCCCCGTAGTCAAAGCCCAACGGAGAGTTCTCAGACTCATATTCTGTCTAGAATCATGTGTATTACAACGTCAGGCTAAGATGAAGATGGAGAAAACATTTTTTTTCTTTGACCAGTAGAGGGAGCTAATTTACCTTCAATCAAGAGAGGGGACCTTATTTTATTTTTTATTTTTTACTAAATTTTTTGTGTATTTTCTGTTTAGCAATTGATGAAGGGTTGTACAGTTGAAGGATTGTATTTGTTTTGCAAAGGGTAGGGTTCATCTTTTTAGGAAGATTTTGTGGTATGTAGAAGGGTCCAAAAGCCTGAGACCATATTGAACATTTAATGGAAAAATTTAAGACTTAGACAGCCAAGCATCACAAGATGCTCTGGAACATTGTCCCGTCATCCTGGGAAAACATGGGTCATCAGGTTTAACTCGAACTTGCATGCTGTAAAGCAACAAAATACAAAGATATTTTGAAATCCATTCAACTTGTCACTCAGTTTGTTAAGATGGTAGTATCATTTATAATGAAGACATTTGTTCTACATTCAAAACAAACACAGTTTAGTGGAGTCAGATTTTCCGACTCTATTGGATGCGTCCAGTCTTTTAAAGTTGGGCTAAACTACAGTCTCAACTTCTTGATGTTGTAGGTGGATCAGATGAACAAAATAGTTGAGGTGCTGGGTGTGCCTCCCAATCACATACTGGACCAGGCGCCCAAGGCCAGGAAGTTCTTTGAGAAAATGTCTGACAGTACGTGGAGTGCAAAGAAGACCAAAGATGGCAAACGGGTAAGAAGCCTTCAGCTACTGGTGCACACCCATCAAGCTATAAACCTCACTTATCCTCAAGACATAACCTCACTTATCATCTAGCCATAACGTCACTCATCCTCTAGCTATAACCATAACACTTATCGTGTTGTTGACCTTCTGTTTTACCTACAGATAATTGTCCTTTATGGTTGTTGATGTGGTTTCTGTTTTAGCTATAGACTGTTGTTGTTTGTTGATGTAGAACATCATTCCTCTCTTCTTGTCCTCCCAGTATAAGCCGGCGGGGACGCGTAAGCTGCACAGCATCCTGGGCGTGGAGGCGGGTGGGCCGGGGGGGCGGCGGGCGGGCGAGTCTGGCCACGCCGTTGCCGACTACCTGAAGTTCAAGGACCTGATCCTGCGCATGCTGGACTACGATGCCAAGGGGCGCATCCAGCCCTACTACGCCCTGCAGCACAGCTTCTTCAAAAAGACCGCCGACGAGGGCACCAACACGAGCAGCAGTGTGTCCACCAGCCCGGCCCTGGAGCAGTCCCAGTCATCAGGCACCACCTCCAGCACCTCCTCCAGCTCAGGTACCGCAGCCAGCCCAGCACAGCAGCCCCCGTCTGCTGTCGGGGATATGCTTGACAAACGATGGTTGACAGAGAATGTGCCGTCTCTAGTTTTTACACACAGACAGAATTGGTTTACAGGCGTTAATATAATAAAGGTCACATGAAATGCTGTTTTTTGATGCTTTTTAATAGGCCTTAGTGGTTCCCTACTACTGTATCTGAAGTCTCTTTCCTGAAATTCAGCCTTGGTGCAGAATTATAGCCAATACGAGTAGTCCCACAATCAGCTTTCCTCAGAACGCTCTGTTTCTGTGTCTGTAGCTTTAAATGCTAATGAGGAGGAGAGAGGCGGCACCATGCGCTAATGTTTACAGTGGATGTATCAAAATGGCTCGTAGACCCGTTGCTGTAAGATGCCTCGAATTTGCCCATTCTCATCTAATAACCCTGGTTTGCAGAGCTGCACACTCAGTCATTTCAATGTGGGGAAAGGCGGATATTGCGCGTGCCATAACACCAACAGCGGAACGTTATCCACATAATAACAAAGCGTACAACACTGCGTTACAGAATGTGTATTCACACACATACTTGATGCTATCTATCTTTACATTAGCGACAGTACCTCAGCTGTTAGCTTCAGAGCTACTGTTACAGCCAGATTCGAAGTGTAGCAAGCTAGGTAACCATATAGTAAGCAACAAAATTATATAGCGTTAGTTGACTTACTTGTCCGAGGTTTGTAGCTGGACCAAAGAGTACTGATCCAAAATTTAATTTCAGATGGTCAGCAAGGCCAACTTTGTATTGGCTCAAGTTAAGGAAACAGTTGTGGCTGAAATGTTTGGCGCAGACATGCAAAACTTTGAGAGGTTGTGTTGGCGCATTTCCAGCGAAAATAAAATTGAGATACTGGTTGTGCAGAGGCTCAGATAAAGGAACTGAAAAAACTTTTGTTTGCATTTGTACATCCAAGCACTGAGCAATTGTTATACTTTGTTCGTTTGCTCGCCATGATGTCTCTCCACGAAAAAACGATATTGCACTCGCCCTTGCACGGTGGTAGCCCAGTTTCTCATGGGCGGGCCAGATGATCTGGGCGGGCAAGGCAGAGAGAGGGGAGGTAACCTTGCTCCTATCTACGTCACTAGGAGGAGATTTTCAAACAGAGCAATTGAGCCTTAATTTTCTCAAAGGCGGAGAAGAACACCCAGGGCTTGGTTTACACCTATCGAAAATTCTAGCTACTGGGGGACTAAAGGCAGGCTAGGTGAACTCATTAATGTTAAATAACCTCCTAAATTGAAGTTTTTATTTCATGTGACCTTTAACCCTTGTGTTATCTTCGGGTCATTCTGACCCAGTCATTGTGACCCACTGTTGTTTGCGACAACTTTACCGCATACAAAAACAAAGTGAAGCATTTTCTTTTAACCGTTGGGCTGTCTCAGACCCCCCACATTGCCAAGTTTAAAAGAAAATTATTTTTATTTGCTTTTGTATTGGGTAAAATTTGGTAAACACAACAATGGTTTGTTATGAACCTTTGGGTCATGTGACCCGAAGGCAGCACAAGGGTTAATAATGAAATGCACAATACTTTTGCCACATCAGGTTGACTCTGCCTCCATATTCATTATCCTGTCAAAACAGATTTTTATCAAATTCATGACGATCATCCTTGGACATCTGGTGCTTGTTTCCCGTGAAAGTGAACCATGTACGTTTGTGGTTCTGTCCACAGGGGGCTCCTCTGGCACCAGTACTAGCGGGCGGGCACGCTCAGACCCCACGCATCAGCACCGGCACAGCGGAGGACACTTCAGCGCTGCCGTACAGGCCATGGACTGTGACAGCCTCTGTCCACAGGTGAGACTCAGGGATTTAGCCTCTCACTGGGGTTTTAGTTTTTTGACAAAAATAAAAAGATTCGGGTAATTATTTCATGGCTCTAATGGTATAATCTCCTCTTAAGTACAGGGCATTTTTGTTCAGCAGAATGGAATTTACAATGGAGTAGTTATTGTCAGGTCCAATGCTGTGTTCACACCGAAAGAGAAGCAAATATTTGTTTTGCGTTCATTTGTGTTTATTTGCACGAATCGCTAGGAGCCATCCGTTGTTTTCGTTAAAAAATAATAATTAAAAAATAATAATAAATATGCGTCGATTGATGTCGACGCATTTTCAGCGTCAACGTTGTTGATGACGTCAACGAATCTCAGCAGCCCTAGTCACATCTCAACATTGACAAACTTTCGCAACACCATGTTATTCGCGAGAATTCACGCATGTAATCTGGCCTCGTAAAATGCGCTTTGCGTTTGGTGTAAACACGGCATGAAGCTTCTTTTTGATGCAAGTATTGTCAGTTGAGCTTTTTATTTGTAGGCAGAGGCAGTAAGGATAAGCGTGTCAAGGTCAGGACTGTGTGTGTGATGGCTGTGTGGTTGTGGCAGCAGTCCAGGCAGCCGTTCCTCCCCCCCACGGGCTGGGACGGCGGTGACGGGACCCAGCAAGTGACGGTGGAGACCCACCCCGTCCAGGAGACCACCTTCCACGTGCCTCCCCAGCAGCCCAAGGCCCTCCACCCTCTGGCCAGTGCAAACAGCTCCTCCCACCCCCATCACCATGGCCACCATCACCATGGACACCATCACCACGGACACCACCACCCCCATGGACAGCAGGGCCTGCCAGCTCGGCCTCGGCCACGCCTTTACCACTCGCCCACCAACAGCGCCTCCACACAGGACTCCATGGAGGTGGTGCACGGCCACCTGTCCATGACCTCCCTGTCTTCCTCCGCCTCGTCCTCCTCCACCTCTTCCTCCTCCACCGGGAACCAGGGCAACCAGGCCTACCAGCTGCGCCCGCTCCCAGCCAACGCAGCCTTGGACTTTGGCCAGAATGGCAGCATGACCATGGGACTGGGTGCCTTCTCTAATCCCAGACAGGAGACTGGCATGGCAGGCCACCCCACCTACCCTCTGGGCACGAACACGGGGCCCGGTCACTACATAACGGAGGGCCACATGGGCATGAGACAGGGCATTGACAGGGAGGAGTCTCCCATGGCAGGCGTCTGCGTACAGCAGAGTTCTGTTGCCAGTTCGTGACTAAACTGAGGATGGGTTGTTATTTCTTTCAGTAATGTTTTTTTTTTCTTTTTTTTTTTGTGTATTTTTTGAAAGGTGTTGTTTATTTTTTAAATGACAAGAAAAGTGCATAAAGATCAAAAAGCTGCTTAAAATTCAAGGGGAGATGATCACTGACCCGCTACAAGTGTGCAGAGCCGACATCTCTCTCGTCCTCCATCCAAAGTTTCTCTCCTTGGTTCTGGGTTTTTCGCACGGATTTCTGACTCATCTCTTTGTGTTCACAGGGATTATTACCAATGTTTTATTGACTTGACCGTCTTGCATATTATACTTAATTATCCATTCATTTCACAAACACCTCTCTCTCTACTCTGCATGGTCTGCATTAATCCTTGTTAATGTCAGCCTGGAGTAAAAAAAAAAAATCGACCTAGATTTGTAGTTGTTATGCCATTGGCTCTTAGAACAGAAATGCTATACACCATTACATTTCCCCTTAACTATCCACACTTTTCTACTTTTTGTTTGCATAAGCTTTCCATATCTGGCAAGAATTATTTTCATCGTTTCTGTATTTATTCATTTAGTTTCGGTTTAATGTTAATGCAGTTCCACAATGGAGCAATGTGAGGTCTGTAGAAGAAAGAAGGGAAGCCGGCACAAATTCCATCTGGCTGTGCGTTAGTTGGAGTGTGATACATTGCGGAGCCTGCCAGCAACATGGGGCTGATGGTAACTGTTCTCCAGGACAGCAACCCTTTTGGCCTTATTGTTTTGTTTTAGTTTTTGAAACTTCTCTGAAAGATGCGGAAGGAAAGTGAAAGAAGAACATTACAGTTTAATGAGAAATATATTTCCTATATTTTTGAAGTCTGGATAAAGGAAACCCATAATTCTTTTCAGAAGAAAAAATTGAAAGTAAATGAGTTTTTAGGATGGTAATTTAAGAGGCCTTTCTTTAAGATTTGACTTGCTAGGCCCCCTGATTGCTGGACCTTTGCGAGTTCCACAGAAGTAGTTTTATTTTGTATTTTCGTTTTGAGATGGATGAAATTAGCTATGACTGTCCCTGTCCTGCTTTATACTTGCTTTTATTTTTCTTTGCTTCTTTTTTCTTCAGCATGTGGTTCCCCCAACAGAGGATGGACAAGTGTCTTCTGTTCATCTTGAAAATGAAAACGTGCAGAATTTTATGTGACAGTTTTTTTTTTTTTTGCTTCACAATTATGCTGTGAATTTTAGAAGAATTTTATTTTCCATTTGATAATTTATTGTACCAAAGCTGTTTTTTTTTTATAGCACATAGATGTCTGTAACCAATAATGTAGCAGTTCTGCACTTTGACACAAGGTGTATCAAGACCTTTTTTTAAATGTCAGTAAAAATGGCTGTATCTATTGCTTTAGCAAAACTGGAACTGTTGTTAAACTCAGTACATTTACTATTAGCTGTATCCTCGACAGAATTGGTTGTAAGTTTTTAGTTTGTTTATTTTTTATTTTTATATATATATATATATATATATATATATATATATATATATATATATATATATATATATATATATATATATATATATATATATACAAAAAATGAAACTAACAAAAACAAATTTATTTCGATGATAGAACTTTTTTCCGTTAACAAGGACTTGAAGGAGACATGAGATGCGATGCTGGCTGCTACTCTGCAGGTTCCAGAGTATCAGTCTGGTGACTGTGAGTTGAGGCCAGCCCTTGTGTTCACGCGTCAGAAGAGGGAAAGGCTTAAATGTGAACAACAGTGCTTTAATACTTCAATTTGTGACCTAGGATTTATTGGATTTAGGCTGTTTTAAACGTGCCTACCTATTTGGCTAATACTGCATTAGAAACCTATAGTGGCAGTCTTCACGGCAGTGGCTAAAATCTTCACGTGCCCCAACCCCCCCCCCCCCCCCTCAAATTTGAAACAACCCTATTTGACCTAGCTGAACAGAGGCACGGTACACATTTAAAAGTCAATAAATGTTTTTTAGGAGAGGGAGATAACTTCTCTAAATAAGCGTGTATCCACATGTTTGACAAACTCACCGTGAGTGTTGAATCCAAAAGGAAACTAGTAGGGATGGTGTGAGAAGTGAGCCCTGCCTGCTGGATGTTTGTAGAGATATGCCAGGCTTTTTGTGCGATGCCTGGAGAAGGAAGTGGAACTGGGCCCATCCGTGTTGTGCCAGTTCAAAGGAGTGGCAACAGCTAGGGGAAAGGTATCCATGAAAAAAAAGAGGAAAAACACAGGCTTCAGGTGTTTACTTTTCAACCCCATTTTAATAGTTGAAATAGAATTTATGTATATATTTATATTTTTTTAATAAAGGAAGTTTAGAACTCACTACTTTTTTCCTAATGGTATTTTGATTACATTTAAGTCAATGTGGAGACCATGCAGTGGAAGTTCTTCTGTGATATTAGTCAATGGGTAACAGTGCTTCCAGGCCAAAGTAGTTTGACAATGCCAGTACAAATGCAAGTCTTGTAGGGTTTAAACATTTTAACAGGAGAGAGTAGTTATTCATACCTTAAATATTATAGACAGGGTATAGTGTGTGGGTGTATGTCTATGAATCTGAATGACAGCAGTGTTTTAATATATAACATATACATAAGCAATTATGTACACATATTACAGGAACTATTTTTTAGTTGCGTCGGAAATTGGATTAAACTTCAACCGTGGGTCAATTTTTGAAGTTAGGCTAATACATGTGTGTAGAAAGCCATGATCGTCAACACAATATAACCACAAACATCCAATGATTAACTCCCAAGTGTTAAGTATGATTTATGCTCTGCACCATATTCCATTCAGAAAAATGATTTTTTTTGTCCTCCAGCCCTGTCCCCTGACCCCTTAGTCTGGTTTTGAGTGATTGACAACACAGTTTGGTTACAGGTTGTCTGACGTGCACTGTAAAGATTCAAACAGCATGGGAAAAGGAGAAATACCTGTGTCCACAGATTGTAAGATCTAGTCAATACTTGCTGTGTATATGATAATGTTACAAAAAGATAAAAAATGGACAAGCCCTTTGTATTATATTCAAACGGTCTTATGTATGATATAAAAACGTTAATTAACTTGTTTTGAGTCTGTTCTGTTTTTGTGTGGTCCCTGTCACTTTAGAAGTGCGTTCATGTTCTTGTGTTCTCAGATAGTTGCACTAAACTGTTATTCTGGATTCTATTGGTTATTGTGTGAACTTGAGTCATAAAGCTGATCTGAATGTGATGCACCTGCCAGTCACCAGCTTTAAGGAGAAGATGCAGGTAACCTATTAGATGTCATTGGAAATGTCAGAACTGGGAACTTGGTCATGCAACATATGTGTTCCCAAGGCAACTGAAGGCAATCCCAGATTTTATTTTTGTTGTAAGCCACTCTAAAATGACCTGTGTGGCTTCTAAAAACAGCATGAAGACACCAGTATGGGCTTGTCAGTTGGCACAACATCTTACTAAAGACTCAACTACAAAGAGTCATTTCACAGACACAGGTGAACCGTAGTCCATTGACGAAAGACTGTGTAAGCAAGTGTGTGTGGCTCAATAATGTCTGGGCCCTTATTAATACAGCGTTGCTATCAATTTGGTCATGTCTTGCTTCTATATCATTGAGTTTCATAACTTCATAAGCTCCTGATCCTCTGGCTTGGATGATCCAAAGTCATCAACTTAGAATTAGTAGAGCTCTTTTGCTGATGATCTGTCAGGGCACATATTCAGATGTATATCAAGGGTTTAAATGGAAATTAGGGAGACAGAAGCAACATTTTATTGATTCAATTATGTGATAGCCTGACTCAGCTTTGAGCTGTCTGACAATCAACTGTTTTGAAGATAACCACATAGGTTCTTGAATTCATGTAATACCTTTTTTTTTTTACTTCAGTTCATTGGACTGTAATGTCTAGGCTGTAAGTATGTTTACAAAAGGGGCCATATAGTGTGGGCTTGAGGATATAAATGAGAAGTACAATTTGAATACACTAGAGGGCTCTCTAAGACAAACAAGGATCATTTATGGCGAAAAGGGGAATCTAGATTAAGAACTGGCTTTACTGATTCTGTGATGGCGTATAGGTTTTCATCTCAATCATATGATTTCTGTATGCCCATTAGATAAGTATTTAATGTCCCAATGCCCAAATAAGAACAAAAGCTAGCCCATCCAGACATCCCCATGGTCTTCCTTCCATCCTGCCCTTTCTTAGGGTTAGACATACTGGGCTCAGGATGAGAATTAAACACGCAAACACGTTTCTTTCAAACATACTATATCAATTTATTTAAAAACTTGGCACTATAATCCTTACAGTTTTTTGTACAATTATTGTGCTTTCATATAAAGCATGCTTTCATCCATAGCCCGTGACAGGAAAACAGCATGGGGCTGGGTAGAGACAAAGAAAAAGAAAGATGTAAAGTTCCAAAGAAAAAGACCGTTAGCAACAGCTCTATATCTGCGATCTTGTAACTTACTAGCATTGTGCTGTACTTTCACTATTGTGATATTTAGGGAGAGCTACTGTGCCAAAGTGGCAGTGCTGACACTTGAAGACTTGCAAACAATAGGTATTGTAAGTGCTCATTAGAAATAATTAGTAGGACTCTTATTATAGAAATAAACCTAGGCAAAGTATGTTAACAATTATTTATAAGAACGTAGGTTTTATTTTAAGGATATAATTAATACAGAGCTTTGTAGCATATAAAATAAAACAACATTCCTTGTGCATTTAACTCATGATCATCATAAAATAAATTAGATATGCATTGATGTCTGATAAAATGATTGAAAATGGTTGAAGTCACCTGATTAGAAGGCCTTTGCATCAAAGAAAAACCTAGATTCTCAGTTCACTGTGTGTTTGTGCAAAGGAAAATTTACAGATAAGGTACAGATCATCTCTCTCCTCTGCCTTTTGCTTGCTGTACACAAACAGTGACCTGGCAGCCGTGGCTGTTGTTGTGGGCAAAGTGCATTGCTTTATTGCTTAACTGTCAAGCCTGCGTTACGTTTGTATTGTTATGAAAATAAAGCCAGATCTATATTTAATCAATGGTGCAAGGTAACTTGAGGTGTTTTGACACCTACTTATGCGTTGTTGTAGTCTCTGACGTTACTCTGATGTTACTGTTGAAAGGGTCTGTTACTGCATGTTTACAGTCAGTTTTAAAACAAACATTTCAGAGACAGTCGCGGAGTCAGTGTTTTACATGAGAGACACAAGAATTGTATGGCCCCCTCATCATCATAGAAAATACTGTCTTAGTTTGAATCAGGCTGAGAAACACATACATACAGACATACCCAACACCTTCACACACACACACACATACACACACACACACACACACAGAAAGACACTCAAACAAACAAACATGGATTCAAACACACATACACAAGGTCAGAGCTGCAAACTGCCTGCACTTTATCAAATCTAGAGTTTGCTTTGAATTAACCATTAACATATCTCCTTGTGTATAGGTCGTAACCTTTTGTCCTCACACACAATAAGGAAATAACAGGAGAGCAAAGAGGAGTCAGTCAGGCACTCTTATAGTAACCAGAATGTATCGCGTTGTCAGTCGAACTTCCAGTACTTTCCAATGAGCTAATTAGCAGCATATTTGCATAATAAAGCAATTCAGTGCAAGTACTCTGAAGTTAAGCAATTATGCTGCTAAAACTATTTGAAGTCTAGGCCCAGTTTTAATTACAATCACCCACACGTTTTCCCACTTCTCTCCCCTCAAGTAGAGAAACACTAATGAGAAGGCTTGTTTAAATTAATATTCCCCTCCGCCCTCCTTGTGCCTTCACTATCTTAATGGGTGGCCTCACTTTCAGAATTACACATGAACCGTAAAAGGCAACACTGGTCTTTAACGCCAGCATCTATAATTAAAAACATGCAGAGTTGAACGTTTCCAGACATTGTTCTAATGGGACCTGTTAATAATGCTAGACTTTCAGAAAATAGCGTTCCAAAATTCTGTGGGGGGAGGGGGCATCCTAGTGGATATGACTGGATGATAATCCCAGAGCCTAAGGTTCCAGGGAGCACCTTTTTTCAAAGATCTAAAATGTATTAAACTCAGATCCAGTTAGATAACAAGGAATCACAAATCAATGAGATTAGCTAGGTTAGCTAAACTCATATATGAAATGAATGACCAGACTAATTAATAGGAACCAAGAGGGGTAAAAGGTAACACACAAGAAGCATCCTGTTCTAACTCTAGCCAACTGCTCGCTTTTGGACCTCTCAGTTCACCCATGTCCCCTAATAATAAAAAAGAGTGTCCACTTCAGTCAAGCATTTCAACAAAACAAACCATGTAATGTAGAACAAGAACATATTTCATGAAATTATCACAAAAGATGTGTAAATTGAGTAAAATTGTTACCGATGACAGATGAACGAGAGATTGGAAGTATTGACATAATGCGGACAAGTTCTATGATGGATGTTTAAATTTTCTGGAGTCATCCCATTTCAATACAAGTGAATAGACAGAGAACTGTAAGGAAAACAATACAATTTGCTTTACAGTAGCTAGTATAGTATTGTAAACATGTCTGTTTTGTTCATCCTTTGTTCAGAGTTTAACAGTAAAACAATCATGCATTTAGTCACACTTTATATTAAGGGTCTCCAATACCACATATTTGAATGTTTGTCTATAAATGTGTATTTTCAGCAATTTCCACATTAACCATACCAACAATACATTAGGTCACACTTGATACCTTCCTCTCCTAGTGTGAGCAAAGATCATAAACTTTTCCTGTTCAGCACTTTTCAAGGAACAGTAAGTTACGAAAGTGACTTTCAAGTAAGTCATTGTGATATTGTGACCATCTAATTTAACCTAATGTCAGAAAAACATCTGTTTTTCATTGATGCATGGTAACAAATCAAATAGCCATAGACATCATATTCTACTGATAAAAAAAATATATGTAGTAGACATCTTATGGCTTTTCATTGTCTCCTGTCCTGTTTGACTTCAGATTCGACCTATCAATCAGTGCCGACCTAAAGCTGTTCTAAGGGGTGTAGATCTGAGGAATAATGGGAGATAAAATAAGATAAGCAAAAGCAGGAAGGATAAACTGTAGTTGTTGAAGGTGCAGAACTAAAACTTTACTCCTTCCCTAACAAGGCTTCTCAATGTACCACCGCACCACAGTGGACAACACCAGGGGCGTAGGTTTGTTTTCAAATGTGAGTGGGACAGCTTTTTATTTATATAATTAAGGATGCAGTCGTGTAATAAAAAGTGGGGTGGACATATTTGCCGTTTTCAAAAAGTGTAAAACTGTGAAACCTATGACCCATGTATGATGAAACTTACGCCCCTGGGACATACATTCGTGGCCATAACTTTTAGCAATGACAAATGTTGTGTTTTGCAAGGTTTGCTGGTTCAGTATTTGAGGAAAAGGTTTTCACATGTTTCTATAGAATACTGGAATACAATAAGGCACATTTCATATTGTTTAAAGATTATTTGGGTGAAAATTGTCAATATATGCAAATAGTCCCCTCTTTTACAGCAGTCAATCTGCTTTTAAAATCCAATAAGAATGATAGTGATTTCACCAGGCTAGAACTACTTCACACTTTCCCCTTTGCTGATGATATGACTTACTGAAATTATGTTAGCAGTCATTTTATGCCAAGGCCCAGTAGGTTTTGCAAACACAAAATGTATGTCGCTCCCAATACTTTTGGCCACGGCTGTACTGTGTACCATGTATCCCGTTCCTTGTAGACTCATGCACTCGGCACAGAAATATGAACTGTTCCGGTAACACTTTGGATCCAGTTGCTTGTAATAAGCGTTAAATTATAGGTCTTAGTAAGTTATTCATTTAATAAGCCTTATTAACACATAATAATGTAAACACGCATCTTTTAAGGGCCTTATTTACTGTAAACTAACACTTATTTCATCTTATGATAACACTTACCTTAGACCTAACTAATATTATTATTACTTAAATAGTCTTATTAACATGTATAAATGTTAATAAGCATCTTATTAGGGCCTTATAACCTATTAACTAACGCTTATTAAACGCACCTAGATCTGATAGAATCCTCCTAATTCTATTAGTAAACCACAGATTTAGCTCAAAAACAGTTTTTCATGCCTTGAAAAAGTCCCCTTCACTACCATGGCCAGTAGCCACTGCAGGACCTGTAGAGTCTGCTGGGTCCACTGGGTGACATGCCACAGTCACACTGGCTCGTGGCTCACTGTAAAGTAGACCAACTCGTCCCCATGGCAACCACCATAGACTCAGCTGACACACACTGCCTGGTAACTGAAGCAGAATTTCAGAGAACAGGCATCTGGAGAAAGACACGTCAATTTTTTCCAGTATTTAGATTAGGGGGTCTACATAAGATGCAACCACCTAAGAGAACTGCATTTACTAGACGATGGGCTCTGATGGGAGTCAAGTTTTTTTTTTTTTTCTGTCAACAAGACAGAATGGTGCATCCCCATACTAGTCTGAACACCAACTGAAATAGTGGAACAGAAATGATGTAATAGCCCTGTCAAAGCATCCTTGGCCTCCTTATGGCTTCATTCTATGAAGTTATGCAAATTCTGTTTGACTGTGTTGCTTTAGACGACCACTTTAAGACATAAATACTTCCTTGGTTCCCAAAATTAATTTTATAGCCAAAGTAAAAAATGATAACAGATGGTAAAAATAAATAAATAACTGATTCCAACAGACAGTCTGCATTGTCAGCCCAACTCCCATCAGCATTATGTTCCCTTCAACCTACCAGTCCAAATTTGAAGGGCATTGCATGAAACTTGGGGGTGTCTGGATTTAAGTCATCAAGATTAGGTGTATGGAATAGGGGGTTCATATTCTGACCCAAGATCCAGCCATGGTGTAAGTCTGTTAGTTTCAGTCAGATAAAAAGGCTCAAGCCCACATCCATTTATTTGAATACATTTAAAAGGAAACCGTCCTTCTTACCCTCCTTAAGGTAATCTCTAATCGATCACCATTCGATGGATTCGATCTCATAAATGGATGAGAAAGTGACGACCACTTTGACTGGGCACCACCACAGTTCCACCAAATGCTCAGGATGCCATTGGTCTCCTCAATAATGTTTGCATCCAGTATTGTAAAGAGTTAGTTTGTTTCACCTACCACTACTGATGGTATTCTTTTATGTACACAATAGACCAATTTTCACCCTACGTCACACGACTGTCAAGCAGGCTCAACTGCGCATGTCGGTTGCAAAAGACAAACTTCTCCCGGGTATAATAAGCATCATATATCTCTGGCCACTGGATTACAGGGATTGACATAAACTTTCTGAGGCACTTGTCCTTTGGACAAGTACATTTACGTTTCACTTGTCCATGCACAAAAGTCACTTGACCCCGATACCTTTAAATAGCCTGACCAAGTGATCGGGCAAAACTAGCCTGGCTAACGGAGGTCGCTTTCTCAGGCAGGCAAATGACGAATGAAACAGGCTCGGTTAAAGAAATCCGAGATGCTGGCTATCTTCAGCAGGCTCGTATCTACAAAAGGCAGTCCTCACTGACATTTTTGGTGAAGTGAAATACAACATTGTGCCAGTGAGCGACCCGAGTCTGACTCTGAGACTGACGTCAAAACAGTATAACGCCGTGAGACGCAGTCTCACTCAGATTGCCAGTTTTACACAAATCACAAAAATAATCGAACCAGCTGGCTAAAAACAGAATTCCCATATCTCTTGAATGATGCCCTGATTTACTTTTTTGGTGTAAAACTTTTGATGTAGAATTGACCGAACTGTAATATTATGAACGTTGTGACACGGCGCGACCAAGACAAGAGATGGCTGCTGCCTAAGACAATGCGGTCCACCGGGCAACATTCTCACTTAAATTTCAAGACTTTCGTGACCCAAATCAAAATTCTGATGTGACAGATCAATTGGGAATTGCTTTCTCTCTTAAAGGCTGTCTTCCTTGACCTTTTTAGTCTTTTTAAATCTAATTATTTGTATTGTCCATGTGGTCCTTTTGCCATTATAAATGCTATAATTTCCTGGTTTTCTGCAACCACATTGCGCGCGCATCCCGAATGTTTACAAAATAATATGGTCTCTGTAGAACCAATTTACTACTGTGTGTTTTTGTACGTGCGTATATATTTCTGAAAACCTCTAATGTAAAGAAAGCTTCATACATAAGGCATAGAATATTTACAAGCCTGGCCTAAATGAATTGGTATCAAACATTGTCCTTTCAAATATTCACACTTCTGCAACAAACAAATACTGAAATATTTATACAAAAAATACAAATGCCCTAGAATATATATTTGTACATAGAAAGAGGTTTTAAATCTTTAAATAAAACAAATGAAAATAATAAATATGAATTGATATTCCTAAAGAAGAAAATAAAACAATGTTTTGAAAACATGCAGTTGCCCTACACAGAGCGGTCTAGTTCAGTGGTCCTCATCATCTCCAGCAAGCATTGAGGGACAAACGACCTTTGAAGGCAAAGAGTGTTCTTGATGCAGGGCTCCTTGGACCAAACCATTTTCGTAGGATTTGGGGGGGGGATTGGTCCTGACCTCCAAACTTGGGACCAGCTTGTCTGTTTAGCCAGCCACAAGCAGAGACACAATGACCTGCCTAAACACAGACCTGTGCTTGTTCCTTTTTTACATCCCATCTCCCATCCATTTCTCCCTACACTTTGGACTCGCTCTCCATGTTGGCGATGTCACCGTTCCTCTCCGTCTGATCCTCTATACCCTCTTCCTGTGTGTCCAGGGTGGTCTTCTTCTCCCGGCCCTGGATCTCAGGCTCCAGCATCCCTTGCTGGCTCAGCCTGCTGGCCACCGACCAGGTCAGCGGCAGGCGCACGCGCGACGCCAGCTCTTTGGCACTGCAGCTGGGTGTGTTTGTCTCATAGATGTCATGGAAGCTGTTGTAGTCCACTTCGTAGAAGCCATCCTCCAGGGTCAGGACTGGTGTGAAACGATAGCCCCACTTGATCTCACTGGTCACGTACGAACTCCTGGCCTGGCATGTCATACCTGGACGGGACAGACAGAAGTTAGATTGGGTCGTCCTCTTATGTCATGCAGTATTATATACACCTGGGGATCTTGTGTTTTCAAACTGAGAAAGTTTCAACAATTAATGAATGAACATTTAATGCAGACCATTGATAACTTAGAAACACATACCTGTAATTAACCCATGGAAGGTTATTTGCCATTATTTAGTTAGCTATTATTGTCATGGAGTCTTAGTAACAAACATAGTAACTGGAAAAATATACTGGTGCAGTAAATATACAGGGATATAGTAATAGCTAATATTCAGTGATCTTGTGCTCTAGACAGTGGTATGTCTGGCTCATTATTTCTCATGTCCATCAGGCTGGAATACCACCATTCAAATACCATCTCATTTTGGGCTAACCATCACATTCTTGTTTATAATCAAATGTTGATATGCCAGCATGCTCCAGAAGCCTTTTGAAAACTAACAGCCTGTAGGCTTGTGAATGCAGTAAAACACTTAGATGTAGACCACTGGGCATATTTGCAAGGCAACAGTATGTCATTTGTCCCAGCCCCATGCTAAGCACATTATGTTAAGCTGTAGCTTCTGACATTGCCGAGCTTATGTTGTGACTCTTTAGAAGGAACGGTACTGTTAGGATTGGTACTGTAAAGAGAGATCCAATGACATCAAGGAAAACAGACTCTCCTCTTATTCATTTACTTATTTATTGGGAACATTTTACCACGTTAATCATTCTAGGAAGTGTCTTTCAAGAGAGAGAGAGATGTGAGAGAAAAAAAGAGAGAGACAGAACAATTCTTAGAAATAACTGACTGGCTAATAAAAATATATATATTTCCATTTCTTTTGCAAATGTTCGACGAGGCAGCTTTCATCACACAGATTAGCTGTCCAGTGGACTATCACCAAATGACCTCTTGACCAGCTTGTCGCTTTTTTCTTTCTTTTTGATCCAGCAGGTTTCATTAGAGAACCACATTACAGGAATACATGATGACAAGGGTTTATCCTCATTTTGACTGCTGCTGTCATGGCTAACTGGCTCTTTTACAGTTGCTTCGCTGCAGGGCATTGAAACGGGCACAATTATTAAGATTATAGTATCAAAAGTCGAGGGAAGTCAACTGGGGAATTCTTAATGAATGGGTGATTCTAAAATAATTGGTGCTTCAGACTGTCGGTATCAACAGGATATAAAGAGAAGAGACATCATGAAGGTCTATAGTGCATAACAAGATAATGTGTGTAGCGGGGTACAGAGTGGGTTGTATGTATGTGGTGGGGTAGAGAATGGGTTGTATGTGTGTGGTATTTGTGTGTGTTTGTTCTTTTGCAGGGGATGTAGAGGTCTATGTTGCTGTTTTGTCTGGTCATTGATCCTGAAAATGTGGCGCTTCTGTGGCCAGCCGGTATGCTGCAGAAACACTATGGTGGAAACAAGAGTCTCAGAGACCATGGACACAGAACAGCCCCAAAGCCCTACAGCCAACATACAGCTGCCCAGCTCTCTGAAAGAGCTTTAATCACTCAGGTAACACACAAGACTGCTTCAATAAAAAACACCATTCACAAACTACTATATGTTGTTTTGACCCTGAAGTCCACCAAAAAGGGAGCATTGTAAGATTGTTAGGATTATTATTTTATAATTCCAAATAAAACAGCACAACGGCTGAATAATTACTTTATATAGAGACATGAGTGGAATCGGTGGTGGAATATAGAAAGTGCAGGTGAATGCCCAGGTGTCTAATTGCTAATTGAATGTAGTGCAGCAATTTGTTGCAGGTGTTATTCCGACCCAACCCAGGAATTATCCAGGTTGAGAGACTGATCCTGACAGTCAACACCTCAAGTGAATTTTTGCTTTTTACACAGGTTCTTCAAACTAGTTAAGGGTTAGAGGCGAGACACATTATGATTTCAGGGGCCTAATCAGTGTAGGCTGTCTTCAGACTTGAATACTCACACAACCCAGAGCCTTCTGAGTGAGATTCAGGAGGGAAGAAAGTGACATACTCAAATGCTAGAACTCTTTTACAAAGAGCAATACAGCTCAAAGGTAAATGGAGACAAAGGCAGTCATACACCCACACACAGAGACAGTCCTAGCCAAGCACATTTATGTAACCCACGCCCCAGCCTGGGGCCTAGCAGGAGACTGAGTGTGTGTATGTGTGTGTGTGTCTACTGTCAACACCAAGATCATTCAGATGCAAAAATCCCCAAATGAGTCAGGATCTGTTGGGAAGATTACCTGAGAGCAACAGACAATTAATGTTCTCTTGACATTCTGCAACACTTATCTGACTGGACATTTGTGAGACTATTTGGCTGTGTGTCACTTTCTCCTTTCTAAAGACTCAGGGACAATAATAGTGGATCGTGGGTATAAAATTACTATCCGTATCACATCATAAGATACTATTCCAAAGTTATGTCCCTATTCAAAAAGTATCTTCTGGGCATGTGGCAAAATATGAATACATGCATTGTTGTAGCCGTTTTGGACATTTTTGTCCGACTGTAGAGTTTGCACTTGCCTTGGGTTATGCTGGGGACACATTACAGGATAATCGGGCCGATTTCGCCCCTTCCGACAATCCTAGGTAACGTCCGATAATCTTGATGGTTCTACAGATTATTTTATCAAATGTTCCTTTGGTGTGAGGTGTGTCAAGAGTGACCGAATCTGCTCGGAACGACATTCAACATTTGAATGTTTGCAATCAGAAATCCTGATGTGTGGGGGGAACCCCGACGACATACCCCGAGTTTATCACGTGAAACAAAACAATATCCAATCAGAAAGCACGCTGAGAGAAGACGGGAGCATAACAAACGGAGTCACGGCGCAGCACAAAGTTAAATGGAATTTATTTTTGGCAACAGCAAACCCTATTCTTTTTTTCCGTGAATTTTCTGTGAAAATCATTCCAAACACTATCCTCGCAATTTCTTCCTGCATATCGTCCGCCATGCTTATTCTTAAATCTCGACAGATTTAGCGAGATTTCTTGTGTTAACAGTCGGGACACTGGTTGGAAATCTGTGTGTGGTGTGCTGTCTTCTGAATCATGACACACCACACACTGTAGGAGCAAAATGGCTAAATTTAGGATTTTTTGTCCTCATGTTTGTGGTCTATCACAGTTTGAAAATCTTACAAGATAAAAAAAAAATCGTTTAGTGTGTCCCCAGCATTACTTTGGTTGTTTTACGTGTCTTATGTGATTATGTTGTTTCTATATTTGCATATTGTTTCTATATTTGCATATTGGACTATCATTTGATTGAACTATAGGATAATTGGTAAATTGGGCATTACCTTGAACATTATAAGCGTCACCTGGATGGCTCATCAGTAGATGACTTGGTAGCCAAATGTCTAGAGGCGTTCGTTTCTTGTAGGATAATATTAGTATCCTAAATTGTCTCTCTTTCGCTCTATCATCATATAGATGAGAAAGTTCTGTAAAGTTAAATACTATAAGACTAGGTTACTGTACATGTTGTTGAGCTGGTGTGCATGCATTTGTTTTTGTCAGAGTGCAGATCCAGACTACTTGAGACTACATCACATTATATAAGTAACGTATAACATGGTGGCATTGAGAGAGCTTTAGATCTAGCGGAGCATATTAACCTGGCCTACTAATGAGGGACGGACACATGAATTTCTGGTGGACTGTTATTTCAAGCTTTATTAACCATGATACTATGTGTGTGTCTTGTTAACATAAGAGGACTATTTTAATGCCAATATGTCCTCTAATGGCGACGTTTGGCTTGATTTCCATTTGGTGATTTTAAATCACAGAAACATGATGTCCTGTTTTGTGTGGCTAGGTGAGAGAGTTTGTGTGTGCTTGTGTGTGTGTATGATTGTATGAAAGGGGAAACCTGGTACATGAGTTTATGGCGGGCATATGGCCTATGACCACACAGTCTGGCCATCATGCCGTGGAGCTGTGCGAGTGTCTGTGTGCACATTCGCATGTCTGTGTGTATTTATGCAGTACCCTACGTGCACTGCACACCACAACAGTCCTCTCGGCATAGAATAGGTCAGCTGTGAAAACGGCCACAAGCTGTTCCTGCTTCATGCTCTCTGCAACCTTGCACCCCTCCCCCGCACCCCCGCTCCGCCACCCTCACTGATGACATTCTCCTTCACACCGCTGTTACTGTCCGTACGGACCCTTGGGTTACATGACGAGGCAGCTCTCCTTCCAAGGGGTCTATCTACGCAAGCTGACAAACTGGGATGGAACACAGTGTTTGATGTCTTTCAGCTCCATTGATGTCTTTCAAAAAGTTGTGTGGTTGTGGTGCTCACAGATTTGCATTGCGTCCTTACAACTTGCACTGAACTCACTTGTAAAACTGTAATACTTTAATGCCATGGATGAGGTAACCCATTTACTCCGTCACATTCCCTTTCTCCCTGTCTCCCTTGCCATCCTTAGACAACGTTAAAGAGTGTGGTGGTCACTCTGGAGATGCAGTACGTGTCCTGTCATCATCCAGTTACTGTGTTGCTTTCCTCCCGCCTGCTGCTCATATCCACTCACTCACAATAATGCTACTCACACAACAAACAACTAATCACCAGGTACAACACAGTGCTGCATGGACTCTGCACAAACAATTGTTATCCGTTACCTTGTGGCCAGAGGGCAGTACTACATGTTAGGGCTACTGAACCAGGTGAGGAGAACCTTTGAGAAAAGGATGTTAAACTTGCCTGAGTCTTTTCACACTTTTCATTCACACAGTTACTCAATTACTGTGCACCTTTTGTCAACTTGAATCTCACTGATCCAAATACATGCAGTTGAGGAGTTTAGGACCTATCTAGTTTGAGTTTGAGAAGTAATCCGACAACACAGAACAGTAGTTGGCACCGTTATGTACTTACAGCATCTCACACAGACACCTGCCTTGCTTCTAATGTTGTGTACAATAATACTAACTTAGCAGTTCCCCTTTGTGCTCACTGTGCAGTACTGCACTGGGTGCTTGCCATTTAGCATCAATTATTGTGACTGTTCTCCAGAACTATAATAACAACTGCTAAGGCAGCACCAAGGCAGCAGAGAGACCAGTTTGTGATTCAGTTTGCAGCACATACACACACACACATTCGTTTTTAGCAGATGATCAGTACAAAGACCTATGCCTTCTGCCACACTATAACAAGTTTTTGGTTGAGGAACACGGAACAAAGAGGTAAAGTTAAGTCCGTGCCCACACGTTGAATATGTTTAGCAAAAATAGCTAATAACGATCAGATAGAGATTGACTGGATGGGCCTGCTGTTTACATAACACTGGTTACGTAACCATCGTGGGCTTTCCTGCCTGCTCACTTTGTTTGCTCACGAAGATCAAGCTTCACCAACTGCAGTTGCCATGGCAACCTCACAACCACTGCCAATGATGGTATGGTCACTATGAGAGAGAGAGAGAGAGAGAGAGAGAGAGAGAGAGAGAGAGAGAGAGAGAGAGAGAGAGAGAGAGAGAGAGAGAGAGAGAGAGAGAGAGAGAGAGAGAGAGAGAGAGAGAGAGAGAGGGAATGATTTCTCCATTACTTTCTAACAATGTAGATTGTAAGCTATTTTTTTTATGGAAAGGCTAAAAGCATCATATTAAATAGGTGGCTCTATTTTCTATATTATTAGTTACATAATGATCACATAACTGAAAAAAGATGAATGCGGAGTTGGACACAACCTGTCAGTTCGATCAAATAGCTGATAACTGAGATGTCGAAGCTACCACATCCACTATCATGCTGGAAAAAAACATGTATCAGCACCTACACCTATTCTATAGAAACAACAGGAAAAACCCTGAAAACGATTCCAGAAAGAGCCCTATTGGTTTCTAATGGTGTTGTTAGGAACGATACATTGTCTAGTAAATCTGGGCAGTCCTCTATCCACAAAGTCAAAGACTTCTCCGAACCAGAAAGGAGAGATAAATTACTGCACAATGTGAGCAGTGGCGTAGGCATGACATCCATGTTTGCAGAGGGGGAGAGTAAAAATACTGTTTCCAGCTACATCAATAGACAAGAAAAGCTGTATGAGACCCCTTGAAGTGACAAACACTGATTGGTTTTGTTGAATCCATGGTGATGTTTGCTGGCATAAAACATCATGAGGTTATTCATGAACAGAGATTATGCAGCTAATGTTGTTTAGCAAGGTAATCTCTCACAGACGATACACAGACTGAAATAGATTATGCTCATTTAACTGTGTGAAAAAAAAGAGTTTAACAACTGCTTCATCATTTATATTGGAGGTTCTACTCCAGCTCCTTGATTCAGCACATGATCTCCACCATGCGCCCTGCATGAATTCTACTGCCAAAATACTGTTATAACTTATGTTGTCGCTTACAGCCATTGATTTAAATATGCTAATAACAAACAGGGTGATGTTGCCAACCAAATTTTCTCTGCCTCAAACTGACAAGATGGCGCTTTCCACTCTATTCTCTAGCTGTACTGTAAATGAGCAGTTAAAAATGTAAATGATCTCCCATATAACATGCAGAGATATTACGCAGTATGTCTTGTACAGTCACATATTATAATAATAACCACATATATTGTATGTGAGGCTAAAGAAAAATGAAGTGAAAGAATGTTATGGTTGGCTATTGCTCTGATGTCAACCAAATAGCACATACTATTTTGAACAAACTGTACAAAGTATGCAAAATCATAATAAAATCTGTGGTGTTATATAATACCAGGCTTTATCTAGTCCTCTTTATGGATGAGGGGAAAAGCATTGTGAAAAGGTAAAAAAGAGGATAATACACAATTTACACCGCACACAATTACATAAGTGATATTCTTTGAATCAAACTTTAGTCAAATTAAATGGAAAATTACAAATGAGAAAGAACAGAACATTGGGATGCAGAGGCTTCAGCTTTCAAAACGGCAGGCCTCTCTAATTTGAGCTCATTTCACTCATTTGCATGTATCAGCCACAAAGAGAAGAAAGGAGTAAATTGAAAGGAGGAGAATTAGATTGATTTGTTGGGCCTGTGATCACAGAAAGCTAGGGAGTTGCGGAGATAAACTGAAGTGCAGGGGGGGGGGGGGGTCTTTATGAGCTTGTTTCATACCTTAAAAAAATCTTGGTTTGACTCTTTTCATGGCTGTTTTTAAGGGGCCTGTTTGAGTAGAATGAGCCAAGCAAGCCCAAATCAATTTTCTTTTTTTACATAAAACAACAGCATCACAATCTACAGTGCAATGAGTTATGAAATCATCGCTCAAGGCCAGACAAACTCCCACTGCTAGAAGGAAAAGAAAAATAGCACACAGACCTGGAGTCCAAAACAAACCGCAAGGATCTCCATCTCCGTCATGCACAGTACACAAGAGCAGTCACACGTGTCACTGGGTCCTTTTGGACTTGCTTTTCAAGAATGCCATCTGCAGAACTGACACGCCTCCTCAATATAACATCTATGCCTTTATGGAAATGTCTACACACGGGTCTAGCGGTTGGAATAGGAAAGTTTTGGTGTGTAGATTGTAGTGCACAGTGACTGATTGGGTGACAAATTCAATTGTGTGTCTTCCCATTTAGAGGAGCCCTGTGAGGCAGAGTTGTACTGTTTTATGGTGCAGCTCAGTGAGGCCCTGGGTAGCTGATAGAGGGGACTCAATCACATTAGTGTTACCTCACTAACTCAACATGAACATGCACAGGCTAAGTCCAGCATGGAGACATGCTTCTAGTCCTGCCAAGTCACTTAGCTGTCTTTTGAAGCTAAGAAAAGACAAAGTCACTCAGCCATAGAAAATTGTCCTTCAACAGACAGTTTTAATTTATAAACAGCATGTTACGTGTCTTCTTTACTCTGACAACAAGGTTTGGCTCACAAAGGTTTTGTTGTGTCTGAGAAACGCTTTTCAAGGAACCCAAGGAGACTCAAGAAAAACATAACCTTCAAGGAAAACAGCATTTATATTTTCCTGTCTGAGAATATTTGTAGAACAACCCTGGTACAATCCCTGAAAATAACAAGTCTGCAACTCTGGAGAAGGTAAAGCTCTTCTTACAGTTTCAATAAGGAACGCACAATGCCAGATTCTAAGGAGACTAACTGGCAAACACCTATTTGCGACAAATAATAGTTTTTAAATGTTTTATAATGCTTTCATATAAAGTCTTTTTGAGTTGGACTATTTACTAATAGTAACCAAAAAGCCTGTCTGATGGCCTTGCTTTGTAGCTTTCTTACACATTGACAACCGAGAATTGTTTGCTACTTGTGTAATCAGGCAAAAAGTGTCTGCAGACAATGTTTACAATGGTCCGTGTGGTTACACAACCATGGATGCACCTGCCCTTTCTTATTGCTAATGAAATATGATCTTATTTGCATCTACCTCATGCACAATAAGCCCATTGTCTAGCTGATGACCTAACAAAAGCCTCGCTCTGTGCCAACATCATGGTGTACATAAGGACTGAATCTTGATTAATTAAATGATCTCCACTTCTGTTTCTCTTCCTGCCTTTCAATAACTCCCCCTCTCAAACAGCAGAGGTAAACACGGTAAGAAGGTGAGAAGAGAAGAGATATGCACTGACTAATGCATTGTCGTGATATGAGATTAAACACATCCTCGCTCTCTACTTGGTCACTTCTCGGTTAATAATTTGTCGACAATATAAACACTAAGGCTGCATATGCAGTTGCTAATCCAATGATACACTAGATATTTCAGTTTATACATATACAGTATATGGAATACATCAAAAGAGCATCTACAAATCCTAATCTGTTTTACAAATTGACATGCCGTTGAAGGAAAGGTCAAAATAAGATCCTTAAGACATGTCATGAATTTTTAAATCTGACCAATCATTTGCTTACCTGTAGCCTCCACCATTCCTTCCAGAATGACCACAATCTCCAGGTCCTCTTTGGCCAGGTGGGCTTGGGAGATCTCCCAGAAAGGGCTGTTCTGGTTGATTTCATGGCAGATGATGAGGGGCGACACCAGAAACAACCTGTCGTCCCCCGTGTCATAACCAACGTTCATGTCTGTCTGGTTGAGGGGGATGAACTCCCCTTCCTTGGTCTGCTTGGACTTGATCAGCTTGGCCCTGATAGAGGCCTCCACAATGTGAGAGTTCCGGAGGTCCCCGACCCTGAACATCAGGCATAGTCTACCATCCCTCATGGAGATTACTGCACAGGTGGAGAACACTAACGTCTCCGCCCGCTTCTTGGGCTGTGAAATTTTGACGAACATGCAGCCCACCATGAAAGCATTTACTATTGACCCTAAAACCGACTGGACCAACAACAAAACAATCCCCTCGGGGCACTGGTCTGTGATGACCCTGTACCCGTACCCGATAGTGGTCTCTGTCTCGATGGAGAATAGAAACGCAGATACAAACCCGTTGAGGTTATTGACACAGGGAGTCCATGTGCTGTCCCCTATGTGGTCCAAATCTCCACGCAAATAGGCAATGAGCCACCACATGAAGCCGAAGAACAGCCAAGTGACCGTGTACACCAAAACAAAGATGAACAGGTTGAATCTCCACTTGAGGTCCACCAGCGTGGTGAAGATGTCTGTCAGGTAGCGGTAGGTCTCCCGCACGTTGCCGTGATGGACGTTGCACTTGCCGTCCTTGCGCACATACCTCTGGACCTTCCTTTTGGCCCGTTCCCGCTCCACCAGCATGTCCTCCCGGACATGCTTGGGCAGCTTGGGCTGTTGGATGGTGACCGGGCTCTCAACATCCTGCTCCATTGGGCCTTTTAGAGCGAGTCAAGCCTACAGACAGAAAACAAGACAAGAGGTACACAGAGCAGTTAAGAACCAAGACACAATCGCTGAATCAGCTGACTGAGTCTACCTTTTGAGGGGGCAACGTTACAGTGATAAAGCAGCTCCCTCTATTTTGAGGTAGATACAACTGAGCTGATGTGGTGGTCTTTCATCGTATGAACAAACAAGATGCATGGTCGTAGCCATGTGCTTATCCTTTTCTCCCAGCATGATTACAGCTACACTTTTCTATTTTTCTGGCCATGTATTTGTGTTCTCTATTTGAGGTATTCAGTCTCATGAAAACAAATCAAGTGTGCCATACAGTACTAATAGTACTAAGAAGGTAACCCAGGTCTACCCTGACCCCACCCACCACCTCCATTCATCATTCCAGCTGCTGCCATCTGGCTGGAGACTCAAGATCCCACTAGACAGGAAGAATTGGTACCCTCTGCACTGGCCATTTTGAACAAGGATACAATAAAATACTTCCCCCCAGCCCATGAGCACTGCTGCTGGAAATGTATTTTGCTATTGACGCTGGAAATGTATTTGATGTACTTTGTATTTTTTTTTGTATTTTTGTGGTTCTTTATTATTTTTGTGTGCTAGGCATCCATTCTATGTTAATTTAATTGACTTGAAGTGGTCTTATCTTATCTCTTTCTGGTTTATCCAGGTCTGTTTACACTGTGCCAAGTCCTAAAGGAACGCCCTCCTCAAGAGCTGCACTAGGTTTTGAAACATCGTCTCCAGTAAAACACAGAAACGGAAGCTGTCAGAACCAATCTCTGGTTGCCAAAAGCTATTGGTAAACTTAACCCACCAAGCTTCCATCAGAAAATAACAGTTATTTTTGTATATATATCCTCCAGAAGATCCTTTTGGTTATTCTTTTTCTACAAAGTTCAAAAACCACGCTAACAACTGAATGTTTTACAGTTTTACTGAAAGAACCACAAAGGAACAATACACAATGTATTATAACAATGAATTGAGGTATGATGTTTTCAGCAGAGACTGTAGGTGTGGAAGATGAGTCCCAGGTCAGGCATGTTCCTGGAGGTTGAGAATACCCCCCAGTGTGCCTGGATACCTGAACAACAGGCAGGTTCCTGGAGGTTGAGAATACCCCCCAGTGTGCCTGGATACCTGAACAACAGGCAGGTTCCTGGAGGTTGAGAATACCCCCCAGTGTGCCTGGATACCTGAACAACAGGCAGGTTCCTGGAGGTTGAGAATACCCCCCCAGTGTGCCTGGATACCTGAACAACAGGGTGGAGGGGAGCTAGAACATGACAACCCAAATGACAGATAGGTAGATTTATACTAAAGTCAACTGGCAAATTGGTTTTGGTGTAGTATTCTCTTCTCCAACCTCAGTAATGTCTAACTCCTCATCAGTAGTAAACTGTATATTTACCCTGCATCCTTCTTAGCTTCCTAAGGCCAGACTGTTTAAATGTCTCTCACTTAAATGTCTGTCAGCATGCTTGTGGCATGAGTTATTGAGCGTTTGACTCAGAGCAACATCGGAGACATTTAGTGCATGAGAACAGGACCCAGGGGGACTAAATGAAGAGCGCAGTAGCAATTGATAAATTTGAACCAGATGTGTAAAATACATGTTTTTATAAATGGTCAAATTGAATAAGAAATGCAATACAAAATGGCTGAAAGGGTGTATTTATGTAAATGTACACATTGCCTCAATATCTTTTTGTCAATAAATCTAATATAACTTTGACTCATGGTTTTTCAAACCTAATAGGGTTCAAGATGACATCACTCTGAAGTACCATAAACAATTTCACCTTGGTATGTCTATATATGATTGAATTCAATTGAATTGCTCCACAGCACGCTCCAAATTGTCACAGGCTCATCCAGCTCCTTGACACGAGTGTGACCACCTGTCTCGCTTTGCGTTGTGTTGCACAGCATTTTCACCCCTTGTCCCGCACGTCGCATATTGAAAATGCTGTGCGATACAGCGCAAAGAGGGACAGGTGGTCACACTACTTGACAAACGCGCGAGCTTGGCAAGACGCACACACATTCTTTCTGGAAATGGTGTGCTGACCAAGCCCCACCCTTGGTCTTTAGCTCCTGTTTCATGTCGCTTCCAATCGCAGCTCGCCGTTACGAATATAAATTATTTTTCGGCGGCCATTGTTGTTTTCAACTGGAATTGCCTGCTAGCCGGTTTGGAGGCAGCCACGTTCGATAAGTCCTATTTTTACACATTTCAACTTAGAATTCATGATTGGGTTCGTGAAAGTACACTACTCTTGAATTATGGTGAAGGTTTGAGAACTTTGAGACCTTTAGATCGTGAGTTTGAATTGACGGAAAACGGAACTCGAAAAGTAGCTAGCTTTTTCCCTCTGTGTAATTACTGAATCATGTAGCATCACGGCGAATTCATCAAAAAGGTAGAGGAGGGCAGCTTTTAGGAGAACAAGCGATTCCACACAGACCTGTCGGCTCATAATTTTGATTTGGCTCGTGAAAGTCTTTGTAATAAGCCTATGTGCCAGGGAGACCGCATAGGCTTAGGTGGCAGCCATGTTTTGGTTGCATCATGTTCATAAGTTCACCATTTTACAGTTCGGTCGACACCAAAAATGTGTTTGTTACCAAACCTCGAGGAGGGAAGCCTTTAGGAGATGTAGGAACTGTGCTTGTAGCCAGATGCTCCGATTATTTTTGTGATTTGTGGAAAACTTGCAAGTGAAGTGAGACTGCGTCCCAGGGGTACATTGTTTTGACTTTGCTTCAGTGACAGATTCGGCTCGCTCACTCACTGGCAGTGTGTAAACGATATCGTAATTCACTCAATTCTAGTCCTAAAACGTCAGGGAGGGCTGCTTTTTGTAGACAAAAGTCTACTGAAGATAGCCAGTATATAGGATCTTTCAAAACAAGCCTATTTCATTTGTCATTTTCCTGAGAAAGCGACCTACGTTAGCCAGGCTAGTTTCACTCGGTCGAGCTGGTCTTTGGTCAGATGTGTATATTGACCAGTTTAGAGCTAAATACTCTTGCCAGAGCCTGGAATCAAGCCAAATGTTTGGAGTGACTGCATGGCCGGGTCTCCATCAGTTCAACACATTTGGATTCAAGTTCAAGTAATGCCACTGCATTTCACAGTCAAAACTGTAGTTTATGTCAGGTGTAGATGTTAAAAGCCTCATTTTTCACAACTGACATGGATCCTTTCTTCACTTTTACAGGTCTGGAGGGTCATGCAGAGGCCTGCTCAACAGAGTTCAACAGAGGATGCTGCCCCTGGTCAGCCCTGACCCCAGGACAGCTTCATCCAGCTGGCCTGCCCTGGCTGACTGCCCTGCTTGCCCCTGCCTGCAGGCCTGCAGGCCCTGCTTGCCCCTGCCTGCAGGCCCTGCTTGCCCCTCCAGAGACAGACAGTCACCCCACAGACACAGTAGCTCTGCAGACTGCTTTTTTGAGGACATTGATCAAAAAAGGACAAACCAGCATTTTTTACTTTGATGAAAGTCTAAATGTTTAATCCTTTCCATGTCCCAGCATGCCAAGCTGCTGACTTTTAGTGTCTTAAGTAATGAAACCAGTTCAAGTTATAGACTTTTGACCTGAATCCAATGATTAGTCATCTGAATAAAAACCACTCAAGAGAAGTACTGCTTCTTGGATGATTTGTGCTCCACATCAGTACATCTCACACATTTGCCTTTGTTTCCATGGGATTCATGGAATTGCTAGTTTCTGCTCCACCATTGTGTAATAACAAACATAATTTAGGACAGCAATTACATTTTTGTGTTATCCTTTCACATTACACACATTTAGTCAATGTTCATAAACTCAACCGATTGTTGTCATTTTACCATACTGTTCATATTTAACAGACATCAGTGTTTGGGAAGATTACTGTATATTTCCACTTTTGATTTGTATTTCCATCGTAAATTTGGTCTTTAATTTCAATTGGAAGTGTTATTAAAAGGTCTTTAACAGTCTTAAATTTAACTTGTTTACACCTGTAGACACCCTGTGAAGCCCCCACCCCCCATTCCAGAGACAGTTGGTGACAGACAGGTGCAGACATTAATTAAGCAATAAGGTATGAGAGGCAGTACTTTATCACCAATAAAGTGTGTTCAAGGGTGTTGTTAGCAAACCCTGGAACACGTACTTTATTGGCGATAAAGTACTGCCTCGAGTACCTTATTGCTTTTATAATACGGTTGCCAGCAAAATTATAAATAGTAAATAAATAGTAAGCTGCCTTTCAGCACAAAATAGTTATAGACAACAAACATTGTGTATCGCATTTCAGTAGCCGAGAGAAAATAGTCCCTGTAAACAGTGGCTGTTGCTATGCAACGGATAAACGGCATTGTGAACAGCACGTTTGTTAGCCTAGCTAGATTTCGCACCATCTCATTCATTCAATGCTCATTTTATAAAAGCTGCCTTTAAAATAACAATGACAATGGTCCACATGATAAAATAATATTTAATTTAAACAGTAGACCTAAACATTCTAAATCAATCATTAATTTTTCGTAGGCACTGGGTATATGGTAGCTACCTAGCCTACATATGCTGTAAACAAGTTACGAGTGACTTGGGACTCGATAGACGGACATTAGGCTGTTGTTAAGGTTAGCTTATGTTGATTTGGATATCTCCATTAATTGTGCATCCGTGGAAAACATTGTTTTAAGAAGCCAAGACCAGGTCATGTAATTGCGTGGCTACGAAGCTCAAATTAAAAGTGGATGTCTAGTTAGCAACTAATGGCTAGACCTGAGCTTCCGTCCAACGTTTCAGTAGTTAGACCAGCTAGTTAGCACTGATAGCACGGGACAGTGCAATATTATTGCTAAAAAATTAACCGAATGTTGCTAGTCTAGCTTGCTAACCAATAAATTGCTGCACACCAGTATTTGTAGACAGTCTTTTTCTTCGGCAACATTTTAGTTATTTTGAGTGCGCACTAATATGGAACGCTCCCCTTTTAAGGTAAATCATGTAAAAAAGGTGTACAGTACTTTATGCTCAATAAAACACACCCCGTGACTCACTCTCAACCAATCAGAATGCTTGATTTCAACCACCCGTATTATAAACATAGTTATGCCTTAAGTGTAGAGTAAAAAATAGAGACTAAATGTGGATGTAAATGGATGTTGACACTCAGTTCTCTGAGTTGGTGCATGTCAGTTAAGGCAAAGGTTGTCTTTTAAACATTTAGGTTTAAAAATAATTCAGATTTGATTGGAACTCTCTCTTTTATACATTTATAGTTGGATTTGACATTTAACAGCCATTTAATTCATTAGGTAAGTTGTTTAACTCAAACAACCATAACACAGTACATATGGTATACAAAGCTGCAGTCAGATTTTGAGAAATTGTTTGCTTGGATTTTATCTTGCCATATACATGGGGTCTTGATGATGATGCGCACGCAGCTTCAAGGCAGAAAGACGCGTTCCATTTCAGGAGACTGAGACCTGAGCGCGTCACTAGCATCTCGTCATATCACGCAGTCGGAGCAGAGCTAGATCATCAGCGTCAGCGCTCTTGGGTACCCTGCATGCAGTGTGGCATGTCAAAAAACGCCAACACTTGTGGAAAATAGTTTGGTTACAACAGCTATGCAAGGGTTTTCAGTGGTTGCGTTCGTCCAGTTAGATGTTTGTAATATTGTTGTTTGTTAGTTAAAATAATCTTGTTGGTCACCCTGAGAGTGCATGTTGTGTGGTTTAATCCGAAGTGAGAGTCGGCCATGGTACATCAATGTCCTCAAGAAGTTGATCATGGGCTGTGCCATAAACCTTATGTCAATGAGGCTATTCTTGATTGTAAGTTGACTCTGGTTCTGGAAAGCGGTCTTCAAGCCGTCTTTGAGAAATTCTGGAAAAAAGTGTTGTGAGCAATATGTTTTGACTGTGAGAGGCAATTTTTGGTTGTCATCTAAACCTCATGCGTCCGCTACAGCAGGGGTTCCCAATCCTGGTCCTCCATGCCCTGCATGTTTTAGACTTGTTTCCCTGCTCCAACACAATTGATTCCAATGAATGGGGAGTTATCTAGTTATGCAGACACCTGCTCACGACCATTCATTTGAATGAGGTGTGTTGGAACAAGGACACATCTAAAACATGCAAGGCAGGGAGGCCCGAGGACCAGGATTAGGAACCCCTGCGCAACAGCATTTCTGCTTTGGTGTGTCTTGCGCTGGGAGGGAGGTAAACGGCATGGATTGGGATTGTGTGCGGGCAGGTGTATTTTATATAGGGTGAAATGGAATGAGAAATGTCTGAAATGGCTTTATGTAAATGTCCACATTGCCTCAATATCTTTGTGTCAATAAATCAAATATAATTTTGACTGATGGTTTTCAAAACCTTATTGGGTTCACTCTGAAGTACCATCAACAATTTCACCTTGGTATGTCAAAATATGATTGAATTTGAGTAGTTTGAACTTTGGCTGAATCTAGCAACTCTAACCACAGAAGAAACAGCTTGCTTTTTTATACAGTAACTGAACATGACAATATTCAACACTGAGGATAACTCATTGGACAGGGACAGTGACCTGCAAAGTATAAGGTTGTAGGTTTGAATCCAGCCACAGTCTTTTAGCCTGTCTTCAAAAAGGAATATCTGTTTAGTTAAACAGGATGACATCATTTTGAAATACCATGCACAATTTCATGCAATTCCACTTTGAAATGTCAACCGTTTCTTAACCTTTATCCCAAAGCTGACCAAAGATAATACTCTGCCCTTTCTATTCATACAATCTCAACAATTGGTGTGTAGCAGAGAGGATAGAGAGACTGACTTGTAACATTATGCTCATGAGTTCAAATCCCCATTCAGCTTGTTGTTGGCCAAACATGAAGTAGTTTTGCTCTTTTGTTGTCCAACTCTCGATCTTCTAAAGTGTACATGTTTATAATATTTTGCGGAGGAACCCGCATCGCTGCTTGCAGCTATATTTAGGTTCCTCCGGTAGGAGGGAACCTAGTGTTATTGTTGGTATTCTTCTTCTTATTATTTTTCTTATCCTTGCACCCCAATATCTCAAAAAGTCCCCGGTCATAAATTTTTTAATTTGGCACATTGATACTACATCCAAGTGGGTACCCCCACACCAAATATGGGCCACATCAGACCATAGGGGGCGCCACAGGCCACGCCCAAAAGTCCGATTTTCAAAGTGATGGCATTTCCACCCCATTGCTCCAATTCTTCTGAAACTTGGTGTGCATGCCTCATTTTTCATGAAGAACAAAAAAGCCTCAAGGACCCATAAGGTCCGCCATGATGGATTTTCCTGTACTGTGATAATTTGGGAAAACCTTCAAAATTCCTCTTCACTTGAACCAAAGGTGAAATTGACTTGAAATTTGGTACAGATATGTATCATTGACGTATTTAAAATGTTACTTAAGGCAATTGAATCAAGTACAAAATGGCTGAAAGGGGTGTATTTATGTAAATGTCCGCATTGCCTCAATATGTTTGTGTCACTAAATCAAATGTATTTTTGAAGGATGGTTCAAAAGTAATAAGTTTTAAGGTGACATGCCTCTGAAGTACCATGCAAAGTTTCACCTTGATATGTCAAAATATGACTGAATTACAGCTGTTTGAGCTTGGACCAAATCTGCCAATGCTTGCCATTGGAGAAACAGCTTTTTTTATTATCGAGTTATTGAAGTTTGTGCATACCATGCCTGGGAATTGTTCAATTGGCTGAGATGTTGTGCTGGTAAGCAAAGGGTTACAGGTTCAAAACCAGTCAGAGGCATTATTTTTTATTCTGGCAAAATGGTTTCTCGTCTTCCGATCAATCCTCCGGTTGTAAAACATAGCAATGCGTGTTTATTTGGGCCCATCACAACACTCCAATCATCTGTTTTACGAGACTATGTAAACCACTGCAAAACAAGCCAGGTTCACCACAGTAGCTAGCTACTTGTAGTTTACAAGTAAGTATCAAACTCCCGAACTAGCATCACATCAAACACAGACTATGCATGCATTAGCAGGGCAGCTGTGGTGGCGTATAGGCTACAGAGCCCGGTTCTGGTGGGCCGGTCTGGATCAAAGTCCTGGGGCAATTTTTACTCCCAGTCCGTCCCTGCCGCCCAGCAACATTAAGCCACCCCCCGATAAAATATGTTCCCGCCGCTATGCATTTATGTTGTTGATAAATAACAATAAATTGTTGTTTTATAGGGCTGTCCCCATTTAGTCGACTAGTCAATTTTCTGGTCGATATGCTCTCGGTCGACTAAGATTTTTTTAGTCGAGATGCCATATGGCAGTGTGAGATATGATTCCCGCTTGTGTCATCATTGCTGAATTTACGAAATGTTCAACAGAAATTGTAGATTATATTATTTAAGACAAATAATCTCGTCTCGTCATCTTCCGCTTGTCCGGGGATCGGGTCGCGGGGGCAACGACCTAAGCAGGGAGGCCCAGGCTTCCCTCTCCCCGGCCACTTCCACCACCTCTTCCTGGGGGACCCCGAGGCGTTCCCAGGCCAGCAGAGTGACATAGTCCCTCCAGCGTGTCCTGGGTCTTCCCCGGGGCCTCTTCCCAGTGGGACGTGCCCGGAACACCTCACCAGGGAGGCGTCCAGGAGGCATCCTAATCAGATGCCCGAGCCACCTCAGCTGGCTCCTCTTGACGCGGAGGAGCAGCGGTTCTACTCTGAGCCCCTCCCGGATGACCGAGCTTCTCACCCTATCTCTAAGGGAGAGCCTGGACACCCTGCGGAGAAAGCTCATTTCGGCCGCTTGTATTCGCGATCTCGTTCTTTCGGTCACTACCCATAGTTCGTGACCATAGGTGAGGGTAGGAACGTAGATCGACTGGTAAATAGAGAGCTTCGCCTTTCGACTCAGCTCCTTCTTCACCACGACGGACCGATGCAGAGCCCGCATCACTGCGGACGCCGCACCGATCCGCCTGTCGACCTCGCGCTCTATTCTTCCCTCACTCGTGAACAAGACCCCAAGATACTTGAACTCCTCCACTTGGTTCAGGATCTCCTCCCCGACCCGGAGATGGCACTCCACCCTTTTCCGGTCGATAACCATGGCCTCAGATTTGGAGGTGCTGATTCGCATCCCAGCCGCTTCACATTCGGTTGCGAACCGCTCCAGTAAGAGCTGAAGGTCACGGCCCGATGAAGCCAACAGGACCACATCATCTGCAAAAAGCAGCGACCCGATCCTGAGGTCACCAAACCGGACCCCCTCAACACCCTGGCTGCGCCTAGAAATCCTGTCCATATAGGTAATGAACAGAATCGGTGACATAGGGCAGCCCTGGCGGAGTCCAACCCTCACCGGAAACAAGTTCGACTTACTACCGGCAATGCGGACCAAACTCTGGCACCGGTCGTACAGGGACCGGACAGCCCCGATCAGGGAATCCGGTACCCCGTACTCTCGGAGCACCCCCCACATGAGCCCCCGAGGGACACGGTCGAACGCCTTTTCCAAATCCACAAAACATGTGTAGACTGGTTGGGCGAACTCCCATGTACCCTCCAGGACTCCGCGGAGGGTATAGAGCTGGTCCACTGTTCCACGGCCAGGACGAAAACCACATTGCTCCTCCTGAATCCGAGGTTCGACAATCCGGCGGACCCTCCTCTCCAGGACCCCCGAATAGACTTTCCCAGGGAGGCTGAGGAGTGTGATCCCCCTAAAGTTGGAGCACACCCTCCGGTCCCCCTTTTTAAAGAGGGGAACCACCACCCCGGTCTGCCAGTCCAGAGGCACTGTCCCCGATGTCCACGCGATGTTGCAGAGTCGTGTCAACCAAATGACAAATAATCAAACTCTAAAAATATATAATTTAAAAGAAAAGGTGTTACTGTTTTCCCTTTCGTTAATCTGCGCTTTGTTTTGGTTTGGTATTTTGCACACGGCATGAGCACAATTGGCTGCAGAACTACAAACTATGCCATAGCCTACTTTGTCGGTGTTATTAGTCAAAATGGCAAAGAAATCTGTGGTATGGCAGCATTTCATTAAAGTACATTTACATTTACAAAGTACCGGGTGACTCGAAAATCGTTGAATGCAAACTCTGTTTATTTTTCATAGTTCGACATTGAATATAATGTAGCCTACCACCTGAAAAACGTAAGTTGGTCTAGCCCTACATCGCTCATACGCCCTGGGTTGAAAAATGAAAAATGCCTATTATAAGAATCATATCCAAACCGAATGACATTATCTTCTCCGGCCGAGACAACAAAATCTTTCTCTGTTGCAACGTTACCCACTCAGCTGGTGATGTTTAGTTAAACAGGATAACATCGTTCTGAAGTACCATGCGCTATTTCACTTTGAAATGTCAAAAGATTATTGAATTACATCCGTTTAAACTTTGGCCGAATCGACCAATCCGCGCTACAGGACAAACGGCTTTCTTTTTTTATACAGAAACTGACCAGAATTTTTTTCTTTGCGGGTAGCTCAATAGGTTGAATTGTTGTCCTACAAAATGCAAGGTTACAGGTTCAAATCCAGTCAGTCTTTTGGCCTGTCATAATTTTGATTACTTGTTTAGTTAAACAGGCAAACATTCTGAAATACCATGCGCAATTTCATGCAATTTCACTTTGAAATGTCAACCGTTTCTTAACCTTTGTCCCAAAGCTGACGAAAAACTAATTATCATATCACATATCATATTCAATATCCTATGGAAAGTTAATAATCAGGCCTGACTAAGCATCAAATTTCAGCAGTTGGTGTGTAGCAGAGAGGCCAGAGACACTGACTTGTAACCTTATGCTCATGAGTTCAAATCCCCCCTCAGCCTATTGTTGTTGGCCAAACATGAAGTAGTTTTGCTCTCTTGTTGTCCAAGTCTCAATCTTCTACAGTGTACATGTTTATAATATTTTGCCATTTTGCGGAGGAACCCGCATCGCTGTTTGCTGGTATATTTATTATTATTATTACAAATTGACAAAAATTACAAAAATATGTATTAGAAAAGAGAAGGCCCATCATGTCCATGTATCAGACGTGACTTTTACAGCTGAGACACTGCAGAGGTGACAGAGGAGTGGAAGGCTGAAGTGTCTCAGTAGACAAAGTGTCCAGAGCTATTTTCACTCTGCGAACATCAGTCCCCTGTTCATAGAGAGTGAGGGCTAGGGAGGCCTTTTCCCCCCATGACTAATCCCTGTGTCAGTAGCTGACGGCAGCCATACAGACAACAGGTAGGTAATTCAATTAGTACAGCTTCACTGGGCCCTACGCACATCCCCCAGATTTGTCATCTGCCTCAGAGCCTCAGCTGGAGCAGCGCAGAGATGAATGCTGCAGACTAAGATGAGCACAAGGTTAAGTCGGTTTGGGTCAAAACAGGGCTTCCTTTAATCACAAAAAAAAAAGACAAAAACAGTTTCTTTAATTCAACATATTGAATGTCAACCATATAGACGTGACAGACCTTTTTTTGAGGGGCAAGTTGTGGGTTGGAGGGGGGGGGGGGGGTGAGGACATAAAATGTATAGGCTATGTGCTTGGTGCAGCCTTAATTGGTTGGGATAATTGAATTACAACCCTCTTACAGTGCTTCTTGCCTCCATCTTTGCCTCATTTCTTACCATCAGCGCTTCCACAGAAACATTACATGTGTGCTTTCTCCTGGCTTTATCTTGATTGGCTAGTGTCTGTTGCCGCTTGCGGTCATGGATCCTATTTCAAACTACCCATCTCTGGGTTGCCATTACTCTAAATCAATAGGACGTCACAGGGTAATCTCCTTTGCACAGTGATGGCTGAAATGAATTAGAACTGTCCAGATAAGGAGAATCCACTGGAAGTGGCCTTCTGGAGGAACACTCATCACTTTTCGGACACAGCAGATTGTTGACCAAAAGCTCTTTACAGCCATCCGCAGACTGAGTTTATGGGTCAATGAAATCGACTACACGTCCTGTTCTTTAATGTGGGCCATTTCTTTTAGAGCACACCGGCTTCTGTCACAGAGTCTATCTGTGACCCATTGTGTGTACTTTATCGCTCACATTCCATAAAGTGAGAAGACCAAAGCAGCTTATTACCATGATGTTACAAACAGACTTGTGTCACAATTTGTGCAACCTTGACACAGACATAATATCATGTTTTATAATACGGGTGGTTGAAATCAAGCATTTTGATTGGTTGAGAGTGAGTCACGGGGTGTGCTTTAATGAGCATACGGTACTGTACACCTTTTTACATTTACCTTAAAAGGGAAGTGTTCCATATTAGTGCGCAGTCAAAATAACTAAAAGGTTGCCGAAGAAAAAGACTGTCTACAAGTACTGGTGTTCAGCGGTTGGTTAGCAAGCTAGACTAGCAACATTCGGTTAATTTTTGAGCAATAATATTGCACTGTCCCGTGCTATCAGTGCTAACTAGCTGGTCTAGCTGCTGAAACGTTGGACGGAAGCTCAGGTCTAGCCATTAGTTGCTACTGTAACTACTAGTAGATATCCACTTATTTAATTTTAGCTTCGTAGCCACGCAATTACATGACCTGGTCTTGGCTTCTTAAACCAACGTTTTCCACGGATGCACAATTGGAGATGTCCAAATCAACATAAGCTAACCTTAACAACAGCCTAATGTTAGTCTATCGAGTCCCAAGTCACTTTAACTAGTTTACAGCATATGTAGGTTAACTAGCTAGCATCCAGTGCCTACGAAACATTTATGATTGATTTAGAATGTTTAGGCCTAATGTTTAAATTAAAAATTGTTTTATTGAAATTGTCATTGTTGTTATTTTAAAGTCAACTTTTTTTAAATTGAGCAATGTGGTTATTATTGAGCAATAAGGTACTCGAGGCAGTACTTTATTGCCAATAAAGTACTAACAACGCCCTTGAACACGTACTTTATTGGCGATAAAGTACAGCCTCTCGTACCTTATTGCTTAAATATACTGTACTGTTCATGACCCTAGCAGTACATTATTCAAGGCCAGATTAACTCTATGACAAATCCCTTCAGGCACAGGCAGTGTGGAGTACTGTAGTGAAGGGCAAGTTCTGTCTGCTGAAGACCATGTAGAAGCATTTATGAAGTCTCGTCCTGGCTAAATGTGGATGTGATCTACATTGCTCTCTAACTAGGCCACATTGCCCCTTACAATCAATATTACAATGAATTCCAGTCAACACAACCAGTTATCACATGATAAGAAAGACCATAAAAAGGCCATTGTGTTAGTATTTGGTCTATAATGAATGCAAACGTGTTTGACCTTTTGAAGATTTACAAGGCCTGGAAACGACAGTGACAACTGGAAAATGGGTCTCAATGAGAGAGACAGAAGTTTTCACATTCAGTGATACAGAGCAGAGAAACTGAAGACTTGTATATATATTTTTGATAACACTTTACAATAAGGGTGCATGAATTATCATTCATTAATGCATTAACTAATGCATGAATCATCATCAGTTAATACATAACTCAGAAAGTACTTATTGATGCACTGATCATGAACACATCATTTGGTAATAGGGAGTCACATATGATTTACTATAAATAAATCTGGAATCATGTATCAATTCCTATTGACATTTACACATTAACATAGGAGTTCACCGTCATGAATCGGTCCAGAATCAAGGATCTGTTGCAGCCAGGCATTTGGAAGATCTGATCGATACTTCGAGTGGACTTCTTCTTAGAAAGGTGGCCTTGCATGTGTTGTTCGAGTGAAATAAAACGGTTTGCAAACGGCATGGTAGTCATCCATTCGTCTAAAAGTTTTTTTGACTGTAATGCAGGATTCCAACTCATAATAGAGTTTATTTAAAAGTTGTCTCTCTGAAAAAACAGTAAGTATTTGTCGAATGAATAATTAGTTAATGATTAGTGAATGTGACTCATGTTGTGACTTAACTTGAGGAGGCACATTACTTTTAACAAATTATTAATTACCGTCTCAATCCATGGATACCGCCATTGTAGAAATTAACACATGAATTACCCTGTTAACTCAGGGTTTTGGTTCACAAAGTTAACTAACAGTCATAGTCTGCACGATTAACTAAAGTAGTTAAATCACCTATCAGTTAATGTGTTCATGTCAATAGGAATTGATACACAATTCCAGATGTAATTAATAGTAAATCATATGTGACTCCCTATTACCAAATGATGTGTTCATGATCAGTGCATCATTAAGTACTTTCTGAGTTATGTATTAACTGATGATGATTCATGCATTAGTTAATGCATTAATGAATGATAATTCATGCACCCTTATTGTAAAGTGTTACCATATTTTTTACGTTTTTTATTATTATCATATTCCAAAAAATGCCTGTTTTGGAGTAAGGGTACCAAATAGCAGGCAGTTATCTCTCTAATCAATTTTAGTGTATATCATTGATTCCTTATCCGAGACGGCCAGCTTTAATCAGTGCTGTTACCCAACCCTTACACTCCCTCTGCTTTTCTCTGTTTCCACGGCAACCCAACAGCAACAAAACCGCGGGGTGCTCCATTCGTTGCCATACCTGACAGGTGGGGGAAGGAGGGGATCTTGACCACACTTGCTAGCATACAAGGTAATGGCTTGACAAGGAAACCTTGAAATGGAGAATCTATGTTCCTTTCTGTTTCTGCCCCAACCTGTCATCACGCCCCTGGTGCTTTTCATATGTGCTAGTCATCTTCTCTACACCACCCAGGTCCCTTGATGCATGGCCACAGACAAGCCTGAAATATAATTAAAAACTGTGATGATCAGAAATGTTTTAAGTAAAACATGAATCAAGCCGTATAGCAGCCTGCCTCTGTCATTGTAATCCTTTTAAATGATCTCCTGTGTCATTCATACATAACTTAAAGCAGCTGTTACAATAACCAGGTTTGATTTTTTGGCTGCTATGACATTACTGTGCAGAGAACCCAGTCCTTTCGTCAAGATCCGCAAGGTTTCTTTGTCCACCTAACATCTATGTGTTTGTGTGTGTGTGTGTGTGTGTGTGTGTGTGTGGGGGGTCTGAAGACCTTTTGTGAACTCTTACTTCTCAATTTCACACACTCATTGCCTCCCATTCCCCTCATCTTTCTGCCTGACCCCCGTTCTCTCACTCCTTCTAACCTCTGAACATCTCCCTCTTTTTCCCTGACGACCCTGACCTTGAGTGAAGACCTCAATCAATATCAAACTCTCAGCGCCAAACACGAACCACCCCATCAAAGACACTCAACAGAAAAGAACATAGGAGGAAAATCTATACACGTCTGCCTCAACTACATTTTAAGAACAAAAATACATAAACACTTGTACACAAACACACTAAAAACTCCTATCCCAGCATTTCATAACATGCTTCACCTGGAGGTAAACTGATTGAATGTCAATCAATTTGTCAGGCAAAACCATCCTGCATTACTTTCTTTTCAAATTCAGATTTTCTACATTCCTCAGTTTTCCTCAACTCCACTCTGTCTCTCTTCACTTTTGCAAACAACTAAATGGGGATGAGCCTAACCTCCAAACCAAATAACAGCAGGCAATATTTCTTGAGCTCAGGCAACGCCTTTGAAAAGAGAAAAAGGGGCAAACCTACTGTGTTGTAGCTCACAGAGGCTTCCTCTGAAAACAATCGCTCTCTGAAAAGGTCATGCCATTTTGCGTGGTGATCAAATTGTATTAGCGACGCTGGGTTTCCTGCCATGGGACATTATGATGACTGCTTTTGTCTTACAGAATCAGAAAAGGCGTTGGGGGTCAAAGAACAACACGCCACCCACCTGTCAACACCGCCAGAGCCGTCAGAGTGATCTGACCTCGGGTCGGGTCCAAATCAGCTTTCATGTCACTCATTTCACCATACCTTCACACTCATCTTTTCCCTCCACTTTAGCCCTGTGCAGCTACATGTGTTGCATTAAATGAGATAAACGGCCGACCATGCCTCCCTGTAAACTATGCCTCCCTGAATTACCTCTAGATCTTTGCTGTGAGGATTCTCTCTCTCTCTCTCTCTCTCTCTCTCTCTCTCTCTCTCTCTCTCTCTCTCTCTCTCTCTCTCTCTCTCTCTCTCTCTCTCTCTCTCTCTCTCTCTCTCTCTCTCTCTCTCTCTCTCTCTCTCTCTCTCTCTCTCTCTCTCTCTCTCCTTCCCTCCCTGGGCTTAAATCATGCGACAGAGCCAACCCAGGGGACATATTTGTACTAGGCTTGAGACAGGAGTTTGATTGGATGCATCAGGAACAAAAGAGGTGATGCTGATTACCGCTTTGCATCTTACTTTATCTGGATGATTCAATCTGGGCCCAACCCCAGGCAACCTCTCAACAAGCTTCTCTGCTTCTTCTCTGTAACTTGGATTCAGAAGGGGATTGGGGACGTTACTGTCATGACATCAGCTGAGCTGAAGCTTGGCAAGGTGGGGAGCAGAGCAGAGTGCAGGGTGCAAATGCTAATAGTTTTCATTTTGACACCAAGCCTACTCCTCGTTTGCTCAACGGGATCGATGAACACATTTTGAAGCCAACCTTTCTATCCTTTTGCCTTTCCCACGCTGCTCCTGATTTCTCTTCCTACTTCTTATTCCCCTCCCTCCTGCACTTTGTCCTCTGTTCCTAAATAATCTTGGTTTCTTTTATTTTTCATGTGTCAGATACAGTAGCAGTTTGACAGGTTTAGAGATGTCATTGAGGACAACAAGGCTTTAAACAGACTCTGCTTCCATTTGGATGATGACAGCATAGATGGATTTCCCTCCCCAGGTCCTCCCAGCCTCACACAGCTTCAGCATGTATCTGATGAGAGGATTGACCCTGAGACAGACCTTGGTTATCATAGCAGGAGGACCATTTTCTGTCTATAGAGTTCTGGGTCTTTCTATTCATGATATGTTTCATACAATTTGCCCCTGAAAAGCACATTGGCAAAGTATTGAATGCAGAATTCGGTTTATGAACTAGAGGGAATGACTTACCTGCACACACTGAAAAACTGAACCATACATGTCAGATTTCAAGGACTTACAAGTACAAGCATAATCATGTTATCAAGCTGGAAAAAATAACTGTATACATAGGTCATTTTCTGAGGGCAATCTTTTTTTACATTGATTCTTAACATGAATGATTTCAGCATTGATAGGTTGATTAACAAAAATGTGGATAACCAGCACATATATTTGCAATGAATAGCGAGTTCTGGCCCTGGCTCAAATGATGCAAATAGGCGCAATGGCAAGATACATATCATACAGCTACAATACAGCATATATGACTCCCTATTTCACAAACATGAGGCCATTGCATGGTTATTATTCCACTCTCTATGCCGCTTTCTATTCTGACATAATGGTGGCCAAGTTGGAGATGTGTCTGCCTCAGGGGTGCATCCAATATTCTCCGACCCACACATCCTGTCAAGTGATGTCAGCCCCTCAGGTACAGTCCAGAGATGAGGGAAGATGACATTAAGGGGCTAGTCTTGACGTTTCAAAATGCAAACATTTGTACAGAAACAAATGAGCATTCGTTGCTGTCTAAGGTCTACTGTTTTATCTAATCCGCTGTTGTGGTGTTTGACAGTTTGGCAGATGAGCCTAGGAAGCCATTTTGTGTCCATTGCTTTAATGTGTGCCCTTAACGAGTGCATTCTAGTAAATCTTTTTTTACCCTGTAGGGGACAGGAGAACAATTTTTGTGTGTGGGCATGAGTACCATTTTGGAATGTACTTACTGTCATTTGCAGGGAGGTAGAATAAAGACTCAACTAAAGTACTTTGGGTTCAGTAACAGTTCAATAACATGCTAATGAACATGAACATGCAAATAATTTTTTTCCTGAGAATATGTTGCTGAAAATCAGTTGCATGAACCATAGTTTTCATGAATTTTAACAGCATTTGATCAACAGGGTCAGGTTCAAGTGTTCCCCTTAGCATTAGCTAGACCCCCTTAGTATTAGCTAGACTTTGCTCCTTTTGTATAGTTAGTCCACATATTTAAGTTTCAATATTCCTATATGTTTAATGTATGCACCTTCCTGTCAAAGTAAATTGACCTATGCACTTTGTTAAGCTCTCTTTTGGAAGTCGCTTTGGATAAAAGCGTCTGCTAAATGAATAAATGTAAATTCCTTGTTTGTGCAAACATTCATGGCGAATAAAATCCCTTCTGATTCTGATTCTGATTAAAAGTCACTCAACTACAGTATTTGAAGTGGCAAAATAGCACCCTGAAATAAACTTATGAAAGACAGAAAGGGAAACAATTAATTAGATGTCAAGTACCTTTAGCACCTGCCAAAGGCAGCAAAAAAATGATAAATCCCTAAATTTCTTCAAATTGTGTGTTGCTGGGCCCATGTAAAAATAAAAGATGCCCTTTCACTCTGTTTCTGCATTACAAACATTTAGAGAGACTTGACATAACACTACCTGAAAAGTCATGAATGAACTATCGAACAAGCAAAGGACTCATCTGTATCAGTCTATACACACACTATCCAGAGGAAGGTGCTGTACTCTCTGAGGCCCTTAATAATGTCACACCTACAAACAGTACGGTCCATAGGCAAACACACACTGCATGGACGTTGGACCACCAACAGGGAGACACTGATTGCACCTGACAAGCTGCTAATGAAAAAGACAGTTTGCAGCAGTCTGTCAATATCGATATCACGTCATCAGATGTCACCACCGCCCACATCAGCAGGAAGACAGCTCACCGGCTGCCATTTTCAACTCAGAGCAACATCTCCCTTCATATTCCAGAACCTCGGTCTTTTGTCTGGGAAAAACTTGAAAGAGTACTCAAACTTTGTGACATTTGACAAGGCTTGGATCATAACTGGTTTGAAATTGCCTTGATTTGACAATAGAAGGAGTTTGATCTCCTGCCTTCTCTTTCGCTCAGAGGCAATAATTAATGTAGACTTAACTGTACTTTCTTTCAAATTACATTTTTCAAGGTGTTTAGAACTGGTGCAAAAGTTCATTTGTATTCAGAAATATCCGATGCAGTTTGACCCTTTATATTCCTAGTAGTACATATTTTAAATTCCGTAGAACATTTTATTTCCAAAAGACTACAATTGCACTCTGGACTGTCAACAACTGTTGTTTTTACATTCAGATCAAATAATGCATGCCCCCCTCACAGTAAAATAGTTTGTAAATAACCTCCTGTGACTTCTAAAGTCATCACCATGTGTGACTCCCCAGTCACACTGTGGAGTCCTTCCGCTTCCTGGGCACTATCCTCTCCCAGGACCTCTAGTGGGAACTGAACATCGGCTCCCTCATCAAGAAAGCACAACAGAGGATGTACTTCCTTCGGTAGCTGAAGAATTTCAACCTGCCAAAGACATTGATGGTGCACTTCTACTCAGCCATCATTGAGTCCATCCTCACCTCCTCCATCACGTCTGGTATGCTGCTGCCACTGCCAAGGACAAGAGCAGGCTGCAGCGTATCATCCGCACTGCTGAGAAGTTGATTGGCTACAATCTACCTACCCTCGAGGACCTTCACACCTCGAGGACCCTGAGGCGAGCGAGGAAGATTGTAGCCGACTCCTCCCACCCTGGCCACTCCCTGTTTCAGTCACTACCCTCCGGCAGAAGGCTGCGGTCCATCAGGACTAAAACTTACTCGCCACAAAAACTGTTTTTTCCCTTCCGCTGTTGGTCTCTTCAACAAGGCCAAGGGTCCACACTGACTCTAAATGACTTCCTGCAAAAAACACATTACATCTACACAATTCTACCTTGTACATTTGTATCTTTTGTAATATTTGTATTTTTTGTATTTTCATATTGTTATTTAACAACTTATATTTAATTTCTGGCAACTTATATTTTATTTTATCGTACAATTTATTTAATTCTAATTCCACTTAGTACTGCTAGTTTATGTACCCATAGTATAGATAGTCCACACATTTTAATTTTAGGTTCCTATATGTTTATTGTATGCACCTTCCTGCCAAAGTAAATTCCTTGTCTGTGCAAACTTTCATGGCGAATAAATCCCTTTCTGATTCTGATTCTAAAGACATCATGAGAGATCTGTAACTTGATTAACTAACTAGAATTAGTTACAATTAGAATTCAGTCAGGGTCAGTATGGATGCAAAATTGCTAGCCCAAAACCAATGTCCACTATAATGGACATAAATATACAGAAGGATATTGAAGATTATCACAATGTACCTTCCACTGTGACAACCCTTAAACCGCCTCCACAGTCCAGTTGTCTCCTGAGCCTTAATACTTGATTAATGGGTTTATGTCCTATGACCTTAACTGGCAGACTTTCAGTAATTTCTTTCTTCTTAAAAACCACACGGCCCGTTGACAACGGCTCACGGATTAATTACTGTTACCCTGCCATTTTCATTTTAAAATGACTGAAAACAGGACTAATGAAACCCAGACTAGGATCTACAATTACAGGGGGCAACATATATAAAAAATACAGTTAATGTAATGGGTTTTCTCTTCTGTAATTAATGTGGGGCATTTCAAACAGCATAGTTTTTCAATTTGAAATTGCGTGTTGATGTATGTCATGTGCCTCAGATGTATGTCATGTGCCTCATATGTGCTTGTACTGCAGGTACACTTTTCTGTTGCTTATATGTGAACTGTGTGTGTTTACGTTACTGTACGTTTATTGACTTATTTTAACCTTAGTATGTTATTTGATATTTTGTAATTTTTGGCCACTTTAAACATCTGGCTGGGGACAGCAGATGAAAATTAGCCTCTCTGGCTAACTCTGGCACACTTACAGTTTTTTTGCTGTGGATCAGTGTGCATTGTCCCTGAAATACATAATAATAGTCTGTTAATATGTGTGGGCAGCAGGGCCGGCGTCATTATAGAGCTTCAGCTGCTTGTTGGGAGTTAAATATTGGCTAAACAACCAAAACTATTCCTCTTCGGTTTTAAGAAAGAGGCTAAACTGAACAGTGCATTAATATTCACCAAATGATGCCAATAACAATGGAATTACAGTTATTTGACTCTGGCCCATATGCTGCTCAGTGAGTATGCTAACACTAACCCAGACAGGCAGGCAGGCAGACAGACAGGAGGGAAGACAACAAGGGGGGCTGGCAGGAGGATCTCCACCTCAAAAGAACACAGCAAGAAGAGGAGAAAGAGATTTCATGAGGATGGGGCGATGGAATTAAATATTGTTCGGAAAAAGTGAGCAATGTTACAGAGAAAGAAAGGGAGATGGAATAAAAGAGAAGAAGAAATAGGCACAAGAAAGAGAAGAGGGAACTATCTGAGAGTGAGTTTGCACAGTAGAGCCAGCTCCTACCCTGGGCCAAATTAGGACAGATATGGTGACAAATGTCCTGGCAGAGAGAAGAAAAGATAGAGACAGGGAGAGAGAGAAAGAGAGCGTGAGTGTAAGAGAGAGAGAGTAGTACAGAGATCTGATTTGTGGAGATTATGGGCTGTAAGAGGGAGGACAGGAAAGAAAACGAGGTACCAAGAGCAGAAAATGTAAAGTGAGTGTTATAGCTTGTGTATGTGTGTGTAGGTATATGTGTGTGTGTGTGTGTGTGGGGGGGGGTATGTGTGTGTAAGTGATTGTGTGAGAGAGAAAAAGAAGGTCATAGGGAAAGAGTGACAGGACAAAACATTGGAACAGAGTCAGAGTATGTGTCAGAGAGAGTGCATGGCCAAGACAGCACTGAAGAGAAACACAGAGAGAGAGAGAGAGAGAGAGAGAGAGAGAGAGAGAGAGAGAGAGAGAGAGAGAGAGAGAGAGAGAGAGTGAGAAACAGAGAGAGAGGGAGGAGAGAGACAGGAGGATAGGAAGGTAATGGTGGGGTTGATAGCTGACAGGGTACTGATGGACAACTGATACAGTATGCCTGCTTTATTATGACAGACACTGGGGGTGCACAACGCACATAGATAGAACGTGACAGATAGGAAGAGATTAAATAACAATAATTACGATATTATGGATATCCAGGGAATAAACCATTCATCAAATGCCACATGGGCTGTCATGTTACTTATTTTTCATCCTCTACTACAATTTTTCATCCTCTCTTCTACAAATAATGCCCTTGTCTCAAACAACCTGGATGAGCAAACCTGGCAACTGCTTGCATTGACATCAATCAATATGTTGCGTAGATCTTCTTCCATGAATAATGTTCTTAATGTAGGGCTATTCAAAAAGCAACATACAGGGGAATTTTTAACTGTGACTTATTCATGTCAAGTCATAATTATGCTCTATCACTGAGCTATACCCATCTCCAAGTTGTATCTAAAGCAACATACACTAATGAATTGAATTCAACACCAATAAAAGTTAAACAAGAGAAAGAAGAGAAAGAGAGAAATTCTAACTTGTGGAATCTCAAGCTAGCTAGTGTTACCCACCAACTCACCCTCCATACACCTTGAGTAACCCCACTGCCCCAAACCTCTGACACAATTTCAACACAGCTTTTATCTGTTCGGTGGTGCTATGAGAGATTACCATCAGCTGATCCCATGCTGCAATATCAAATGAGAATACAGTAGACCTATTAGCCTCCACCAACTCAGTCTCACTATGCCTGGACTGAAACTCATTAGCAATGCAGGTTTTCTGCAATGACTATGACTTGTGAAACAGAACCCTTTTCACAGTTTGCTAGCAGTGTTGGGGGAAGTTATTCAAAAAAAGTAATACATTAGTTATTATTATTATTATTAATATATTTATATTGTTCAGTAAGAGTAGTGTGATTAAGTTACATGACTTACTGTACAACGTAATATTATAATTTATTATATTACTTTTACTATTACTTTTAATGGTAGCGAGTTGTGGAAACGGGTCGCCATCTCTCTAAAGGTTTAAAGTTTATGCTAGCTTCCAGCTTCCTTTCTCTGGACACTTTTGAGGTGTTTTTTAAAGTCTGAAGTACAGTTTTTGTCAGTAGATAGTCAGTGCCGGATTTAGTGATTTGGGGGCCCCAGGCGAAGACAGGAATGCGTCCCCCTTAACTCCTATTCTCACTCTTTTTAATCCATATAATAATTATTAATATAATAATAACTAGCGAGGGTACAATTTTCTGGGGAAATTTTGGGGAAATTGTGAGGTGCGCTTGCGTCGGTTGCAGATGGGTTATTCCTGTATATAAAAATGTATACTTATTATTTACAAAGATTGCATAGGTTTAAAAGCATACATTCGTTGCTGCTCATTTTCATATAAGCCTGTTTGGCACCAACATTGTATGTAGTGCATACATTGACAGAGTTTTAAGAGTGGGAAATAGGTAGGCTAAGTAGAGCTACCACAGCCTAGTTTCGCATTTCAACCATGTTTCCTACGATAACAGAACAGATGTTGAGGCTAGTAGTCTAATTGTCTCACCAATTGAAAATCAAATCTGGGACTTTTGATTTAGGTAAGGGGAGCCCAGAAAATGTTCTGTCGCTTTTTGGCTTACTAGGTTAAACCGTGGTGGAAATATGTTTCTTACCAGTGTCTCGCGTACAGCGTTGAAGGAAGCGACACTGGTTTAAAACTACAGGTAATGATAATTTCACCAAAAAATCGTTTAAGCTTGCTTGTAATCTAATGTCATAATAAAAAATAAAAAAAACATTTTTATGTAAGGAATGTTTATTTCAACGATTTAAAACCGAAAATAGTAAATCGAAAATTTACATAAATAAAAATAGAAACTACGCAATCGCTACCAAGACGAACCTTTTGACACTGACGTGTATGTATTTCAAACATTGAGGAATCCTTAGGGGTGGGAAAATAAACAATAATAATGTAACAACCCTGTGTTATGGTTATTGTTTCATGCATTCAGAGTTTAGGGGAGACAGTAAGGTTGGGGGGAAGTTGGGTAATCTCGCGGGGTTGGGATGTTATAAATCAGAGCGACTGTCTTTATATCTCTCTCTTTGTTCTGACCTGAGAAGTGGAAAGACGGGTATGAGTTTCTGTTACTGTTCGTTGCTAGTGTGATGGTTTAGCGGCGTGGGTTGTGGCCGAAACAACAGTCGGGTAAATAAACGAGTAGAACTGTGGACATCCAAGTTGCCTTGACTCATTCATACGACCATAGTCGTGGCTGTTACATTGGTGTCAGAAGACAAAGTCGAACTACAAGACGGATCAACTTGGCGCGCAAGTTAGCGGAGCTTCAGTTAAGGCCGGTGGCTAGCTTTCGGTACACCTTGTCGGAAGTCATGATGTCGGGGGCGAGGCGGAGGATTAAAGAGGAGCCAGGCGATGTGCCTGGGGTGCATGGGCGGGGAGCTCAGACGGCAGCTAAGGTGGAGGAGCTGGAGGGCCAGTTGGCGAAGGTAAAATTGGCGGTCAGCAAGATGGCAGAACTGGCGGGGTTCCCTTCGCGCCACACGTCCAGGCCGGATGTCGAGTTGATGGAGGCATCAACGTCAGCGGGGGGTTGCGGCTGGGCCTAGCCATGTAAACAAAAATGGCGGGGCCCTCGTCCCATTAGCCACAGTAGTGGTTAAGCCGCTGAATTTTAATGGACAAGGCAAATGGGAGGCTTTTCTCACTTAATTTAAACTGTTGGCTACAGCTGGAAGGTGGTCGGATGAGACTAAGGCACTACAGCTTACTCTAAGCCTGACAGAGGAGGCATTGGAGTGCCTGCAGACACTAGCCCCTAGCAAGAGGGGGACTTCGGGGTGCTTGTTGAGGCGTTGGAGAGCCGTTTTGGTGACGATGCGCGAGGTAACATGTTGCGGATTGAACTGAGCAACAAAAAGAGACTCCCGGGAGAATTGGTGAAGGCGTTGGCGAGGTGTATTCTGAGCCTGACCCGGCGGGCGTATGCAACTATGCCATGTGGGGTGCAGGATGAGCTTGCATGGGACAGTTTTGTCAGGGCACTCTCCCCCACCGAACTCTGCAAGCACGTTCAGATGGCGGAACCACAGACTCTGCGGGCTGCAGTGAAGATGGAAGCTAATCTGGGGTGAGGGGGAGAGAGAGGGTGTGGCCGGCCAACCTGAGGTGAATGCAGCAGCAGCCTGGGCACCGGGGATGGCCAAGCCAGAGTGGATGGACGAGTTGGGCAGTTTAGTCAAGGCTGCTTCACTCGTCATTGAGCAGGGCCCCAGGCAACAACGCAATGTCAGCTCAACTCCCTTTGTCTGCTGGGGTTGTGGCCAACCTGGCCACATTCGGAGAGAGCGTGACAGATCCTCCCGTCGCCAGGGAAACAACAACGGGTTCTCGCGCAGGGGGCAGCGCGGGCCCACCCATCAGCCCCCAAACCCGCAGTAAGGAGAGGAGACACCCAGCAGTCCGGCCAAGGGGATGGAGACTTACTTCCACCTATCATGGCTGTGCCCACATCCCCTAGTCTAGTAGCTGTGGTGGGACGCACTACTGTGGGAGACTTCTGCAATGTCTGTGTCAAGGTAGAGGGGGTAGAATGTTTAGCCTTGGTTGACACAGGCTCTACAGTGACCCTAGTGAGACCAGACATACTTCCGGCTGGGGTACTGTTGGAGCATACTCCCGTCCAGCTGCGAACTGTCACGGGTGAGTTAGCCCCCATGTTGGGAAAGTGTCAGCTGTCTGTGACTGTGGGAGGAAAAACAGTGGGGTGTCCAGTGTGGGTAGCAGCGGTGCAGGATCCATGTATACTGGGAACTTTTTGAAAAAATGTGGGGTCCAGTTGGATTTAGGTTTAGGCACCTTGAAGTTGTCGGGGGGGCACACAGTGAGGATGGCACCTTTGGGGGGCCTGGCGGGGGGCAGGACTACCCCTCCATCTTCAGCCAAGCTAGGGGAGACTAGACCAGTCGTCCCAGCTGTCCCGTTGGTCATTGTGCCATCCCAGCAGCTGTCTCCAGCAGCAACACCATTCACTCCCCATGATAGCACAGGCATGGATAGCCCAGTGGCTGTAAACAACCTGGTCCTCCCACCATCTCTGCCCAGCGAAGGAGGGGGAGAGGCAATCAATGCCGTCGAGGCTGTGTGGCAAAAAAAACGCCAAGGATGAGGGACAACAGACGCAGTTAAAGGAGCTGTTGTTGGAATTCAGACACAGCTTTGCTTGGGGAGAAGATGAGGTAGGGCAGACACACCTAGCTCAGCACGAGATAGATACTGGAGATGCCCGCCCTATAAAAATTTGCCCCTCGTCGTATTCCCTTAGCCCGGAGAGAAGAAGCGGACACGGTTATTGTGGACATGTTGCGGGCTGATTTCATTGAACCATCAGATAGCCCTTGGTCTGCAACAGTTGTAATGGTGCCTAAGAAAGGGGGTAATCTCAGGTTCTGTGTTGACTACAGGGGCCTAAATGCTATTACCACAAAAGACTCTTACCCCCTACCAAGGATCGACGAGTCACTAGACCACGTAAGAGGGTCCTCGTGGTTTTCCTCTCTCGACCTGCGGAGTGGCTACTGGCAGGTACCCCTCTCACCAGGGGCACGGGAAAAGACAGCTCAAGGTGCTTTGCAAGGTGCTTTGCTTCGGCCACTGTAATGCCCCTGCCACCTTTGAGAGGCTGATGAACAGAGTGTTGGCTGATGTCCCTGGACACGAGTGTGTCGTATACTTGGACGACATCTTGGTGCACGGAACATCATTCGAGGGGGCCCTGGGGGCACTTAGGCGGGTGTTAGAGAGGATCGTGGGGGCGGGGCTAAGGTTACACCCTGAAAAATGCAATTTCATGCAGAGGGAGGTGGTCTTCCTGGGTCATCTGTTGGGGGGTGAGGGCATCGGCACGGTGCCTGACAAAGTGGAGACTGTGAGGGGGAGGCCAGTCCCAAAAGAGAAAAAAGAAGTTAAGAGCTTCCTGGGGCTGGCATCCTACTATCGCAGGTTTGTGAAGGGGTTTGCTGGGATAGCAGCTCCTTTAAATCACCTCCTCAAAAGGGACACGCCTTTCCAGTGGACTGAGGGACACCAGCGTGCATTTGAGGCTCTCAAACCCGGACCCCGAAACGGCCATTCATTCTGGACACGGATGCAAGCAATGAGGGCTTGAGTGCTGTGCTCGCTCAACAGGGTCCGGATGGAGAACATGTAGTGGCTTACTACAGCAGAACATTTGATAAGGCCGAGAAATGCTACTGTGTGACCAGGAGGGAGCTGTTGGCTGTTGTTGCAGCAGTACGCCACTTCAGGTACTACCTGGGGGGCCTGCTGTTCTTGGTCCGGACGGATCACTCAGCCCTGCAGTGGCTTCTCTCCTTCAAGGAGCCAGAGGGTCAGATCACCCGCTGGCTGGAGGAGCTGCAGCCGTACGTCTTCAAGGTGGAGCAAAGAGCAGGTCTCCGCCACAGCAATGCAGATGCTCTGTCCCGACGGCCGTGTGCAGAGGGCGGCTGTGGTTACTGTGACAAACGGGTGGAGTGGGAAACGGAGCTGTGCAGGGAGGAGGGGGTCACTGCCACGGTGAGCCAGCTGGGGTTGACAGAGTACAGGGCACTAGCAACTGTGGACACCGGAGAGTGGAGACGTAGCCAGGAGGAGGACACAGAGCTGCGTCCCGTTCTGCAGCTGGTGGAGGAAAAGAGGCGGACCCTTATGGGGGGAAGTAGCTCCTCTATCTCCTACCACAAAAGGGCTGTGGGCTAAATTTGCAGTTCTTAGAGTGGCAGAGGGATACTCCAGAGGGGATGGAAAAAAACAGCTACGGGGCAAATCACATGGCAGGTAGTGGCGCCTAGACAACTGCAGGAGAAAGTGTTGCAGCAGCTACATGGGGGAGTAGGCGCCGGACATTTTGGGGTTTCCAAGACGTTGAAACGCGTCAGGGCTTCTACTGGGCCAGGCACAGGAGGGACGTGGAGAACTTTAGCAGGCAGTGCGATCAGTGTGCAACTAAGAAAGGACCGCCGGGCCAGTCGCATGCTCTCCTACAACAGTTCCTAGTAGGGGAGCCCATGGAGAGACTGGGGGTAGACATAGAGGGGCCGTTTCCAGTCACAGACAACGGTAACAGGTGGATTCTAACTGCTATGGACTACTTCACCAAATGGCCAGAGGCTTATGCCCTTCCGGATCAGGAGGCAGAGACCGTAGCGGATGCATTGGTGGGGGGAATAATCAGTTGATTTGGGGCGCGACAGTCTATTCACAGCAACCAGGGTAGGAACTTCGGGTCCCGGATGTTCGCGGAGCTGTGTAAACGATTAGGGGTGGAGAAAACGCGCACTACCCCGCTGCGGCCTCAAAGCGACGGATTGGTTGAGAGGTTTAACAAGACATTAGGGCAGCAGCTGGCTATTGTGACCTCAAAACACCAGAGAGACTGGGACACTCACTTGCCATTCATTCTCATGGCGTGTAGGTCGGCAGTCCAGGACTCCACCTCTTGCTCCCCAGCACTACTAATGTTAGGTAGGGAGTTGCGCACTCCAGCCGAACTGACGTTTGGCCGCCCCCCGACAAGGACGTGATCGTGTCTGGCCCGAATTACGCTCATCGCATGCAGAACAGGTTGGAAGTGGCACATAACTTTGCAAGAGAGCAACTTGAAAGTGCAGGGGTGCGTCAAAAGCGCCACTATGACTCACGCTAAGGGAAGGCACTTTGGGGTGGGTGAATGTGTGTGGTTTCACAATCCAATGCGCAAGAAGGGACGATGCCCGAAGCTGGACAGTGCCTGGGTGGGACCCTGCCTGGTGTTGGAAAGGGTGGGGGAGGTAACGAACCGTGTTGAAGTTCCACCACAACGGAGGAGGGTGGTGGTACACCGGTGGTACACCGGTTGGCTCTGTACAGAGGGAGGGAAACAGTGGTGAATGGGGTTGAGGACCCTGCTGTGCGCCCACAGGAACAGCCTACCTCAGAGACTCAACGCAACCTGAGCCTGGGGAGGGGGCTGCCTCTGCGGGGGCTGAAAATGACATTGGGCCAGATGAGGGGTCAGAGGCTTTGTTGGTGGGGACCACAGGGAGGCCCAGGAGACAGACGCGACCCCCGGGTCGTTTTAAGGATTTTTCTTTGTAACCCTAGGGGCTAGGGTTTAGAAAGGGGGGGGGGGGGCTATGTAACGACCCTGTGTTATAGTTATTGTTTCATGCATTCAGTTGGGTTGGGTAATCTCGCAGGGTTGGGATGTTATAAATCAGAGCGAGTGTCTTTACATCTCTCTCTGTGTTTTGACCTGAGAAGTGGAAAGACGTGTATGAGTTTCTGTTACTGTTTGTTGCTAGTGTGATGGTTTAGTGGCGTGGGTTGTGGCCGAAACAACAGCCCAGTCGGGTAAATAAAGGAGTAGAACGGTGGACATCCAAGTCGCCTTGACTCATTCATACGACCATAGTCGTGGTTGTTACAATAATATATGAGAGGGAACAACGGTTGTGCTCTCGCCATAGGCTTGAGCACATCCAATAACAAGAGAGGGTACAATTTCTGAGGAAATAGTAGGGTGTGCTTGCTAGCGTTGGTTGCAGATGGGTCTGTTTACTAATTGTAATTTTTACAACTGATATTTCTGTGTTTTTTATATAAAAAATACGTACTATTTAAGAAGATTGCATAGATTTAAAAGCATACATTTGTTGCTGCTCATTTACAATTCAAAATACTAAAAGTGAAGTGTCAAATGAAACGGTTGTCTTCTCATTTCAGACTCATTTTCAGACTGGCATTTCCTGTTTCCTGTCTGACGACATACCGCGCTGCACCTGAACTGCACCTGAGCTGCTCCAAACTTTTCCCAAACTTTTCCTTGTTAATCGCTATATATTATATATTACTTCATTCATTCATTTATTTTGTCCGATTTAATCCATACATCTACTGTCTTAGTTATAGGTTTACTCGGCGCGGCTTTCTTCCTTGGAGCTCGACGCTACTGTTCCTGTTGAACTAGCCAACTCAACGCTCTTGACGGATTATCTTGGTTGGCATAAACTATTTACGTAAGTGAAGTATAATTTCTCACGACCTCTCACTTTGTCCTACATGTGCCATTTTCTACGATAAGTTGACTCTGTTAGAGAGTCGCGTTCAGTCGCTTGAGAAAGAACCTATGCTAGTAACTTTAGATGCGACTGGCGCAACATCACAGACAGGGAGTCCTAGCGTGAGGGAGAATTCAAGTTTAGCCTCACCGGTTTCAACTTTGCAGCATGGTGAGAGTGGGACTCGTCAGACGTTAGTGATCGGTGATTCCATCACTCGTAACATTATATTAGAGCAACCAGCGACAGTTTACTGTGTACCAGGGGCCAGAGCTACCGACATAGAAGCTAATCTTAGGGTGCTGGCTAGCACTAGGCTAAGGCAAATGCCCAAGCTAAGGCACATGGCGCACACACTGATGATAGGTAAGAGAATATTGTCATTCATGTCGGCACCAATGATGTAAGGCTGAGGCAGTCAGAGGTCACGAAGGTTAATATAGCTCGGGCATGTCACCTTGCTCAAAAGATGAGTCAGCACCGAGTAATAGTCTCTGGCCCACTACCTGTTAGGGGGACTGACGAGATCTACAGCAGGCTTGTCTCTCAACCGCTGGTTGGCTTTTTTTTGCTCAGAACAGGGTTTAGGATTTGTAGATAATTGGTCTCGTTTCTGGGCCAAACCTGGCTTGTTGAAAAGTGACGGGCTCCATCCTAGCTGGAGGGGTGCTTTTCTTTTGTCTAGGAATATTGAAGCTATTTTAAAGCAGGCCTGACACTCACTAGAACAAGCTAGGTATGTTGATAGGAATGTTGTGAGCTGTTGGGGGCCCGATAGCGCAGCTTGTAGTGTAGCCAGTGTGGCTGCTGATGTCGTTTCTCCCATTGAGACGGTGTCTGTCCCCCGCCATTTTTCCAAATTCCGGCCCTCAATTATTAGGAATGATACCAATTTAATATGTATTCAGCCTTGCTCCCCCGTTTCTCTTCCTACTAAGTTTTCTGATAACAGTGCCACCTTTTCAGAAGGATTATCTATGTCTAAAGCTGCTAAAAACCCATACTGGAATATTGGGCTCCTAAACATCAGATCTCTATCCCCAAAGGCCGTTTTGATTAATGATCTGATGTCTGAATGCATCCTGGACCTGATTGGACTCACCGAAACCTGGTTAAAACCTGAAGAATATTCTTCCGGATTTTGCGTACTCACACATCCCTCGTATCTCAAAAAAAGGTTGCGGTGTTGCTATGATATATAAAGCCAGCTTCGAACTTAGCCTAAAATCTGTAAATACCTTTAAATCATTTGAGATCATTTGCATGAAACCACCAACTACTTTAAAAGGACTAATTCTTCTACTATTGCCCCCCCACCCTCATTTTGTTTAGTTACTCTATACCGGCCCCCCGGCCCGTATTTCCTCTTCCTAGAGGAATTTGCAGATTTTAGTGCTGATCTTGGGACATATACTGATAATATCTTGGTTAGGGGTGAAAAAAAGTCCTCTAAGTAAGGCCTTTACTGCTCCAATGGATTCCACAGGTCTCACTCAGGTGGTTTCTAAACCTACCCATCTTCACTCGCATACATTGGATTTAGTTCTCACACAGGGAATCAAGATTAGTGACATCATTGTCCCCCACAATCCTATATTATCAGACCACTGCCTGGTTACCTTTAAAATGGATCTCTGCCAGAGCCTTGGAGGCACCCAGAATATTTCTACTAGCCGCTGCATAACCCCAAACACAGCTATGGAACTGGCTAGAATTCTACCCGCTGCACTAGAAGCACTGGACGTCCCAAATAAATCATTAAATGCTAAAACAAGGGATCTGAATTTGGTTCTTCAGCTATCCTTCTGTTTTCTTCACAGAAGAAACCAAGGAACTCCACTCAAACCAAGGAAAAGAGAAGACAAGAAAATGGCTCCATGGTATTCAGAGGAAACCCGCACTCTCAAGAGGTCCACTAGAAAATTAGAGCCTATTTTAACCCTATTTTTATGGAAGCGTTCATCGAGCTGGTAGATTCCTCGAAACCCATTAGCTGCCTTCTCGATCCCCTCCCTGCCAAACTTTGGAGGGAACTTCTCCCTATTATTGGACCACCCATGCATTATTGGTAACACTTTACAATAAGGGTGCATGAATTATCATTCATTATTGCATTAACTAATGCATGAATCATCATCAGTTAATACATAACTCAGAAAGTACTTAATGATGCACTGATCATGAACACATCATTTGGTAATAGGGAGTCACATATGATTTACTATTAATTAAATCTGGAATCATGTATCAATTCCTATTGACATTAAAACATTAACTGATAGGTGATTTAACTACTTTAGTTAATCGTGCAAACTATGACTGTTAGTTAACTTTTTGAACCAAAACCCTGAGTTAACAGAGTAATTCATGTGTACTACAATTGCGGTATCCATGGATTGAGACGGTACTTAATCATTTGTTAATAGTAATTTGCCTCCTCAAGTAAAGTCATAACATGAGTTACATTCACTCAACAAATACTTTTTTCAGAGAGACAACTTTTAAATAAACTCTATTACGAGTTGGAATCCTGCATTACAGTCAAAATAACGTTTTGACGAATTGATGACTACCATGCCATTTGCAAAATGTTTTATTTTACTCGAACAACACATGCAAGGCCACCTTTCTAAGATGTCCACTCTAAATATCGACCCGATCTCCCGTAGAAAATGTATGGCTGCAACAGATCCTGGGTTCTGGACTGATTCATAACATCTTCGAATGTTAACTTTCCACTATCCCCTAAGCTCAGCATTATACATCAACTTGAAAAGGGTGAAAGTTAACAGGGAATAATTAGCATTTGAATGGTAAAGGCAAACTACGTGGAGCTGACTGACCTCACTCATACAAACTTAACAATGCTTTTTTACCCATTACAGTTAGACCTAGGCTAGCTAGCTTGTCAGCCAGCTGACAGGCTCTAACCTATCTATTTAGAGACGCTGAGGTGATTATCGAAATGATCAAAAACAGTATATACTAAAATGAATGTGGCTAGCAATTTCGTCAAGAAACAAAACAGAAATAGGTTGCAGCAGTTTGTCCTTACTACAGTTTAAAAGTCCGCAATGGGACTGAATTTAACCCTTCGTAGGTTCGGCGACATGTTATAGTACAAAATAGCTGTCAATCAATAGGAGATGCAGTCTTTCAACACACCCTCCAATCATCACGCAGAAGCCCAGCGTCCAGGCCAGCCCACTCCTCTCTTCATCTCCAGAGACGCTGAGCGTCCATGGCGGGACATAATCGCAGCATTTATCCAATGAGCATATCGTTTTGAAACACTGGAAAATCTCTTCAGAGAAGCTTCATGATGTCCATTGAAGCTGGGCTTCAACAGGGAAATGCACTGTGATGCTTCGGGAATGTATGAGAAGGAAATTAGTTAGTCGACCTGCTACTATACGCAGCTGATTCTGAACTAATTCGTCTTCGAGATGAACGTGTTCTAACACATTTAAAATTTTAACACTATAGTAAATATTTTACCATACCTTTTTTGATATTTTAGGGGAAGCTGAGCTTCCTTTTCAGTCTTGAAGAAATCGACACTGGTGGATAGTTAACATAGGAGTTCACCGTCATGAATCGGTCCAGAATCCAGGATCTGTTGCAGTCAGGCATTTGGAAGATCTGATCGATACTTCGAGTGGACTTCTTCTTAGAAAGGTGGCCTTGCATGTGTTGTTCGAATGTAATCAAACGTTTTGCAAACGGCACCCTTATTGTAAAGTGTTACCACATTATTAATGAATCTATTGTAACCGGACAAGTCCCTGACAATTTCAAACAAGCTATTATTAAGCCCCTTCTTAAATAAACAAACCTGGATCCAGGTTGTCTTAACAACTACAGGCCAATTTCAAATTTGCCATTTCTCCCCAAAATTTTAGAAAAAGCTGTGGCACAACAGCTCACTGAGCACCTCTCCTCAAATCAGCTTTATGAACCTCTCCAGTCTGGATTTCGTCTTCACCACAGCACTGAAACTGCATTAGCTAAGGTAGTCAATGATCTATTATTAGCCTCTGACGCGGGCTCTATCTCTATTCTGGTTCTTCTAGACCTAAGTGCAGCATTTGACACTGTGGATCATGAGATTCTCCTGGAACATATGGAGAACTATGTTGGGATTTCTGGTACTTTAGATTCTATCTATCTGATAGATCACAATATGTCCACTATGATCGCTGCTCATCCAGGAGCTCCACAGTAAAATACGGAGTACCACAGGGTTCAGTTCTAGGCCCTCTGTTATTTTCCTCTATATGTTGCCTTTAGGAAACATAATTAGAAGCTCTGGGGTAAATTTTCACTGTTATGCAGATGATACTCAGCTATACATGTCCATAAAGCCTGGAGAATTTCCACATGCTATGGAAAAATGTGTTTCCAGATTGAGAACTTGGATGACAGCAATTTCCTTCTTCTTAATTCGGATTAAACCGAGGTTCATATTTTCGGCCCTAAAAAATACAGAAATAATTTATCCAATCTGACCTTAGACTTAGACGGCGTCAAAGTATCTCAAAGCCAGCTTGTAAAAAAATGTAGGAGTCACATTGGACCCAGACCTTTCGTTTGAGTACCATATTAAACAAATCACCAGAACCGCATTTTCCCATCTACGTAATATTGCCAAAATACTAAAATTCCTCTCAAAGGATGATGCTGAAAAACGAATACATGTTTTTGTTACGTCCCGATTGGACTACTGCAATGTGTTGTTCTCTGGCCTCCCAACTACATACTTGAAAAATTTACAGCGGGTACAAAATGCTGCTGCTAGAATATTGACAAAAACAAGAAAGTTTGATCATATAACACCTACTCTTATCTCTTTACACTTGCTCCCTATCCAAGCCAGAGCTGATTTCAAAGTTTTACTACTAACTTACAAATCTCTACATGGATTGGCACCACTGTACCTCTCCGGTCTCCTTGCACCCTATTGCCCCGCAAGGACTCTAAGATCTCAAGATGCCAACTATCTGGTAATACCCAAAATTAAGAAAAAAACTGCTGGAGGTAGGGTGTTCTCATATAGAGCACCTCTTCTCTGGAACAAATTACCTGTCTCAATTAAGGAGGCTGATACTGTTTCAACATTTAAAACTAGATTAAAAACGTTCTTGTTTAGTCAATTCAACGATTGTGTGTACTTGTGTGTACTTTCTATGTAAACATGGGGTGTGCGTTTGCCTATGTGTGTATCACATGTAACTTTTAAATTGTAATTTTAGCTTATGTTCACACTGCCCATTTAGATGTTACAAATAAAGTAAACCTGTTATTGTATATTGTTACTGTTATAGTTCCGTTGCTGTATATTGTTATTGTTATAGTTTACTAGTTGGAGACAACGGGGGACTGGTTGTTTTCATCCTTATTCGTATAAATATAACTTATTTTAGAGTTGCTTCCCCCGGAACAGATTTCATGTTCCAAACGAGGGGGGCTATCGCTGTCTTGGTGTATGGGGCTGCATCAAATACCCTCTTAGCTTTGTTAAATTGCTGCACTAGTCCACACTTGACCGGTGGGGATCTCATTCTATTACGACTGTAACTGTTAGCTGCTCCTGGCATTCTCTAATCCCTGCTCTCCTCTCTCTGTTCCCCCCACACATTCCCTGTGGTGTGGGGGGTTTGAGCTGTCAGGACCTGCTTGGTCGTCGGTCTACCAACGCTGGACCAGGTCGCCTACCGGAACCTAGTCTCCATGACTGGCAACAGCGAGTTTCCCGGTCCCATCCAACGTCTATAGAGCCGAACAATGGATTTTGGTGTTTCAAAACCCATTGACATTGTATGACTATGTTTAGCTTGTGTTCTGCTCCTCTCTCTTACCAACCGTCTCTGAATTGCTCCTCCCAAGGTTTCTTCAATTTTTTCTCCCGTTTTGAGTTTTTCTGGGAGTTTTTCCTTGTCTTCCTTGAGGGTTTAGGTTGGTTGAGGGGCAGTTCTATGGGCGTATGTGAAGCCCTCTGTGACATGCTTGCAAGTAAAAAGGGCTTTACAAATACATTTGATTTGATTTCCCCTGCAGGAGGCAATATTGATAAGCTACAGCAGCCTCAGTTGAAAAGTTGGATCAAACGAAGATATTGGGCAATCCGGTGTAAAACGGTCCTAACCTCTATGACTACGTCCCCTACGTTTTTTCCTTCTAGTGATATTTTCAAGCATTTAGCCTACTCATATTGCATTCATTCATAAAAATAAAAAAAACGTTTGAAACAAGCTATTGTAACAACATTGTCACCGGCAGTATTTTAGATGGAATTGCGGTTCAAACAGTTGAAAAAACGTAAATAAACTTGACCTTTATTTAGGGGGAAATGGCTAATTAAAAAAAGGTTTGCTGGAAGCGATCATTGTCTAGCCTGACGTTGTCATACTCATAATTCTAGTCAGAATATGAGTCTGATAATTTTCCGTTGGGCTGTGAGTATGGGGCGTGTTTCAACCGAACTCGTAAAACAAATGCCTCTTCGCTCAATTGGATAGACCTACAACCAATCAGAGCAACGTAATATGTTGTTTGTTGAAAACAAATTCAACCAAAGCGCTCTTTGGTGACGTGGTTGATTACATTACTGTTGATCATCTGTCCATCATCGTATAAAGCCCGCCTTGACAATTTCATTGGTCCAAACAGCTCCTGTTCGGGTATAGTTTTTCCGCAACCGAGCTCCTCCAGACCCAACTTCAAGACAACATTTTTTTGTGGGCGGGGCTAAATTGGGCTGGCAGCCAGGCTAATCATTGTCAGTAACAATGCCAAATTTGGTCTCAGTCTAGAGCCCTGCGTGGAGAAGCTGACCCCGGTAAATTGTGCTAAGAGCAAGCTATCTTAACTGCTGTTGCTAGCCAAACTTCACTGAGCAGTACTTGTGCTAGCTGCCGCATTATTTGATGCCAGTTGAGAGAAAAAAGATGATTCCTTTTGTAGTTTCAGTTTGGCAGCTATTTGTTTACTCTCCTCTCTCTCATTTGAGCCAGGGGAGTTGCGTCTCATTCAGCAAATCGTTTTTTGCATTAAATTTACTCTTCTACTGTTTCATATTAACCAACTGATATGACGTGCTTTGCTGCGCAGTTGCTGCAATTGATGGAATAGTCCGCAGTAGTATCGGTTGGGAGGGGAAGTCTGCGTTGATATAAATAAAATACACTGTCTGTTTCTTTGTTGATACTTTTGGGAAGGGTATGACTTTTAATCGATTTTTATTATTATTATAGTTATTATTAATCATATAGTATTTTCATGGAGTCTTTCAAGGGGCCCCTGGCAGCTGGGGGCCCCAGGCGGTTGCTTACTTTGCCTAATGGGTAAGTCCGCCCCTGGCTATATAGTTAAAGGTAAACAGCAATCAGCCTATTGGCAGTGGTATAAGATACTAGAGTGGGTACAATTTCTGGGGAAATTGTAGGGTGTGCTTGCTTACTTGCGTTAGTTGCAGGGGTCCATATTTAAATTACATTTCTGTATATTTTATATTAAAATGCATAGCCTACTTATTATTTATAAAGATTACATAGATTTAAAAGCATATTTTTTTCTGCTCATTTACAACTCAAAATACTAAGAGTGAAGAGTAGAATGAAATAGTTGTCTACTCATTTCCCCTGCAAGAGGGAATGGTGATCAGCAACCTCATAGTTGAATCAAAACGAATACATTTGGCAGACCGGTGTAAAAATTGACCTAATCTCTATGACTTGAACATCATTGTAAGTTTTTCCCTTCTCGTAATATTTTCAGGCATTTAGCCTACTCATATTGCATTCATTCATTAATAAAGAACCCCCTTTGAAGCTTATTTTAACAACGTTACCAGCAGCTATCTCATATGAATTCGACTTTCTAGGCTGAAATGAATTATTTTCATGAACAGATTGAAGTTTAGGCTGTGGCAATGGTGTTCAGGTAAGTAGTCACTAGTCAGATAGTTTCACCTATTGAAAGACTTTTGATTTAAGTAATGGTAGTGCCGAACATGTGCCGTTTGACTTCCTACGTAGGCTACTGTACTGTAAACAGCTGTGGAGATGTTTTTTTTTAGCTACTGTACTAGACTAGGCTACAGTACAGCGTTGCAGTGAGCTACTAGTACACTGGTTTGAAACCACAGGTAATGATAATTTCACCAACAAATCGTTTACTTGTAATCTAATGTCATAATAAATCCTACAACGAAAATGTAATTGTGAGGAATGTTTATTTTAACGATTGAAAACAGATGCATCATAGACCGCTGTAGTATGTGGCGTTTCTGCAGCTCCCTTGCAGTAAAGCAGTTAGCCTAGCTATTTCCCAGAAGTTAACGAGCTGCTAAACTAATGTTCTGCCAGAGGTAGTCACGCGATATTTTGTGACATTAGTGACGTCAGTAGCGTCAGTGATTGTGGCTAGCAAGTTAGCCACCGTTAGCTTCACTTTTGCCACAAAAACGTAATTAAAACCTAAACCGTGCAATGGAACATAAATCCCAATAGAACCAACGCAATCGCGACCAAGACAAACCTTTTGATATCGACGTTGTCTATGTAGTCCAAATATTGACTGAGCCTTAGGGGCGCGAAAATAAACAATAATAAATAAATATATATGTGAGATAACAATGGTTTGTGCTCGCCAAAGGCAAGCACACCCCAATAATAGACGGAGATTCATTTTGAGTGGATTTAGGGGAGGGGGTTCGAGCTCCGACTGTGCGGGGCCTCTGCAAAGTCCCCGCCCCTGCTTCAGAGATGCTCAACTTGAATATATCAGACACTTGGGGCCTGTACTACGAATCAAGATCAACATGCTCTGGATTACTTTCAGTTACCCGGCTATGCAAAGCCTAACAATCGCAGTCACGATAAGCGGTACTACGACGGCGGTTATCAATTCTCTAACTCAACCCAGATCTTTCCAATCTAGAGGCGTGCGCGTTCACATAAAGGGGCGGTGTTTGAACCGTATGTCCAATCGCAAACATGGACGAAACACGAGCCGCATATTTCACGAAGGAGGAGCAGACAATCTTACAAACTTTGTCTGCTCCTCTTGCGTGAAATATTGTAATACAATCATATCAGGAATACTGACATATAATATAGGCAAAATTCAACAAAGTCGCTGCAGCCAATCTGGCAGAAAATAGCAGCTGTAAATGCGTAAGCTACATGACTTATTGAAGATGTGATCATAATTACACGTGTGCATTCCACAACGTTAAACTTTTGTTGCTGTATTATTTCAGTTGCAACCCTGCAGTGGCAACCCTGCAGTGGCAAACGATTGTGGGAGCAAATAAAAAATAAAACCACAATTCAAAACGGTAAGCCAATACTTGTACATATTTTAAGGCCAACAAGTACAAGGCTGAATTGCCTGGACTCGTCCCTTTTTTAGGATATCTATCAGGGTCCCCCCTTGATGGAAGGAGTGGAAGGGGGCATTTCTTCAGACCCTGGTGGCAGCAGGTTGGAAGCCCAGGCATATGTATGTTTCAAGTAGCCTAATCTATGTGACCATGTTCATTCAACAATTATTTATGAATATTGTAGGAGTGAATTGTATTACTGTTCTCTGCAGTGACTGTCGTCCCACTGTGCCATACAGAGGTAACAGTGAAACTAATAGTCATACGCCAGTATGTATGCCATATGTGGTTGCTAAATATTGATCCAATATACCATTTACTTTCTTATCCAGGTCCTAGATGATCAGGAAACTGTGTCTGCCCGCTCATTTTGGGGGTACACTTTTGAGTTGTATTTACCACTTGCAACACAGATGGTGAGTGTGTGAACGTGTGGCTGTGATTGAAGTGTCTGTAATAACTTACTAATGGTGGTGGTCTCAACATAAGACACAAGTCCTTAAAGTGCTCATTTCAAATATGACTCAATTGATTAAATTGCTATGGTGTTAAACTCAGCAGGAATAGGAAAGTCTTCCTCCCCCTGAGCCTAGGGCCTCCACTTCAAAGCCAAGACAAAGACACAAGGTATAAGCAATGAACCTTGTAATAGTCAAATGGACACCTTCAACTTTGACCAAGTGTGCCTTGGAAAGGGACAATGTTCTTTTGTATTAGGTTGGAGCAGACAATGTGAGGGGCCCTGTATAAAAAAAACCCTGGAGCTCGATTATTAGAGGCTTTTAATTAAAAAAACAAGGCTGGAGACAGAAAAACTGGAATATGAGAAGAGATAGTAATTGACTGAATGAATGACACTAAAATTAGTTACACTGACATATTTTTCTGTATTCCTAGGGAAGGGAGAACACTTGAGGATGTATTTGTTAAACTTTGTTTTACATTTTGCTCTTTTTAATACCTTTTTGTGGCTTTCTTGTTGTGCCGTTTGAATCTTTTCTGGGGGTTTTCACTACTTATCTCTTTCAATGTCCTAACAATGCTATAAAAGTGAATGAAACATCAAAATTCAATGAAAGTAGTGAAATTATCATTTATGTATCACTTGTGAAGAGCTTTGTACAGATACCCATTGTTCTTTTTGGTTTGAAAGGTTTTGATTGGGGAAAAAAAACACATTTCTGATATGGAAATGATTAGAAAATGGCTCAAAGCAACCCAAGGACAACAGAATGGGTTAAGTTGTAAAATATGATATCATTTGCATACATTTCCAGAAGGGAAATCAGAACATTGAGTGAAAAACCTTGTTTAATTTTGTCAACATATTAGAGTCCAAAGTTTTTACAAAGGGCACTTTGGAAATCTCTTTTTCACCACGACATTAATCAGAATATGGTGGCAACAACCATTAAAGAAAAGCTGTTGCAAATAGCGGAGCAGACCTTGTTCTTGCTCTTGCTCAGGTTCTCTGCATCACCCACACTATCAAAGTACCCATAGCAAAATACGGTCTGTGGGACTGTGAGTGCACAGCTTCAATGTGTAGCATTGGCCAAATACGGCTCAAGAAGCTGGCATTATACGTGATTCCCTCTGCTAAGAACCTATATCTTTCAGAAAGATACTGATGAGGGAATGCGGAAAGGGTTTTGTTAGCCTCTAAATGTTCTGTTTCTTCTGAGCGCACCTCTGACAATCCGCGTACCAAGCTCCATAGGAACTTCTATGAACGGTGACAACATTATCGTCAAGAATTAGTTAGTGGGCGGGGTTTTTATACCGGTTGATCTCTGATCTCCAACTTAACCTGCTCCCGACCAGGTTAGCCATTCAGCATATGTTACCATTGCAATCTACCCCGGTAACAAGTGATCCACCGTCGTAGTACAGAAAACCCGGGGTTGAACCTGAAGTTACCTCGCTAACGCCAAATCTTGATTCGTAGTACAGGCCCCTGCACCTTTATAGATCTATAATAAATACATTGATTTGGTCTTGAACCTGTGCTTGGCGTTTCACTTCATTGACTTGTTACTTTCACAGCAATTGGGTACTATCTAATATGTCTTCAAGGTACATTTAAAAACTCACTCACTTCAGCAGACTACTTCTGTTAACTGACACAATCTACTGTTGTCAAAACATTGATGTGGGTGTCTAGATTTATTGGTGTGTCATGATGTGTGAATGTGTGTCTATTTGTAATTGTGGTAACACTTTAGAATAATGGTCCGTTGTTAACGAGTAGTTATACAGGAAGTAATAGGTAGTACTACATTAACACCGAATTTAATACTATTAACTCATATGGAACCAAGCTTAACTAAGCAGTAAGTAATAGCTAATTTACTACAAAGGTAGTTCCTTGGTTGGTATTTGGTTATTACTAAATACATATATACTTGCGAACTACTTGTGAAGTATGACCAATTAAGAAAGAATAACCAATTAATTACTAATCACAAAAGTAACTTGTCTAGAAAGTGAACAATTCTTTTTTTTTATTACTCTGAACACGGTCATAACTTTTCAGAAGCTTGTGCCTCAAATGGGTTCTTTGTAGAAACCAATGTATGAATATAATATCCCCCCAAATACGTTAGCTACAGGTTGAGATTGTGAATACTCTCACCAAAGGATGGACATATGTTCTCTGTTTATTTTAAACTTAAACATGGTATGATACAAATAATGATAATTTATTTAACATTTTTAATAATTGTGAAGTGATGCTGACACGCTCATGATTGGATTAGTTCACTATTATGAGCTCTTGAGTGTCAGTTCAATATGTCTCAGACTCCAAAGGCCTACCTTTATGTTACAGTAGCCGTCTGAGGAGGACTTCTCTTTAGGATATAAATATAAATATTGATGTTGTCTTGTCAAAAACAATTCGCATTCTGCATTTATGTTGCGATAAGCGCAAACCCACATCTTCTAGATTACAATGCTTGTTAGAATATCACTAGTGCCTCACAGAAATGTTTGCCTGTACCGTATGTGTATAAATATAAATTAGACTTATATAACTTGTGAAAACCAGTTTAACTCCTCACTAATTACTCAAGCGTCATCCTGCAGGAACTACTTGTGATGTGGCCCATTATTTTAAAGTGACAAACATGTTATCTCCTCACTAATTACTCAAGCGTTACCTTGTCATCCCGCAGGAACTACTAATGACGTGGACCATTATTTTAAAGTGACAAACATGTTAACTCCTCACTAATTACTCAAGCGTTACCTTGTCATCCTGCAGGAACTACTTGTGATGTGGACCATTATTTTAAAGTGACAAACATGTTAACTCCTCACTAATTACTCAAGCGTTACCTTGTCATCCCGCAGTAACTGTAATCTGGACCATTATTTCAAAGTGAAAAACATGTTACCTCGCAAGATCTACAACATATAACAACTGCAGATTAAAAAAAATATATATATTATATGCACTGGAAGATTTCCATGAAATCATAAAAGAAAATCCTACATAATGCAAAAATGCACATGGGCATGCAAGAATAAAGCACTTTGTAAAATATGTCTGAAAGAAACATTCTTTGTTTGGCACAATGATGAAACCTAGCATTTAAACAAAACTTCTGTATTTTGGAATGAAACATTCAGCTACAGTTGTTGCTAGCTGTAAAGCCAGGCCAGCTGTCAACTAGCTTGTAAAAAGTCCCATTCATACAAACTGTACATTATTTGCAATCGAATTCGCACTAATTCCACAATTCGAAATTCTCACTAATTCTACAATTCTAGTGAAATTTACCTAGTCATTATGAGTGTAAGATATGTCAGATTACATCATTATATCATGATGCTCCTGAACCACATAGAAGCAGACCAGAGGCTAACAAGGAGGTCCTTTGCACTGACCCCTGCAACCCAACTACTGGCAGGGTTGGGTAGGTTACTTTTTAAATGTAATCTGTTACAATTACTAGTTACCCATTCACAATTGTAATCAGTAACGTAACTTTTGGATTACCCAAACTCAGTAACGTAATCTGATTACTTTCCATTACTTTCAAAACCTAGTTTATAACCAGTTGAAGTTTGTTTACATAACATGGAAAATGCCTAAATCAAAGAACAAATGATGTTGCACCCCAGAAGCTGTTGCAGCAGGACATACAGTAGCACTACAAAATAAATAGAATGGTCACCCCAATTTGTGTCAATAAGGGAGCTAGATATTATCCATACACAAAACTACAGTCCCTAACAAGCAAATTCTATCAACCACCCTGACCAAATCCAACATTTTATCTTATGAAGATATTAGAAAATGGCATAAGTTTTAAAGACTGATGCCATCTTAGCTATCTTAACTGGTAGCTATATGGTAGTGACTCCTTTATTAATGAAAATGTACAGCATACAAACTTCACAGCCACTCTTATCACAAACTCCATATTTGATTGTTTGATGCTTGGCATTTATTAAAAACGGTCAATTTATGATGAAAGTAAAAGAGCAATGATCATACTAGTAGTTAGCTAATGTGTGGTTGTAGCTAGGACTGAAACGTGCCAAGCAAATAATGAATCTAAATTGGATAGCTGAACAGCTAACGTAGTCTATGCCTAGATAGATATATTAATAGATCAATTAAAGTAGAGTTGATTATTCATGTCAGAAACAATGACTCCATGTTGAAGACATGGGGTATTCATTACGTATGTGTTTGTCATTTGTCACAATGTCATTTGTGGCCAATATGTGAGAATTATGAGATTGCAAACATGGTCTTGGAAAGCTGTTGGCCTATGCAAGATTGTAGACATAGTCAGCACTAGAAAATAAGAAGTAGTTCCAGGGTCTAAGACGGATTCGAGAGACCGCAGATAGAGTGCGGCTCGTCTGGTTTGTTATATGTTTTATATCTATTACTTTTATCACTTGTGTTACGGTAGGCAAAGAGAGCTGCATTAGACTAGACCAGGGGTGGGGAACCTTTTTTCTGCAAAGGGCCATTTGGATATTTATAAAATCATTCGGGGGCCGTACAGAATTATCAACTTAAAAATGTGCCTGCTATATTTGGTCAAACATTGAATTAACTCACCCCTAATGTGATGGCTGGAACTGCTTCTCTTTGTGATGTTAGCTGGCACGGATGCAGCCTGCTTTGACTGGGGGTGCAGGGAACATTTCTGGGGGGTGTCATGATTACGGAAAGGGATCGTATTATTTTTGATATTGCTACCATTTTTGAGACTGCTTATCGATCCGAGTGTTAATCAGGGGCTTAGGCCAAACCAATGTATTCTGGGTTTGATTTGCTAGAAAGGAATTCCACACTCAATGCGAGCGAGCAAGCGAAATGTTTTAGTACATTGGTACGCAACGCTGCCCACCTCCACGGTCCTCTTCCACATATTAAAATAGTGCTGCTGCCGAATAATGCACCTGTGGTTCCTGCAGTGCCGGACCAAATGATGACATTTTCACATCCCATATACCAGGGGGAGTGCCAGTTTACACAGGCTGCTCATTGGCTGAGGAACAGGTGATAATGATTCACATAAGAGCACTCGAGGAAGTGGAACGGCGTCAAGGCGGAGAGGTTCTCAAAGCGGGACCTTAGCTGCTGGGAAGTACTTTGCCTATCGGACATTTCGTTTGCGTTTGTTTCGTCCGTATGTGAACTACCACGCTTAGCGGCTACAACAGTGCTAGTCGGCTCAGGGCCATTCGCCGGGGCTGGCCCAACAACGTAGCAAGGTAAGCTGGTACACCCCCTTGCCCCTCGCAGACACACCTAGCGTCAAACACCTCTCACTAACACGCCTACGCACCGCACATAGATTAGGGGGTTCTCCGGTAGACAGCAGGATCCAGATATAGCCTACCCCTAGACTACAGTTGTATCGGTGGGCGTTAGCTGCTATCAGGAGACCTTTCTTAACCAATGGGGGCTCGTCCAAGATCTTGATCTCAGGTGGTACGCGGTGGTAAAGCGGTGTGTGTCTAGTGAGTCTTGCACGGAGATAGGCAAGTGTGGTGTTTTCTCCTTACGGTGGGTTGATTTGTAGCAGAACCATGGTGTTCGATCCAGCTGAGTTTTTTTCAAAAGAGCTTGTTCGAAAGGATTGGTTGAAGTTATCCAAGGCAAAGCTCTGCAAGGTAGCGGAATTTCAGGAGATTGATATGGACCCAAATTTGAAAAAGCTTGAAATGATCGACTGGATTGTTAAACGGGTTGGTCTCACTAGGTCAGAAACAGAGGATCTGAAAACTAAGATAGAGTTGGCCAAATCGGAGACTGAAGTAGCGCTTGCTAGAATTGAGCAGGAAGGTCAGTGTGAACGAGCTAAGCTGGAGGTTGAGTCAGTATCAACGGACCCATGAAGCCCAGTTTAATGTGAGTAGGAGTTAAGGAGTTAATGCTGTTAGAACAGTTTAAAAGTAGTATTCCAGTCCCCATAGAGATTGAGTACCTCAACCCTCAAGGGGTAGGGGACCTCTGTGAGGCTGCTATGCTAGCAGGTTCTTATGAATTAACACAGCAGGAAGTGGGGCTGAGATTAAGACCTGGAGGGGCGAGAAGATGGCCCATAGAGCAGAGTTGGCCCAGAGAGGAGGGAGATGGTGATTATGGACCCTCAAGTAATAGGTGGTATCGTGGAAATCAAAGATTCTCGAGATCTCCTCCCTGGAGAGATTCTAGAGAGATAAGAGAAGTGATTTGCCACTACTGTAGAAAGCTAAGGCACATTAAATCGAGTTGTCCGGTGCGAAGGGAGAAATATTATCAACCAGGAAACAACCAGGAGTCCAAAATCAGTGGGGCTTGTTAATACCAAGACCCAAGTAGCTAATGTGACAACTCAAAGGGATGCTACCACAGGAATATTCAATGGTTTTGTTTCTACTGGGGCCCTGTCTCTCAGTGCGGAGGAGCCAGAAGTCACTGTAACTATTTTACGTGATACAGGGGCAGCCCAGTCGGTGCTGCTTGCAGGAGTGGTGGAGTTATCAACACAGACAGCAATTAGTTTGGTGCTGTTAAAAGGCCTAGGGGGGGAATTTGGAGCCGTGCCCTTACACAAGCTCCATCTCAAGAGTAACTTGGTGAATGGAGAGGTGGTGTTAGAGTAGTAGCCTCGCTGCCAGTAGAGAGCAACCATTTGTTGCTTTTCAATGACTTTGCAGGTGATCAAGTCTGTATAAACCCAGCAGTAAGCAGTTCACCGTGCGAGGTTCCAGAAACCCAGGCCTTGGAGGCAGAATATCCGGAGGTGTTCAGTGCGTGTGTGTTAACTCGCTCACAGACTCAAAATAGAGAACGCAAAGTACTCGGTACCCAGGATGGGTTGGGTTTTCCTTTGGGGCGAAATGAACATCTGCTTACCATCATGGATGTCACAACACGGATCCCGAGGCGGTGCCTTTGCGGAATATTAAGGCACGACTAGTTATTGACGCATTGCTTGCATTTTTCTCAAGGTTTGGCTTGCCTCTTGAGGTGCAGTTGGACCGAGGTTCAAATTTTACTTCTGGGGTTTTTCAGAATGTTGTGTCTGAATTGCGGATTAGGCAAATTGTGTCTTCAGCACACCACCCAGAGTCCCAAGGAGCAAATGAGCGGTGTCATCAGACGCTTAAGACCATGATAAAGACGTTTTCTGCGCAGTGAGCAGAAAACGATTGAGACGTGGCAATGCCTTTTCAGTTGTTTGCACTGAGGGATCCGGTGAATGAGTCAACTGGTTTTAGCCCTTTTGAGTTAGTCTATGGGCATGAGATCCGAGGGTCTTTGAAGATCATGAAAGAGAAGTGTTTGGAACCTAAGGAACAAGGCAGTTTGTTGCAGTGTGTGGCTGTGTTCAAGGACAGACTGAACTCTGCCTGTGAGGTGGCCCGTAGGAATTTGCAAGAGTCCAAGGTAGTCATGAAGAAACAGTATGATAAGAAGGCGGTAGCTCATTTTTTTCCGAGGGTGAACACATTGGGTGTGGAGGATGTAACTCCTCTGGCGGTTGGACGTCATCAGACCAACTGGTCTGTCCCCCCACTGGACATTGTGTCCTCCCATTAGATATTCTGCCCAAGCCCCCTTCACTTGGACATCATCTGCCCCTCTTCCCCTGACATTATCAGACCTTGGGATGGTCTGTTCCCCACCTTGGAAACTCTGTCCCCCTTCTCCTGCATGTCAGTAGATCCTTGGACTGCCCACCCTGGCGAGCACCCTTGACACTTGATAGGAAGACCACATTCCCTCCCCATTGTCTTTTGACCAATCACCGAACAAACACCTCCCTCTCTTGGGGGTAAAAGAGTCAGAACTTGGACTGGGCAGAACTCTCTCTCTGATCTCTGTCACGACCACTTGCTCAACAAAGGCCTTTGTTTGATCTATTCTGAGACTGTTTCTGTAAAGCTGCATTGGCATCATCGACTGACTTATTGTATCAGACTGAGGTCATCCTGGTGTGTTGTATTCATTGTGAATGCATCCTTTCTTATTAATAAACTACAAAAAACTTCTGAGATAGTCCTGTATTTATCCTTGTATCATTCTCCACTACCCAGATTTGACACACTTTTACGGTAGAAAGTGGTAGAGTGAATGTGTAGTTTTGGATTGTTTGTAGTGGTGCCCGTTCTAGGTCACAATAAAAGCGACCAGAGACCAAGTACACTTGGAGATATGGAGGAAACAGCTTTTTTGAACAGGTTTCCAAACAATTACATTTTGAAAAAACGGTGGACATCACCTGTAGGCCTACTTATACTAGATGGGGATTCATAATCCACTCAGCCCCATCACCATGTGTGACTCTCCAGTCACACTGTGGAGTCCTTCCGCTTCCTGGGAACTATCCTCTCCCAGGACCTCAAGTGGGAACTGAACATCAGCTCCCTCACCAAGAAAGCACAACAGAGGATGTACTTCCTGAGGCAGCTGAAGAAGTTCAACCTGCCAAAGACAATGGTGGTGCACTTCTACACAGCCATCATTGAGTCCATCCTCACCTCCTCCATCACCATCTGGTACACTGCTGCCTAGGGGTGGGCGATACAAGTAATTTAATATCACGGTTACAGTATATATATATTTATATATCACAGTACTGCATGTACTACAAGATGTTACTGGCTATTATTTAAAGCCAACGACAGTACGAGCGTTCCGATTGGCTGATGCGCAGTCATGCCATCTGCGTGGTGACCTACTCACAGCTCAATACGGATCCATAATGCCCTCCGAAGAAAATGTCAAAATGAGCGAAAGTGATCAGTCTGAGTTTTACTATCCATATCTAACTTCGGTTTTGGCGTATCAACCTTGTTAAAACTCGATCAATACGTTAAAGCCTCAGTTTGATAATTCCCGGCATGCCCTCACTCTCAGTTAGTAAGTAGCTAGCCTTCACTTGTCATCCTAGATCAAGAATGCTAGCAATGCCACCATTGTAATTTTACAGCACGAGTCATAAAACAACAAATCGAATTGGTTACCTGCAGAATGGGTCATCAAATATATAATTAATTAGCATCAGCATGAATGTGGTCCGCTTAGACAAAATACACTTCACATTGAAAATTCTGTCATACCAACGCAAATGTGCTTCAAGGTCAAACAAAAATAGAAAATCAAATAAAAGTTAAACTACAATTCTAAATATCGCAAGAATGCAATTTATATGATGGCTTATACTTAATACAACAACCAGAAATGTGATTGACTTTGAAAAAATGTAAGTATACCGCGGTTGAAACGGTATAGCCAAATCTCTCCCGATAGACACTTTTCTGCCGTCGCACGGTATATACCGTCATATTACCCAGCCCTACTGCTGCCACTGCAAAGGACAAGTGCAGGATGCAGCTTATCATCCGCGCTGCTGAGAAGATGATCGGCTGCAACCTGTCATCCCTTAAAGACCTTGCAGCGAGCAAGGAAGATTGTGGCAGACTCCTTCCACCCTGGACACACAGTTCCAGCCACTCCCCTCCGGCAGGAGACTGCGGTCCATCAGGACCAAAACCTCACACCATAAGAACAGTTTCTTTCCATCCGCAGCTGGCCTCATCAACAAGGCCCAGAACTCAACATTTATAAAGTCCATCTGTCACTTTATTGTACATTGCTCAAGGCATATCATATTCCTACATATCTTATTTTATATTTTATTTTATATATTTTTTTTAAATAATTATTTAGAACTGTTGTAAATTTTAAAAGTTTTATATTTAGACTCTAACATGTTTATCGTATGCACCTTCCTGCCACAGTAAATTCCTTGTTTGTGTGAACTTGGTGAATAAAGCTGATTCTGATTCTTCTGATGAAACCCAAAAATATCTGGTGAGCCCTGGCTTAAAGGTCCCATGGCATGAAAATGTCCCTTTATTAGTTTTTTTAACATTAAATATGAGTTCCTCTAGCCTTCCTATGGTCCCCTAGTGGCTAGAAATGGCTATAGGTGTAAACCAAGCCTTCGGTATCCTGCTCCGCCTTTGAGAAAATGAAAGCTCAAATGCGCTGTTTTTGAATTTTCCCCTTATCTCGTCATAAGGGGAAAGGCTACCTCCCCTTTCTCTGCTTTGCCCGCCCAGAGAATTTGGCCCGCCATTGAGAAAATGAGCTAAGGCCAACGGAAACGGATGAAGCATGGCAGTTAGCCCCGCCTCTCTCCTCCTCATTGCATTTAAAGCTACAGACACAGAAATGGCACGTCCTAAAGAAAGCTCATTGTGGGACTGCTCGTAGTGGCTGTAATTCGGCACCAAGGCTGAATTTTGGGAAAGATACTTCGGATACAGTATTAGGGGCCACCACTAAGGCCTATATAAAAGCATCCAAAAACAGCATGCCACGGGACCTTTAATAGTTAATATCAGGATTGTGAGCAACAATCAACCCACATGGCTGATTTCAGTCTTTGAGGAAACATCCTATGGTCAACATGTGTTGGATGTTTTCAGCGTATTTAATTATCAACCTGAGATTAATGTTTGCAATCCCCTTTAACCAAACATTGTGCTGAATCAAGATGTAGCCTAGGCTATTATCTAGGCCTTTCCAAATGCTAACCATGTCTATCCTGGAAAGAGGGCAACATCCTATGTAGTGAGGTAGGCCTGCGCTTGAAATCTAATCAATACAGTAAAAGTAAGAATTCCCTTCAACCTTAAAATATATGCATTAGCCCGCAAAGGTTCGTGCTGGTCAAATTTACTGATACTGAATTAAAAATATATGATCAAATATATTTTTAATATTTAAAAACGTGTTATATAATATGTGATGTGAGCAAGGGCAGAGAGGAAAATTATTTTGGTAGACAGTCTGAAAATATAGGCCTAATGCATAACATTAAACAACTATAATCCTTGAGCCACACCACTGGAGTATCGGCTCACTGGCACCTACACTGTACCTTACATAAAATAAAAGTTTTTATCCACATTGACTGTGTATTGCATGTGTATCACTAATTGAGCAGGACCACACTGCAGAGGCAGATGTGTAAACATTTGTTTATGTGATTAATTAGCTTGGAAACACATCACCTCGCGCACCGGTCTCGACACGCCATTGTTCCATAAATGGCTAAACGTTTCTCTCGCTTTTTTATACTAGTGGACAGTGCCCGTGATGTAGTTGTAACCCCCTGTATTTCGTCTGCGTTGTGTATGGTTTTCTTTCTCTAGAAGTCAGGAGATGTGAGTCCAGTTCGCAATTTTATTCACCAGGCACAAATTATAACAAGTTGCGACTTCGTAGTGCAGCAGCGTGGATCACAACATTCTATGCTAATGTAGAGGGAGATGAAATGTTAGCTATCCACACGTGTTAGTTTGAACTTCGATGATATATAATTATGATGTGAATAATTACTAAATCAAACACTATTTATATAAGGACAGAATGTGGAACACCTTTTCATAATCAGTATGAATTTAGGACGTTCAACATTTCCATCTTAAGACAATAGTGTAGGAGCTCTCTTAGCACACAACTCACCGTGACTCATCCTCTGAACTCTGAGGAGAGCCACTCAGTTCAACACACATTATGGCTCATGCGCATGCTCAGTGTGGTTTAATAGCACAAAAAAGTGGAACAAAACCAAATCTTCACTGTTACATAGTCGGTGATTAAGATGTCAGTGAAACACACAAATACAGATTCCTTGAACTATAGATAGTACATAGTGCCCATAATAAAATTGGTGGCACACACAGATTCCTGGAATTATGGATAGATATTTCAGTGCATGTGATGCAGCTGGTGATGACAGTTCTTCTCAGTGGTTTTGGTACCTATATTTCTCAGATCACAATTGAAATTCTCTGTCATCTCTAAAGTACTTGTTCAACCTCCACATCTATTCTAGTCAAAATGCCAATGCTGTGGTAGCCTACATTCATGCAAATGATTATGTAGCCTTCATTTGTCTGCTGTTTCCTACGTGATAAATTGCTTATGTCATGTTGATCAAAATTTACTGTATTGGTTCTCTGTTAAATTGTCTTACCACCACAAACATCTAGACAGTTAGTTTATAACAGAAGTCATTACATGTGTGCCGGTATGTAACGGACGTGGTCTTGCGAGTTCCGTCAAACTTTTCCGGACCGTGTCCACCCTTCACTGAGGGTCAAACACGCCATCTCTGACTTCCCAAGCGCCACCACTACCAGCTACGCCAAAGAAAAGCTAGCTGTTCGTTGACGCGGGTGGCCCATTACATACCTGAGGAGTGAGTTTCACCGATTCACACCGGCTACATTCACCCCTCTGAAACTCACTTCGGCGGCTAGCTAAGGCTAACCTAGCGAGATCCGGCTCATGGCACCAATGTGACGGGTATATAATGGAGGGGTCTTGCAAGCTCCATCAGAAGCATACTGGCCAATGATCACTCGCACCGGGAGTCGAACCTGCCACTTCTCGACTTCCAAGCACAACCGCTACCAACTACGCCAAAGAAAAGCTAGCTATTCGTTGATGCGGGTGGTTTACCAATTCACACCGGTTACACATGCACAATGGTTGAGCCAGTTGTCATAATTGTAGGCCTAATTCATCATACAGCACTTGTACATTTGCAATGTGCAGGCAGGTTTGACATCCGTAAACACATTGATGTGAAAAAATTCACTGATCTATATTGACAGAATATCAATTTTATATTGTTGATCTGTTAGCTAGTCAGCCCCTTAAAAAGCAGCTGAATACTGGTTTGTGGTAACTTAGTTCTCACAAAACAGTTGTTTTCCTTACTATGCTCGTTTCATTGCGAATGCCTTTTGTTAATCACATTAGTTCAATCACGATACTGCAGTCCGTTGGATTATAAAAAGGACACCTGCACAGTGGTGTAACGTAGTGTAGCCGACTGTTTGGGTTCATTCGAGATGTGGTCGTGTGGACAATAAACAAGGACATGAGCCCATCAATGCCTCGACCAAGACGGCACGGCACGTCTTCCTCTATTCTTCTCTCACTCTCCCAACCGTCCGAAACCACAACCCCCCCTGTCACAATAAAAGCCCACACATACTCCCCCAAATATACTAGACAGACTAATACATGTATCAGAGACTACATGAGAAAAAAAATGAAATGGAAACAGTAAACAAAGTCTGGTGAACGCAGGTGAGGCAGACGTCTTGTAGGCGAAGCAGATGCCTCAGCTGAAGAGGCAGGAACGTGAGAGGCGCTCGGTCACCGACAGGGGCAGGTACACCAGACCCAGGGCCGACGCGTGGAGGATCGAGGCGTTCCCATGCGTCGTCGCACCACCGCAGTGCCTCCTCCAGCTTCTCATCGATCTCCGGGAAGAACCTGTACTACAGCTGGCGGTGGCGCAGCATCTTGGCCCGGCGGAAGTGTTGGAGCGTAGGCCGCGTGGCGAAGGAGAGGATGGAGCAGCGCTCGCTGATGCCCTCCGCGTGGGGCCGCCCATCTTGCCCTCCTCCACGTGCTTCTGGCTCTCCTTCATTTGCACACCGTGTCGTTTCTCCTGATTTCCCCTCTAACTTGAACTAAAACGAGAAAACTCCATAGGCAAACGTGCGGAATCAACACTTCTATAACTGTGGAAAAAAACGAAACCAGAGCAGAGTTAGCAACAGCTAACGTCAACCGACTGCACCCGACAAGCCCATCGACGTAGTTAGCAGAGCCATGCCAGGCCCCAACTAGAAAAAATTAATAAAATACATCCCACTGCTGTCACCAATGTAGCCGACTGTTTGGGTTCATTCGAGATGTGGTCGTGTGGACAATAAACAAGGACACGAGCCCATCAATGCCTCGACCAAGACGGCACAGCACGTTTTCCTTTATTCTTCTCTCACTCTCCCAACCGTCCGAAACCACAACCCCCCCTGTCACAAAAAAAGCCCACAAGAAAATACCTTACAGTAGTAACGACGGGCCTAGGTGCAAGATATTATGACGGTCCCCCCCCCACCCCCTAGTGAACCCCCCAAAAAACAAATTGTTTTACATTGGAAGAGATGGGGAAACACTTTGTTACATTTGGCTCCCCTCCCCGTCCTAGGAATAGCCTCACCAGCACCCTGCTAGGCTATTTGCCAGCTTAACATAATAATTTGCTATCCACCTAGTAGCGACCACTATTTACCCAACTTGTATCCTAGTTATCCTGCCCGACCATAATGTGTGTAGGCTATAACTTGGCTTGAAATGTATATCTATCACAATAGGAGTAGGTTATCTATCTGAGGGCAGCGATACTGATCCCAGCTGAACTGCTGCACTGCTGCTAGCAGGGGGGACGTCCGTGTCGGGGTTGTCCGTGGGGGGTCGTCCGTGGCGGACTTTGTGGGCTGGCGACTAGTTGATGATCTAGTTTTTAAAAAATCTTGGCAATCTTGGCAAATTTCGGCAGCTTTGCCGCCTTTTCATCTTGTTCTGTTTTCTCTTGCCTTTTCCTGATTCCACTCTTATGCTTAAAAGGCATTGCTACACGTTCAGTTGTGCTGTGCTCAATGAACTGCGTTGTCGTGACCTTCGAATTGGTGTAACTATAGCGTATTGTATCGTCACATGATCAAATAGAGACTTGACATTGGACAACAACATACATATTATCCAGCAATCATCATTGCTAATCACAAAAATACCAAAGAAAATAAGAACTTATTCATTTAATTGAATAGTTTTTTGATAGTGTCTATTATACATGTAGGATAAGCATATGTTTTGGTATAAATTGCTGCTTTTCCCCAAAAAATTATAACAACCATGATTAAGATAAGCTTGCCTTTTTAGGTATATTAATAGAATTTGACACTACTGGTAGGTTTGTAACATTGTGTATTTGAACATGAGTATATCCAGGGAGTAAAGCACTGTACTGAGGGAGGGCCCGTCGTGTGACGGTACTTGCACGGGGTCCGTTGAGTGACACGTATATGTCTTTGGGGCCCCGACATCCCACGGGCCCAGGTGCAGCCGCACCTGCCACACCCCTATAGTTACGCCCCTGTCACTCACAATCTCTCTAAACCCTCAAATGAATGCTGAGTCACATACCGAGCACCCTCTCCCCTGACCACCTCCACCACCATCTGTGACCTACGATCTATTTCCGCAACACCTGTCACTCCTTTGTCGGCTTACCTAAAAGAGGAGCTTAAATAATGTATTAGTAACTTTGTTGCTATTATTAGCATCATTATTACCTTGTTAGTGTGCCGTTGAAATATAAATTTATAATTTGGGATCAGCTTGTCTTGAGATGGCTAATTCAGTGCGTGTGACTAATATGAATCCTAATTTTACATTTTATACAGGCAGATGATTATTTCTAATTAGGCATAGCTCTATAAATACAACCAATTCACATTAAAAGTCAAAATGCTGTCAGATGTGATAAGCTCCATAATTCAACAAAAACCCAGGCCCACAGAACTGTTAGGATTGCATGACAATCTAGATTAAAAACACTGCTAATGATCATCTGTAATTCTACCAATTCAGTGTAAATGTTTAAACTATGTAATTCGTTATTCGTCTTGAAATAAACGTTATTATAAAGCACTACTATGGTCCCAATTGTCGCCTGCTTAACAACCGTCCCAACAGTTACATTCCCAGTCCTCATAAACAAACACTGTTCGTACAAGGGTTTGTTATGAGTGTTTCACGTCCTTATCTTTATTCAAATGAGAAGTCTCCTCAATGCTATGTGGCTGCATGTCAATTTTTCAGCATAAATGGAAAAATACAACCCACACACAAAAAAGCTAATATTCATGGAGCCTTTCATAAAGATACAACCAGATGCTGTGGCCAATGCAAATGACCGCATTTCCATAGCTGTTGTGTACCTCAATCGGAACAACTTTATTGTTTTGGGTTTCAAGCAGCGCAGATGTCCGCTTCTGACTGTACGATAATATGATGAGGGCCGATGCTCCCACATGGCACAGCAGGTAAGATTTCAAAACAAACAAGCACACAAATGCACCCATAAACTCATACAAATAAGCTACTGTATAACCCTTTCCCTAATATAAATACAAAAAGTATGGCATCAAGATGCATAGACACAAACAACCACACACACAAAAACACACAGCACAATCCACAAATACACAGAAAGATTCACAAATGCACAGCACGCTCCATGAATGCACAGCACGATTCACGAATGCACAGCACGATCCACGAATGCACAGCACGATTCACGAATGCACAGCACGATTGACAAATGTGTACTATCCACAAATGCGTGCCGCGATCCACAAATGCGCTCTCAGATTTGTGTATGTGTAAAACCTTGTCCAAATAAGTAGTCTCAAAGGCTGGCCTCTCAATTGGCTGTGTTTTTTACATGTAACTTTTGCTACACTTCTGCCGTTGTACAAATCCACAACTCGTGTGCGTGTGCTTGTGCATGTGCAACGATATGTGCCTCGGTAGCTGTAAAGCCTCCATACCACCAGTTGGCGGTATAGCGGTCCAGTGATTTTTAAGGCAACATGACATTGCTGGGTGGTTCAAGTTGTTCCTGAGACTCGTCGTGGCTGCACTTGGGATGCAAGGCAGACTAAAATACAATATTATCAGTAACACTAGTTATCTGTGAAGAAATAACTTTAGCTCCGCTTATGTGTCACCGAGCAAACATAATTGAAGTGGCACTAGCAAGCTAACTAACGCTAGACCAATTAACCTACCTGAAAATGTCTAGGCCGTATATGGTGTGTAGGTAGCTAGGATCGAGTCACGATCAGGAGTCTATCTAGCTTTAAAACTAGTTTGGTGGAAGTTTGTTTTTAAAAAAGGCTAATAATTAATAGTTGTCTTGAGTGTCATCAGCTAGCAAGCTAGGCACATTCAATCATCAGAAAATGTTTTCCTACTGTACATTTAGACTTTTTCTTTGTTCTCTTTTTAATGCTCTGCACATGTCTGGACTTAAGTTAGTAAGTATATGTATTTAAGTGGCCGATCAGAAAACAAATGAAACAGTTGAGAAAGGGATTAAAGGTAACTGGCATTTGGCCACTTGTAACAGATAAGATGTGGTCAACCTGCTTTTCCCTTACGAGAAAGATGCTGAAATCACACCCAAGGTACATGATTTGGTTTAGTACTTAAATAATTGAGATAATTATCCAATCTTATTTTAAAGGGGCAATTGACAGTTTTTTGGGGGTATTTCACACTGTTCCTTAAGGTCTCCAAATAGGGTATGTAACATTGGTTGGGTTGAAAATGGCCCGGGTGCTGTTCTATACCCACTGACAGATCCTCTGAAATGTTCCCGGGAAAAAACACTAGCTTTTCTCCTTTTATGGTATGCTCATTAATATTTAGATAAGCTGCGCGCTGATTGGTTGGTTTTCAACGAGTGAAGCTGGGGAGCAAAGACGCAACACGGCCAACAGCAGCACTCGCTGAAACACCGAAGTTGGAGACTTGAAATAAAAATGTGCAAATAAATCTATTGTGTCTACACAACACTGTTTTCAACAGATTGACTATATATCATTTGAAATTATAACATTACTTGTTTCCACTTCTGTTGTTGAAGTAAACTGGATTGACTTGGGTGGGTAGAACGTTAGGCTACAGCTTAGCAACCAAACCATATCCTGATTCTACTCGGCTTCAGTTAGCTAGCTAGCTCTAAATAACTTGCTGATCTGGACAAACATGCATCTTGAATTGTAGATTTACATTACAAAGGTTATTTATTTGAATGAAACACAGTCAGGAACATTAATCAACGTTAGCCCCATTGCCAATAAACTAGGCTAAATCATCACACATTCTACCTATGCTCATGTGTTAGCAAGCTAAACTTGTTTACATGCCTACAGTCTAGGTGTTACTAGTAACAGTTAATTGCAATGCTACCCTATCCTGTATCAAGCACCTGCCTTTCTCCAGTTCTTTCAAATAGATTATCTAGACAGGCGTTAGCAAGAAGCCAGACTGCTGTTCGTTTTCTGGCTATTTTTCGGAAGCTTCCCTTCTAATGCCGACTACAGCTAGTCTAGCTAGAGTCATTTGATGTGTGTAGAAACGTATTTAGCATTCTACCTGGTATGCTATATTATACAGGAAACGTTAGCATTGCTAATAACTGTTAGCACAACATCATACTGTCCTTATAGGCGGTTGCAATGAGCATACGTTCGGAACAGCACCTCTTTCCAGGTTCAGCTTCCTAGCAAATCCTGCTTGCAATTGTCCAAGGTTGGCAAAACTGTCTTGGGTGAAATGTTCAGAGCAAATGAATGATTGAGTGTCGAACTTCGCCGGGATCTTCTCATAAAACAACAGCAGCCATGCCTGTTGAATGTTTGGCTCCTTGGGAAGACTGAGTGTTAGCCTTCCCTGTACAGCCTGGAACAAAGCATTTACGACCGTGGTTCATTTTCCTTGTTATAATTCAAAACATTCTTCTTTGTAATTCCTTATAAGTAGCTTACACAGAGCAGCACGCAGCTAAACTAGTATCGAAGATAGACGCTACCTCGGGCTGGTCTGGATGTAAATTCTGGGGCGTGACAAAGATACAGACCAGAGCCAATAAGAGGGCAATCACCGGTCCTACGTAGGACCGGTAGCTTTGTTGAAAAGCTAGCGTTTTACAGCTACATTTTTTCTTTTTGAGATTTGAATAGGAAAGAGGTGTCAATGAACTTTGATATTCACGGTATGTTCATTTTACCCACCGAACTGTCCTTATTCAACTATGACAAGGTAAAATCGGTTTTGCAGTCAATTGCCCCTTTAAAGACCCCTTCTTGAATACCTACTCTCCAATTTGTATTCCCATGTATGAGTTGGCTACGTCTTCATTACCATTCTCTATCTTTCCAGATGATTCTTGCACACATCACCCAGACGTTGATGACGAAGATGTCTCTATCGAGGTTGTCACTCGGGTCATGGCTTAATTCCGAACTTTTATTAAACATGGTGTGCCTTTTTTATTTTATTAAATGCACGTTTTTCCATTGTAAAAGTCATTACTTCCATCCTTCCTGCCTCTAACCTTCCTTCAATGGCTTTTTGTTTATAAAGTGTGTAAATATAAAGAAAAGTATAGAACAAGTGTCTCACAGGTGTCTTTTCAACAGCGTCTTCAGAGCATCTGAAGAAATCTGCTGCGGTTCTGGTTCTTTGGTCCATCCACAATCATGATACAGACATGCAACTGTCCCATGTTTCTTCTGTCATTGGCTAACTCCCCTGCATAACAGCTAGCTGAAAGATCTCGCATGTGTATGTGTGTGCTTTGGAGTTTTACTCTGTTAGGCTTACCAAATGGCATGTTGTAAAGATAAGCTTGGTGTTGGCTTGAGTTCATTTGGTAAGGTTCCCCCTTTCTGTAGGCAAGGAATGCTGAACACAGTATCACTTTATACAGAATAAAAGGTTATATAATTTTTCTTAACAGTTTCAAGCTCACTAAGTTTTGCTATTAATAGTTTATTAGATACACACACAAATTGTACATAAACCATCCTCGCTGCTACGATTCCCTTCGTCTCAAGGCTGGAGAGCCTAACATTAAGCGGATATAACACTATTCACGTACGTGGAGCACTAAACGCGAGGAGACGGAGCTTAAAGATGTACTTCAATGCAAACACAAAAGCTTATATAAATTATAACAATTGCCACACATATCTTCAGCGGCCAAAACTAAGCTTCAGCAGAGGTGGCAACTGGGTCTATTGATCTTTTTAGATGATCCATCTCCAGTTCATCCAGACAATTCTCAAGGACTGGTACATGGATACCAGGCCTCTGGTCAGCATTATTGTCATTGGACTCCCAGTCAATCTCTGGTATGTGCAACTCCTATAGAAACATAATTTAAGATGTTAACATTTGGATTTGCATCCGACTGTAAAGTCATGCATAATCATGACAGGATGGCCCACTTTATTAACTGACATTAAGAGCCTTAAGTGGAGGATCGATTTGTTCATCTTATTAAGTTATTGTATAATGTCAAACAAACTCATTCAATACCATACTGTCGTAAGAAGCGCGTGAATAGTGGTTTCTGTACTTTCAAGACAAATGGATGCAAGCTACTGTAGAGAGCCTTGAATTAACAGTAGCCTACAGCTAGCCTAGCGGGATTTTAAGAGGCACTTTTAGTTGTTCGGCCACTTAAATACATATACTTACTAACTTAAGTCCAGACATGTGCAGAGCATTAAAAAGAGAACAAAGAAAAAGTCTAAATGTACATTAGGAAAACATTTTCTGATGATTGAATGTGCCTAGCTTGCTAGCTGATGACACTCAAGACAACTCTTAATTATTAGCCTTTTTTAAATACAAACTTCCACCAAACTAGTTTTAAAGCTAGATAGACTCCTGATTGTGACTCGATCCTAGCTACCTACACATATTTGGACAAGGTTTTACACATACACAAATCTGAGAGCGCATTTGTGGATCCTTGTACGCATTTGTGGATCGCGGTACGCATTTGTGGATCGTACACATTTCTGGATCTTGCAGTGCATTCGTGAATCGTGCTGTGCATTCGTGAATCGTGCTGTGCATTCGTGGATTGTGCTGTGCATTCGTGAATCGTGCTGTGCATTCGTGGATCAAGTTGTGCATTTGTGAATCGTGCTGTGCATTTGTGGATTGTGCTGTGCATTTGTGAATACTTTTGCTACAATAATAGCCCCATACACACACAAAAACAAGACCAGCAGTTCTGTCAGTCACTTCTTGGCTTTTCCCGCCCCCAAACACATAAGAAAGAGCAGCGACTCCATTTAGGAAGCCAGAGACACAACCCTAATCATTAGCCTCTGTATGAGGCTAAGGACAAACTACAGACTAGTCCTGGAGGAGTGGCCATCAACACTGAATTTGACTCTATACCCAGCATGCTGCATGTTGAGGCTCTTACTCACTTTAACCCTATTTCTATAGAAGCGTTCATCGAGCTGGTAGATTCCTCGAAACCCATCAGCTGCCTTCTTGATCCCCTCCCTGCCAAACTTTGTAGGGAACTTCTCCCTATTATTGGACCTCCCATGCTTAGTATTATTAATGAATCTATTGTAACTGGACAAGTCCCTGACAATTTCAAACAAGCTATTATTAAGCCCCTTCTTAAAAAACCAAACCTGGATCCAGGTTGTATTAGCAACTATAGGCCAATTTCAAATTTGCCATTTCTCTCCAAAATTTTAGAAAAAGCTGTGGCACAACAGCTAACTGAGCACTTCTCCTCAAATCAGCTTTATGAACCTCTCCAGTCTGGATTTCGTCTTCACCACAGCACTGAAAATGCATTAGCTAAGGTAGTCAATGATCTATTATTAGCCTCTGACACGGGCTCTATCTCTGTTCTGGTTCTTCTAGACCTTAGTGCAGCATTTGACACTGTGGATCATGAGATTCTCCTGGAGCGTATGGAGAACTATGTTGGGATCTCTGGTACTTCACTTCAGTGGTTTAGATCGTATCTATCTGATAGATCACAATATGTCCACTATGATGGTTGCTCATCCAGGAGCACTACTGTAAAATACGGAGTACCACAGGGTTCAGTTCTAGGCCCTCTGTTATTTTCACTCTATATGTTGCCTTTAGGAAACATAATTAGAAGCTCTGGGGAAATTTAACTGTTATGCAGATGATACTCAGCTTTACATGTCCATAAAGCCTGGAGAATTTCCACATGCTATGGAAAAATGTGTTTCCGGGTTGAGAAATTGGATGACAGCAAATGTCCTTCTTCTTAATTCGGATAAAACCGAGGTTCAAATTTTCGGCCCTAAAAAATACAGAAATAATTTATCCAATCTGACCTTAAACTTAGATGGTGTCAAAGTATCTCAAAGCCAGTTGGTAAAAAATGTAGGAGTCACATTGGACCCAGACCTTTCGTTTGAGTACCATATTAAACAAATCACCAGAACTGCATTTTTCCATCTACGTAATATTGCCAAAATACGAAAATTCCTCTCAAAGGATGATGCTGAAAAACTAATACATGCTTTTGTTACGTCCCGATTGGACTACTGCAATGTGTTGTTCTCTGGCCTCCCAATTACCTACTTGAAAAATTTACAGCGGGTACAAAATGCTGCTGCTAGACTATTGACAAAAACAAGAAAGTTTGATCATATAACCTCTACTCTTATCTCTTTACACTGGCTCCCTATCCAAGCCAGAGCTGATTTCAAAGTTTTACTACTAACTTACAAATCTCTACATGGATTGGCACCACTGTACCTCTCCGGTCTCCTTGCACCCTATTGCCCCGCAAGGACTCTAAGATCTCAAGATGCCGGCTATCTGGTAATACCCAAAATTAAGAAAAAAACTGCTGGAGGTAGGGCGTTCTCATATAGAGCACCTCTTCTCTGGAACAAATTACCTGTCTCAATTAGGGAGGCTGATACTGTTTCGACATTTAAAACTAGATTAAAAACGTTCTTGTTTAGTCAATCCTATGATTGTTAAATGTGTGTACTTTCTATGTAAACCTGGGGTGTGCGTTTGCCTATGTGTGTATCACATGTAACTTTTAAATTGTAATTTTAGCTTATGTTCACACTGCCCATTTAAATGTTACAAATAAAGTAAACCTGTTATTGTATATTGTTACTGTAAACGTTCCGTTGCTGTATATTTTTGTTGTTATAGTTTACTAGTTGGAGACAACGGGGGGCTGGTTGTTTTCATCCTTATTCGTATAAATATAACCTATTTTAGAGTTGTTTCCCCCGGAACAGATTTCATGTTCCAACCAAGGGGGGCTGTCGCTGTCTTGGTGTGTGGGGCTGCATCAAATACCCTCTTAGCATTGTTAAATTGCTGCACTAGTCCACACTTGACCGGTGGGGATCTCATTCTATTACGACTGAAACTGTTAGCTGCTCCTGGCATTCTCTAATCCCTGTTCTCCTCTCTGTCCCCCCCACACATCCCCTGTCAGGACCTGCCTGGTCGTCGGTCTACCAACGCTGGACCAGGTCGTCAACCGGAAACCAGCCTCCATGACGGCCAACAGCGAGTTTCCAGGTCCCATCCAACGTCTATAAAGCCGAACAATGGATTTTTGGTGTTTCAAAACCCATTGACACTGTATGACTATGTTTAGCTTGTGTTCTGCTCCTCTCTCTTACCAACCGTCTCTGGAGGAGGGGATCCCTCTCTGAATTGCTCCTCTCAAGGTTTCTTCCATTTTTTCTCCGGTTGGGAGTTTTTCTGGGAGTTTTTCCTTGTCTTCCTTGAGGGTTTAGGTTGGTTGAGGGGCAGTTCTATAGGCGTATGTGAAGCCCTTTGTGACATGCTTGCGTGTAAAAAGGGCTATACAAATACATTTGATTTGATTTGTATGGGAGATAATGTTTAATTCTCATGATTCAAAAGGACCCTGTGGCAGGGTCTGCAATCACAAAAATACAATGTACCCCACTCACTGACACACGGAAGCACATGCACACGAACACAAACATGCACGCACACAAGCATGGTTAGAAGCAGGACTGACACAGAGGTGGAACAAAAACAGTATGACAACGTTTCAAGACCACTGTCCATAGAAAACAGTATCAAGCTACCAAAGCCGTTCTGAAAAGACAGAGGTTAAGTTAAAGTGCTAAGCGGTGGGGGGAGAAGGAAAACACTGTCTGAGGCATTGTTGCATCCAGCCAGAGAACGTGTACCGAGGGGATGGAAATTAGATTAGCCATACACCCACTTTGACTTGTTAATGATTCTGCAATTCATTTGGGCCTGACATTTGCTCATATTAATCTACAATGTTGAGGCAACTTAATGTCCAAGGTTCACAAAGAACGTCATTACTCATCTTTGTAAAAGGACGCACTGTACTGCACCCTGTGTCTGAATCAACTTGATGACAATCCCTTCCATTAGTAATTAATGACACATTTTCATGCCTTAAGGAATGTTATCCTGTTTAAATGTTGCACACGTTGGCAGAAAAAGCCCTGTGCCAAAAATCATTTGGACTTGTGGCTGTCCTGGTTGTACACAGCTGCCACAGGTTGGTATTTCTGTGAAAAGCCTAATGCTGTTGTACAGATATAGTAAAAAGATGGAAACGTGTTGCTATAGGTCTCAATGTATGAAGGCACAATGTAGCACGTGTTCTGATGTAGATCAGAACGGTGAGCCATTCTGTTCGGGTATTCAAGTGGAAATAAATACACCAGTTGGAAGGCATGTGCAGCTAGGTTTTCCACTTAAACTTTGATGCCAAAGAAAGCTTGTATGCAGTGATTCAATATACTCTACCTCCGATTCTGGCTCCTGCTCGACAACCCGCAGAGATACCATTGTCACCAAATTATGGCTTTGGCACAATGGCAAGGGGAGGCCAATCTGGAAAATTACAACTGATACATAGTATCTTGCTGCATTTTTCAACAGAACTTTGCAAAATAGAAAATCCCAGAGGATTAGAAGCAAGATTCAGATTTTCAGAATTTTAAAATTTGCATACGCTACTGTTGCGCAGGGCCATGCCTTCAGGACAAGTGAGATAGAAAACCTGTTAATGAAAGTTATTCTTGATACTCATAATGTTTGGTTTTAACACTGGAACAAGTACTAAGCTTTATAGGACTAAATGAATAATGGCAAATTATTGACAATATAGTAACAATAGTGTATGAACCTCTTCATTACATTTACATTTATTCATTTAGCAGACGCTTTTATCCAAAGCGACTTCCAAGAGAGAGCTTTACAAAAGAGCATAAGTCACTGATCATAACAACGAGATAGTCCCAAACATTGCAAGTAGCCAAAACATGAAGCATACATTGTGAAAAAGCTAAACAAGTGCCAAAAGGGAAGACCCATAAGAGCATGCAGTTATACAAGTTACAAATTAAAACAACATGAGCCACAAAAGTGCAGGACTGTACCTGTAGAAGAACAATCAACAGTAAGATATTTCACAGCGAGTACAAGACTTAGTTAGCATTACAGTTCTTAAAAACCCCTTTTAGGTCATTTCTTCATTAACCTGTCATAACATTCATCTGATGAACAGCACATGTAAATCATGCTATTTGGGTGGTAGAATTTCGTTTTTGTTCTGAGAAGGAAAGGAATTGACCTTTGGCCTTCCATGCATAGTCCATCATGTCATATGTGTGATGTGCCAAGCAACCTTTAGACTCTGTCTCCTTGACTCTGTCCCCCCGAACAAAATCAATTTTTCAAACCTAATAAATCGCACCCTTAAATCATGACAGCAGTTATTGCTGTCCAATTAAGAGCCATTGTTTCTAGCCTTGCCTTTGCTTTCTCGACTCTCTCTTTTTACATTAAGTTAATTTCCACGGGCCCCCTCATTAAATCAATAGTGGGTTGTTGAGTCATTAATCAGTTAGGCCACCGAGGGAGGAGGCCCCGAAACCAATCATTTGGCATTGAAGGAGCAAGTTCTTCAGGTCCTGTAAATCCAGGTCCTGATAGGATTGCATTGCTGTGCTGGAGCCAGAATCAAGGTCCTCAAGTGGAGTGGAGGAGAATGTCTGTTTTTTTATTCAATATATGACCCTGCTATGGGAGATAAAGCTGCACAAAGGCTTACATGTGCACAAACGAACACACACACACAAACAACACACCATAACCAGCACACACATAGACTTAATACACCCCCCCTCTGCCTCTATCTTATCTCTCACAAATGCACCCATACAGACAAACGTACACAAGCAGACAAACTACACATGGAAGCTCAGAGGGAAGGAAAGGTAAACCATAACCAAACACAATCAATAAATGATATGTTGTTGGGTGTGCTTTCAGAATGTATCCAAAAGCTGCCTAGCGTTTCAACAACCTCAAAACATTGGGATTGAAGCATCAGGCTACATGAAACTTTTAACATAAGAGAATGAGACTCCACTCATAAAGGCCCCTTATAGGTCCTAGCTTGAACCCAGAGCACATTTCCTCTTAGACTCTTATGATAAAACACACAAGAGGACCTCTGTGGGAAGTATGAGTGGGATGACTTGAACAAACACTGTGTGAAAGGCTAACCACACTTAATTCAGTTATTGCCACTTGACACAAAGATAAAAGACATGTTAAGAGTCGTCAGGCTGAGGAGACATTTTACTTTGATCCCAGAGTTAACGCTGTACAAGAAATCCACATAAAATGCCATGAACCTGAGCGATGACTTGTACATGTACGAGATGTCAGGTGACAATTAGGGTTGCCACCCGTCCCGTATAATACGGGACCGTCCCGGATTGAACAATACAATTTACCGTCCCGTACTGAGTCAATACGGGACGCAATATGTGCTAAATCAAGTGGGGTTGGTTCATGCAGGGGGACGCAAGACATAGCGCCTCATTAGCAGCGTGTCACTGGCAGCGCGTCATATCACGCAGTAGGGGCACACCTTCTTAGCAGGGCGGGCTATTTAATCAGGATATCGCTGCACTCTGCTTTGCTAGTGCGAAACAGGTTGCTTTCTGTTTAATCTGCTGCCTCCGCCTCCCCGGCCTCGCTGCTCTCTGCTCGGAGGTCGAGACGGTGTCTCAGTTGGGTGCGGCAGGGAGCCGATACAAGCAGAACCATAATGCAAAATCAATTGTTACAAATATAGCTGCAAGCAGCGATGCGGGTTCCTCCGCAAAATGGCAAAATATTATAAACATGTACACTGTAGAAGATCGAGACTTGGACAACAATAGAGCAAAACGACTTTATGTTTGGCCAACAACAATAGGCTGACCGGGGATTAGAACTCATGAGCATAAGGTCACAAGTCAGTCTCTCTATCCTCTCTGCTATACACCAACTGCTGAAATGTTACAAACAGAAAGGGCAGAGTATTAGCCTACTATAGGATATTGAAAGTTTTCTTGAGTTGATCTCTTTCCAGAATCTCTGGCAATGCACAATTAACAGTAGTCATGTGGTTGGCTGGGCTGGGCTGGGCTGGATGGGCTGGGCAAAGGTCATGTTGGGCAAAGGCTTGCGAGAATAAGTTGTGAGCGTACAGCAGCCGACTCTCTGTTCCAATTTAAATACACAACATGCACAATCAGGGTGACCAACAAGATTATATTAACTAACAAACAATAACATTACAAACATCTAACTGAACGAACACAACAACTGAAATCCCTCGTAAGGCTGTTGTAACTAAACTATTTTCCACAAGTCTTTGCGTTTTTGGACCTGCCACACTGCATGCTGGGTACCCAAGTGGCTGACGCTGATTATCTAGCTGTGCACCGACTGCGTGATATGAGTATACGTTTTTGGTCAGCTTGGGACAAAGGTTAAGAAACGGTTGACATTTCAAAGTGAAATTGCATGAAATTGCACATTGTAATTCAGAATGTCTGCCTGTTTAACTAAACAAGTAATCAAAATTATGACAGGCCAAAAGACTGTGCCTTGATTCAAACCTGTGACCTTGCACTTTGCAGGACAACATCTCACCCTATTGAGCCACCCGCAGAACTGAAAAATTCTGGTCAGTTTGTGTATAAAAAAGAAAGCCGTTTCTCCTGTAGCGTGGATTGGTCGACTCGGACAAAGTTTAAACAGCTGTAATTCAATGATCTTTTGACATATCAAGGTGAAATTGCGCATGGTACTTCAGAACGATGTCATCCTGTTTAACTAAACAGATAATCAAATTTAAAACGGGCTAATCGACTGTGACTGGATTTGATCCTACGACCTTATACTTTGCAGGTCGCAGTCCCAGCCCAGTGAGCTAATCTCAGTGTTGAATATTTATGTTCGTTACTGTATAAAAAAAAGTACGCTGTTTCTCCTGTGGTAAGCGAAAGTTGAAACAGCTCTAATTCAATCATATTTTGACATACCAAGGTGAAATTGTGTACGGTACGTCAGAGTGCTGTCACCTTAAAGCCTATTAGGTTTGAAAAACCATCATTCAAAAATGACATTTGATTTAGTGACACAAACATATTGAGTAAATGTGGACATTTACATAAATACACCCCTTTCAGCCATTTTGTACTTGATTCAATTGCCTTAAGTAACATTTTTAAATACGTCAATGATACATATATGTACCAAATTTCAAGTCAATTAGAACTTTGGTTCAAGAGAAGAGGAATTTTGAATGTTTTCCCAAATTATCACTGTATAGGAAAATCCATCATGGCAGACCTTATGGGTCCTTGAGGCTTTTTCGTTCCTCGTGAAAAATGAGGCATGCACACCAAGTTTCAGAAGAATTGGAGCAATGGGGTGGAAATGCAATCACTCTGAAAAGTGGACATTTGGGCGTCGCCTGTGGCGCCCCCTATGGTCTGATGTGGGCCAGTCTTTGTTTGGCCCGTAGTTGTGGCATGTTGTGTCAATATCCCAAATTTCAAAACTTTTTTACCAATGTGTTCATGAGATAAATTAAAATAATAATAATAATAAATATAGCTGCAAGCTATATTTATATTGCGGTTCCTCCACAAAATATTATAAACATGTACACTTTAGAAGATCGAGAGTTGGACAACAAAAGAGCAAAACTACTTAATGTTTGGCCAACAACAAGCTGAATGGGGATTTGAACTCATGAGCATAAGGTTACAAGTCAGTCTCTTTATCCTCTCTGCTACACACCAACTGTTGAGATTGTATGAATGAAAGGGCAGAGTATTAGCTTTGGTCAGCTTTGGGATAAAGGTTAAGAAACGATTGACATTTTTAAGGTGAAATTGCATGAAATTGTGCATGGTATTTCAGAATGATGTCATCCTATTGAACTAAACAGATAATCAAAATGATGACAGGCCAAAAGATAATGGCTGGATTCCAACCTACTACCTTATACTTTACAGGTCACCATCCCAGCCCATTGAGCTATTCTCAGTGTTGAATATTGTCATGTTCAGTTACTGTATTAAAAAGTAAGCTGTTTCTCCTGTGGTAAGCGTTGTTAGATTCGGCCAAAGTTGAAACTGCTTGTACATTTCCTATAAAAATGGGACAACGGGATGACTGGGTTGCTGCTGTAAAGAATAACTTATAGTTTTTTTAAAAGGTTGTTTTGAGTGCCATAACTTGTCATGGAAGGGAATTTAAAATCATGCCTAGCATCAGTGGGGATGTGTCCTGGCTTAGGTTACTGAAATGAATTTGAGCAACAGACAAGGGATCCACCTGAACACTCAATTTACTTCATTAGAGATAACCATTAGCATTATCTCTACCATGCGTAGACTACAAGTAACTAGCTACTGTGGTGAACCTGACTTGTTTTGCAGTGGTTTACATAGTCTCGCTAAACAGATGATTGGAGTGTTGTGATGGGCTCAACTAAACACGCATTGCTATGTTTTACAACCGGAGGATTGATGGGAAGACTAGAAACCGTTTTGTCAGAATAAAAAATAAAAAACTATGTCTCTGACTGGTTTTGAACCTACAACCCTTTGCTTCCCGCCACAACTAAGTATCAAGTAAATACTATACTGAGTATGCCTGAACCTACTCTAATGCTTATGTTACGTTTTCACATGCTCCTACATGAGAAATAATATAGTAAAAAGTTTCACGAGACATGGTAACAATGACGTATAGTGACAGCGACTGCCTGCCATTCTGATAATCAAAATAAGATAATCCCACGTGTAGCACGGTCGATGATGATTGTAATGACTTGGCATTCTAATAATCAAGTTCCTGCCTCGATCTCTTAAAGGAACCCTGCTCTTTTAACAGTATTCTTAACTTAATGCATTTATCTTCACAACTAATTATATTGTTAATTTAATTTCACAAATTAAATATCCATCATAGTGCTCTTTGGTGGTCTAACTGGTCATTTGCTATTTCTGAGTTCATCAATGGTTTCTTGCTTCTTCCAAACTAAATAGTTAATTTTGACAGATCAAACATATTGCAGATGTCCAGGATCTGATGTTTTAATCCTTAAAGCCCCCACAAAAAATCTAAAACATACTTTACTGTGATTCATATTTTGTTCAACAGTAGACTTCCAATATAGGATTCAGTATAGGATTGTGAAAGAAAACTCTTCAAACTGCACAGATGCCGTTTAGTTATGTTTAGTCATAACTAAACTGGGGTCAGATGGCTGAGCAGTTAGGGCGTTGGGCTATAAATCAGAAGGCCGTTGGATCGATTCCAGGCCGTGCAAATTGACATTGTGTCCTTAAGCAAAGCACCTGACCCTACTTACTCGGGGGGAATGTCCCTGTACTTACTATAAGTTGCTCTGGATAAGAGCATCTGCTAAATGACTAAATGTAGTCAAGATCAAACATTTTAAGGCACATAAATGTAAGAAAAACAACATTTTCCATTTAGGGCATCTTTAATATAATAGATGCAGCTCTGCATTCATTTTATGTTTACAGTGGCAGAGGAATTTAAGTTGATGCATAAAAAGCACAATTTGGTTAAGAAAACAATCACAAGAATGCAGGAAATGAAGTATTTAACACCCAAAATATCCTGGGGGACAACCCCCAGACCCCCGCTTAAATATTTCCCCCCGACATTGGCCACTACCAAGGTGTCCTTTATTTGAACACATTGGAGGTGGCAACCCTAGTGACAATATAAGCTTTGCCTTCTTAGCCTCTTGGTGGACAAAGGCCAAATATAAAACAACATTTTTACTTTCGAACGCAATTCCTTTGCTGTTATTGCCTTTTTAACATACCACAATTACACCGAGTTGTTATAACCTGGACATGTTTTAACACTAGAGGTACGTAGCATAATTACATGAACGAATGGAGAAACCATAATAGTAACACACTTAGGTCGTCATTTTGACTCAATTGTATAAAATCACAGCTCTATGACACCAGGCCAAATTGCTTGGCACAGTCACAGCACCTAACATGTATAGAAAGGTCATAGAGGTCATAGAAAGTTCAGATGTGGAAAGAAAGAAAGATAGAAAGAAAAAATATTAAAAAGAAAGAAAGAGAGAAGACGAGAGTTGAATGGACAGAGAAAGAGGTAGTGAGGTCATTAACAGTAACTGGGGCTAGAGTACATGCATCCATCAAGGCACAGATAATCATATCTGGAAACAAGGTCATTCAGAGACCTGCCTGATTGGGGAAAAAAAGTACTTGGCTCAGCAGAAATACATTTGAAAAGTCAAGTGAAACACCAGTCAGTTTTGAAATACAAGTAACAGATATTTGGCAAATTGCAATCGAAGAGACGCACACCTCCTCTCTTCATCTCTCCCAATCTCTATCTCTTTATTTGTCCCTTGAACTGGCCCATAGAGAGAAAATGCGAAGCAAATGTGATAATATACTGTACAGCGGAGCACTTGCTGTACTGTGCATCCCTACCGATGATGACATCACAGGCTTCCTGAGAAACGCTCTTCTGTATTCAACAAATTATCAAATATGCTGTCCTGCATTATAATACTCAGAAAAATTGGGAAGCTAAATAAGAATAGCATGAAAGCATGAGGGAACGAAGATAACCTAACCTAACCCTGACATGCCAAGATGTGCTTATGAGATATTAGAGACACACTGTGTTAAACTCTAGAAAGGTATACAAATTACTAGACTTTCAGGGGAAACTAGTTTAGAAGCACAGTTGTCCATTCAACAACTATTCTCCCCGCTCTTTCATGTGCACTCAGTGGGTCACAGTGCTTGTGAGCAACTGGCATTATCAAATATTAAGTAGATGCTTACGATGCCTACTGGAGACCATTAAGAGACCATCCCAGTGAACACTGCGTTGGCCACACCGTTAAGAACCTGTCATGACGAGCCTGCAAAACCTGTGCCAGCTCAGCCTTCCTTAATGCCTGGCTGAACGTGGTTGGTTACCTAGGTGGGACACAGTCATCACAAGATGAGTAGTTGAAGCAAAATAAAAAAGATTTCTTGCAAGAAATAATTGAGGGGCATAATATTCTATACAAATGTGTAATTGTAGAGCCACTGTTCACAATGCGTTCATCCAAGTAATCAGAAACAATAGTTAACACACACTAATACTTTTGCAAGATAATAAATCAAATAAAAGTGAAGCATACTGTTAGAGGAGGCTGTGTGTGCGCATCTGTGAATTTGTGACTGTCGTCCCATGTGACTGTCGTGTTTTCACATCTGTATGTTTGCTCGAAGATTGTCCTCTGGGATTTTTTTCCGTGATTCACTCACTGCTCACGCATCATCGTCAATCACCCATTGTGACCTCAGCATTTTCAACATTCAAACGTATCTTGTTCTAAGCAGTATTGTCTGCCTGGAAAAACCTTCGTTCGCGGGGGAATATTATGAGCTAGTGCTGCGGTGGTCTCCATGGCAACGCACATCTCAATCCATCAAGTGCTCACAATGGCATATGCACGAATGTGATGGAAAAGGTGGCAGCGTTCTACGGGGGTCTCCAGTTGTTCGATTTCTTCACCTATTCTATTTTTAGCTGCTTGGCTTGACTGTTACATGCTGTGTCAACATGCAAAATCAAAATACATTTTTAAATGGATAATGTGGACTATGTGTGGAAACAGTTCTGCCTTGAGGGGATCAGTAGTAACTTTCCAGACTAAACATAACAAGTAAGGAAGCCTACAGTAGGGAAGTCAGACAAATTAGTTACCAACTTTAGTTACCTAATTAACAGTCTTAAATTTCAATACTTACACTTCAATACTTAGTCTTACAATACTTAATTGAAGCATTTCCATGGCCCTACATATATTTTTCATCATGGCATGCAAATAAATAAAGACAAATTCACATTTAGTTAAAAATATATAGAATTAGAGAATTCCTATAGAATATATTCTACCCCAAAATATCTACTTTTGGAATGATACCAGCCTGTCAATTTTGGTATAACTGAAAGGACTTAATTAATTGCCTATTCTAATTTCCTTTTTTGCTATATGGACTGTAAGGCCAATTAAATGCAAAAATTTAAATTCTAGTATAAACAATTACATGAAGCTGTTCTGACAGTATTATGCAGCAGTTGTCAAACTCACGTAGCCTAATAGTATGACGTACAGCAGACGTATGATTGTGATCGATCATAAGCATTCAGTACTCACTTCTGAGCAGACTTTGCCAGATTGTATGCAATTGATTGCTGTCCATGGTCCTGAAACTATTCTCTTAAGCAGAATGCTCGTCCAAACGACCGGAACATTGCATGGATACCCCAGTCTAAATAAATGACATCGTGGAGACTGGACAGATGACGGTTTCACGTTTAATTCCGGGTTGTATAATGACTAGGCCTAGTGCTAGTTTTTTAGATTCGTTGATTTACCCGATATGTAGGCTAATTTCTCGTGTGGGAGTGTAGTCGATTAAACACAGAACTGGTCAACTGAGTTACTTTTCCAAATGCGTACATTGTTAATATAAGGAAATGTGGGCATCGCATTCAGAGTTAGTATTGCTTTTAGTCTAGCCTGTCAGGTTTGTAAATGGGAAGTGTTGCAAACCAATGCTCCTTCACAGATTTGAGATAAACATTGCCTCCTGACAGCCAATAGGATACTGACTTTTCTATGCAAGCAACAGGGTGGCTATAAAACTTGGCCCACTTACCCGGATTCTTCCCTGGAATGAGGTCCTGTCTTCGTCTTTTCGCCCCCAAAACTGACAGTTGCTTAGTTTTCCCCCTCGGCCTCTAACTGCGCGTCACTGCCCTGCCATTGAACCAATTTCCCTTCCAGAGAAGGCTGCGCGCACACTCCACAGTGTGAGTGTGAGATCTCCACGTCGCCATGGAGATGGAGCTCTTACACAGAATAGAACAGCCTAGGTATCGTTTCATGAGCAAACATACGCGACCTCACCCAGCATAAGTTAATTTTAGTTACACAAGCATGCTTGGCTATATATTATCAGGGTGGTACAAGGTAAGTCAAGAAAACAAATCTGGACTGAGACAGAAAAGGCGTTTCACGCACCAATTAAAAATTACAGACTCTATTTAGGCTATGGCCTGCTTTTATGGAAACCACGAGAGGATTATCTACAAAATGTCACGGAAATGGTTTTACTGCTTATTTAACTAAATAACAAGTTAAGGGTTTAATGAATAAAAAGTGATCATGCTGTAAGACGTACAACATTGGGAAAACTGGACTGATGTAATTCCCAGGAAACATATCTATCATCAAGGACAACGTTGTCTTACGAAACATTTACATTAAGTCATTTAGCAGACGCTCTTCTCCAGAGCGACTTATAGTAGGAGTACAGGGACATTTCCCCTGAGGCAAGTAGGGTGAAGTGCCTTTAATTTCCCAACGACACAACGGCATTTCGAATCGAACCGGCAACCTTCTGATTACTAGCCCAATTCCCTAACCGCTCAACCATCTGACTCCGTTATGAATGACTATTTATGTTGTTATGTTGTATGACATACAGTAGGCTATGGCATACAGTATGTAGCCTAGCATACAACGGACGGAGAGGACGTGGAGGTGTTGAAATATATGCTGCCTACATGGAAGTCCCTCTTTGATGGCGGGTTTTTTCGAACTCAAAGCTTATTGCACCCACTGTTGCATCTTGAAAAGAAAAACGATTATAGATCACGGTAACAGCTAATTTACGGTGTAACTGGTCCCCTTCTCAGCAATGCTCTAAAATGAAACATTTGTAAGACAAAGCGGTGCATGTAGCCTAACAGCCTTGCCCACTTCTTAACCTTTCCTTCTATAGCCAATCCATCACGACTAGGTCAACATCAACACATTCAACAGAGAAACATTTACAGTTTACGTACCTTCCTAACAGACGTCTCTCTTATTCATTCATCCTATTCTGAAACAATTATGGCGTGTTTGCCAAATCTTTTGTCGATTCACATAGCCTATAGACAAAGATGAGAGTTGGTAATTTCACCTTTCCCTCCTCATCTTGTAGAAAAATCCATCTTCTCTCATACTGTCATGTCTCTTCTCTCCGTCCAAGTGGGAGAGGGGAGGTTGGTAAGAGTGTGTGTTTGGGTGAGTGAGTGAGCGGGAGAGTATTTGTGTGTAAATGAGATGGAGAATTGGGAGGGGGTGGTCTTATTTAGCTTGGAATCAGTTTCTTGTAAATGTCGTAATTGTGCATTTAATATTAGCGTACACTACACAACAGAACACAACCTACTGGCTCACATGAAAACAGGGGTTGGTTACAAACCAAACTATTCCAGATGCAAACACAAAACAAAGATCAGACGTAAATCTTAGAATAATGAAACCTATTCAATAAGTCATCCAAACATCCAAACTCCCACCGATCGTTACCCACGTTTAAATGAAGAGCACTGAAACACTGCCGCATGGTGGAGATCGAAAAGACTAATAATACGGTGTTCATTTTAGGACATCCTCAGATCTCAGACTCGTTTGTCAGACTCAAACGAAAAGGCGTCAAGTCTCAGACCAAACGTCGTCAGGTCCGTGTACACGGACCTCGTCAGACTCAGGCGAAACGACTTCAGTCTCAGAAAAACATCTGTCATTCTAGACAAAACGCTCTAAAACCAAACGCCATCATTCCTACACAAAACGCCCTCAAACTAAACGCCATCATTCTTACACAAAACGCCCTCAAACTAAACGCCATCATTCTTACACAAAACGCCCTCAAACTAAACGCCATCATTCTCGGACAAAACGCTCTCAAACCAAACAACATCATTCTCAGACAAAACGCCCTCAAACTAAACTTTGTCAGAATTTTTTTTGCAAAGTTAGCTAGATGGGGGAGCTGCTGACTAGCTTTTTGAATTAGATAAAGTAGATGCTTTTAAAGTGAATACCATGGTGGTGTTTCTGTTAACTGGTAAGCCAACAGCAAGAAAACTTACTTTTGACATAGCTATTACAAAATTGTTGTTTTCTGCAAGCTAGTTCACTCGTGTAACGTAAACCCATGTGTAGTCCTCCGGTTGCCATGGATACTGCAAACAAACTTAAGAATCATCATCAACGTCATGACAAACGTCATCAACACGTGGCACACAAGGGTTTTGGTTTTCTGATGCCGTTTAGTTTGACGTCGTTTTGTCTGAGTCTGACCTGAGTGAGAATGTTCTAAGGCAGGGGTGTCAAACTCCGGTCCTCGAGGGCCGCTGTCCTGCATGTTTTAGATGTTTCCCTGCTCCAACACACCTGATTCAATTAAATGGGTTGTTATAACGACCATTCATTCGAATCAGGTGAGCTGGATCAGCCATTATAAACGTATTTTATTTTGATCTTCGTAGAATTTTGTGAGTGGGCGACCTATTCCTGAGTAGCCTATCCCAACCTTGTTCAAGTGGAGTTCAAGTGCCTGGCCAGACAAGGCTACTTGAGACCTGTATGCTTTGCTTTGGCTTCGATTTTTGTTGTTTCCCCTTCGTTGCTCATTTTAATATTTTTTATATATCCTTCCACTGCATATTGCAGTCCCTTCTGCCTGGACCTGGAAGATATCGCAAAGGTATTACTCAAAAAATCCTCACTCACACTGACAGCTGTGGTGCTTATCCCCGTACTCGCCATGGCTTTTGGGTTGACAGTTCCGGGAATTGTGTCGGACGTAGCAACAATAACTAAGGGGGCGTGGCCTGGGGAACGGTCAATTGAGTCTGAGATCTGAGGATGTCCTAAAATGAACACCGTACAATAATTATTTTTCTCGTACACTCTACCAATAGCACGAATGAAATGAAACAAAACAGAAGGCCTCTCTAATTACAAAAACGTAAGACTAGCATGGGGAAGTCAAACGTGGCGGGTTACTTATACGTGAGGCTTAACTATCGTGAAATTAAAGGGGTCATTGATTGTATAACCGAATTTACCCTGTCACAGTTGAATAACAGTTCAGTGGGTAAAATGGACATGCAGTGAACCTCAAAGTCCATTGACACCTCTTTCCTATGTAAATCTCACAATTAAAAAATGTAGCTGTAAAACAGTCCTTCTCTAACTCACAACGGGGCTCCAGCCTCCACCTTTTTTGGCTCTGGTCGCCTACCTTTGTCACGCCCCCAAATTTGCTGCGCGCTGCTTTGTGTACTTCCACAGAATTACAAGGAAGAACGTTTGTCTAGCATATTGAAAACTGACTATGGTGGCAAATGCAAGTGTTCCAGGCTGTACAGGGAATGCTGACACTTTTCATAGTCTTTAAGGAACCAAACACTCGACGGGCTGTGATGTTTGTCTATGACAAGATCCCTGTGCAGGTCGACCCTCAATTACACATTTGCTCAAACCATTTCACCGAGGACAGTTTTGAATGAAAACCTTGGACAATTTAAAGAAGGATTTGCTAAGCCGCTGTTGCTGAAAAGAGGTGCTGTTCCAACCGTATGCTCATCACGCAAGCTGTATGCCCAAGTATGATTTTGTCACTAACAGTTGCTAATAGGCTAGCTATTAGCAATGCTAACATCTCCTGTATCTAGCATAGGTAGAATGCTAAATACGTTTTTAACGTTTCTAGTGGTGGGCCGTTATCGGCGTTAACGTACTGCGTTAACGTGAGACTCTTATCGGACAATAACAAAAATGTTGCCGTTAATCTATTCTCAAAGTTGGGTTGGGAGCTGGGTCTATACTACGCAAGCTATGACTTTCACATTGATATTTTAGCGCGGATGTAAACCTAGCCGAATTACATTGAAGGGGGCGAGAACGAGTCTTCGAACCTGTGTGTATGCCTTGTGTATGAAATTACCACATCAAACCTGACGTGCTAAAGGCTCCGTCACACCATAACGTTCTGGTTAACGTTCTCTGAAAGTTCTAATCGTTCAATTTCAAGCGTTCTAGGGCGAGGTGGACACATCTGGCGTGTGACTAAAGTGTGACTATAACGCATGACAAGCGTGGCACTGACACATGAGGAGCGTGTAACAGCGATCACCAACGATTACTGACGATTACTAGCGTCACCAGCGTCCACAAAATGCTCTTCTGGCGCTATACCAGCGCTAAACCAGCGACCATGGACGATTGCCAACGTTTTCTCTAATGTCATAGAACGTTGACCAGAACATCATGGTGTGACGGGGCCTTAACATGGATGCAGCTATGAATCCACCGGGTTTGCTTCAGGGAAAATGAATTTTTAAGAAGTTTCCCAATGGAAACCTCGACAAGGTTGTTTACACCTTGTGCGATGCAGAATTGGTTTACAAGTTCTTCCTGTCTCAAATACCACCCAAACGCAAAGCATCCTTGCTAATGCGGAAGATGCCGGGCCAAGAACTGATGTAGAGCCGGGGAAGAGTTGTCGTCAAACTACTTGTTGTAGTATGTTTGAGTGCAACCGAGGCAAGCCCGTCAGCACAGCTCTTTTTCAAAGTCTGGGTGGGTCACGGGGGATGAAAATTGGGTCGGCAAATGTGTTTTCATAATTATTTTGTCATAGGCAGTGCTCGAAGTGGGCCAGTACTCACTGGTACGCATTACCGGCACCTCTATATTTTACTCTTAAGCGTACCGGCACTTTGGCTTGCGTACCGCTACTTCTTGCATGTAGCCGGTCCGGTACTTTACCATTGACAGAGAAAGCGTAAGTGTCAGAGAGATTGGTAACAACCCTAGCGTTACATAAACTACACTACCCAGAGGGCACTAGCACTACGTGACTTAGGCCTACCTCTTGACGAATCACATGAAGGCAAGCAGTCGACCCACCAATAAGGAGACGCTAGTTCGAAAAAGCTGTCTGATGCCTGATTAAGTGCCTAAAAGAGTTTTAACTGCTGAAAACGTAGAAACTACAAAGTTTGAGTTTGTAAGTCGTTATGTTAGCCTGGCTTCAGAGAGGTACTAACGTGTGTGCCAGAGCCAGACACGTGAACAGAGGTCAAAGTCCAACCTGAAACATTGAGTACGATTCAAATCAAGAGCTTCAAACTTGTTTAAATAAATACATACATATGCATGGCCGTGGGAACTAGGGGTGCTGATGGTGCTGCAGCACCCTCTGACAGCACGATAATTTAAAATGATACAACTTGAAAATCCACCACCGCTGCACAGCCCCGCAGTAGCGGACTGGCGGGAGCACCGGCAGAAGAATAACGATGGAAAACCGGGCTAAGAAACGTAAGGGTTAAGAGAAAATTGAGAAAATTAATAGACAAAAAGACATCACCTTCACTAGACAAGGTTTTACCTATTAAAAAACGGCTATGTTTATTTCACATAAAGCTCAAAATATTTTGCGCTCAAATAAAGGCCCAAAAAGCTGGGCATTAAGTATTGAACTCCTGAACTAGCATCACATCAAACACAGACTGTGCATGCATTAGCAGGGCAGCTGTGGTGGTGTATATTATTACTGATGACAATTAGAACAAATGATTTAAATTATTTAAATTGTTTAAACTTGTACAAATAAATAATAACTATAAGAAAAAGGTATATTTGCAAACACCCTTTTTCATATAATTTGGGTCGCCGAAAAAAAGTTTAAAAACCTATAAAAAAAAAAAAACCTAAGTCTATTATCTGAAAGAACTGGAGAAAGGCAGGTGCTAGATACAGGATATAGCATTTCTAATAACTGTTACCGACAAAATCATACTGCAGCTTGCGGTTGTGATGAACATAAGGTTGGAATGCACCTCTTTTCAGCAACAGCTTCATAGCAAATCCTGCTTTACATTGTCCCAGGTTTTCAAAACTGTCCTTGGTGAAATGGTTCGCGCAAATGTGTCGATGGTCGAACTGCACAGGGATCTTCTACCCTACGTTATAGACAAACATCATGCCCGTTTAGTCAATGTTAGCTACACTCTAGCTCATCTGCCTTTTAATAACGCTGATTTGCAAGGAATGCAAGAACAGCTAGATAGCAAAAACACCTAGACTGTAGGCATGTAAACTAGTTTAGCTTGCTAACGCAAGAGCATAGAATGTGTGATGATTTAGCCTAGTTTATTGGCAATGGGGCTAACGTTATTTCATGTTCCTGACTGTGTTTCATTCAAATAAATAACCTGTGTTGTCATTTAAATTTACAATTCAAGATGCTTGTCCAGGGGGCTATTGCAGGAAACCAGGATAAGCGATGAGCGCAAGTCAGGATATTCAAGGATGAATTTAGCTTCGACTTGGTTGCACGAAAGCAGGTTGAATTAAACCCAGCCAAGTAACCATGGAGATTGTTACGACACCTGTTATTGTGTACTGTTCTGTGGTTCTGTTCGTTGTCACTTTTTGTCCCCTCCCCGCTGCCCCCTCCTCGTCCAGGCACGTCCTGTTGGCCAGTCCCGTATCCCGCACCTGACCAACCAACATCCACGCAGCCAATCGGGAGACCGCATAAGACACTCGCAGTTTGACTGGGAAGAGAGAGCTGACAGACCTTGTTTTACTGTTCTCCCTTGTTTTGTTTGTATAATTATTAGTTTCGTTTTAGTCTACACTCGGTGTAGCTTTTCTTTTGGCCCCCTGGCAAGGAACAAGGGGACAGGCAAGCTACCCATGGGTTTACACCTCCCATTACGTAGGTAGCTTTACCTGTTGGAGAAACACTAGGTAAGGAGTGGGTGCTTCCCCTTGTACTTTTGTTTAGTTAGTTTGTGGATAGGCAGACAGGGTGGTTTTACTTCGTTCTTTTATTTGGCAACGCTCTCCGTTCCCTTATACCCTTGTTGGGGTTATTTACCCAGCCATTAAACCTTTGAATATATATATGTATACCTGTGTCCAGTGTTCCCTGTTACCTGGTCTCGTTTCCTGGTTACGTATTGGGGTTGCAGCGTTGCATCCTCTCCCCGCCCTAGGCAACCTACTTACATCTGGGGAGGGTTTGTAACAGATTTATTCTTTGCAGCTAGCCTACAGCCATGCTAAGATTAATCTTGGAGTCTCCTGTGTTACGTAAGTCAGCTGCCGCTCTGATCCAAAATAAACATATATCCGTTATCTTCTGAATGTGTTCTTATTTATTTTTATTAACATGCATTACTTGTCACTATTGCTGTCACAAGCTTGATTCTAGAAATGGTTGAAGTTGCAACGGTGATTTCAATTAAGTCAGTAATGAGGGCGATATACTGTATTAAGTCCCATTCACCTGTGGTTCTTACTGCACCATGGCATGCCCATTTTTGAACTAAGTTTGGGAAGACAAAGCAGTGTTATTGAAAAGTGCTTTCAGACGTGAGAGGTTAATACATTGTTTTACAGATATGCTTAAGTGTCGATTGAAGTCCCTTTTTCTAGTTTCTTTATCTCCAGATACAGTTTCCTCAGTGTTTTCTTTTTGATTTAGATACCACGGTCAAGATCCTGGAGATTTTTACTGACAGCAATCTGCATCTGCCAGCTCAATTAGCTTTTTCAGATGTTGAGTAGAGACATCTGACAGTTTGTGAATTCTGTAAACCACTCATTGATTAGCACAGCAGGAATTGTGCATGATTTAGATTTCCTTTAGCCCATACTTACTATGTTGCTGGCTGTCAGGCTGTAGCCTACTGCGTCTGTATCCTGTTACAAATATATATTATGAGTGCTATATAACTGACTTTTATTGTGTTAATTGTTGTGTGGTTTTAGTTGTATATTCTCATGTGATGCTTTCTTGCTGCATACAAATTGCCCTTCTGGAGCAAAGAATAAATTGGACTGAAACAACTTCTCATCCATTATGGGGTAAATATGCATTTCCATACGATTTACATACCTCAGGCTTTCTGGAGTCCAGTGACAGTCTCCTCATCATCAGCTGCAGAAGCCGCTTCCCATACTGCAGAAGTTCCTTCCCCATGCCATATTGAATCTAATTTGAACCAAGGAAGGCCTGGAAGGGATTGAAGGGATTCAGGGTGGGACAGCTACTGACCACCTGCAAAAACTGCCCTCTTCATACAAGGTACTTGCAGGCCTTGTGTGTCCAGCAACACAGTTACTCTCTAAGATGAAGATCCAGTGAGTATTATTAATTAAAAGCACAAGGGCCTATTCCTCAGCTGGGGTGAAGCCTGGAGCTGGTGCCCCCCCCCCTCCCCCCCAATGCCAGACATATTAGCCTTCTTCTTAACTGCTAAAATCCATTTAGATCAACTATGTAGCAGGCATCTTGTAAGTCAATTCTACATACCATTTACAAACTGTTAAGGCACTTACCAGCCTGCAAAATGTTTTTATCTTGACTTGTTGCCAGGATCGTTTTTATCCAGTCATGTTTATTCTGTATGAACATTAATTGTAGAAAAATATTTTGAATCAGACACAGCTTAGAGATTTGTGCATATGGTTGTAAAACATATTCTTGCATTGTGAATAAGGGTTTGAAATTAGGCCTAGTTTTTAGGGTACATTTCCAGAGGCAAATTAATTCCCTCTGCTCACTTTTAAGGTAAAGTAGGGTAAATAATAATACATTTTATTAGTATTAGTAATACATAGTTCTTTACATGGTAGTCTACTCAGACACAGTCACAGTCAAACCAGCACATTTAACACACAGATACACCAATCAAACCAACACATAAAACAAGCATATTAAAAGCAATAAAAAGTGTGCAACTTTCCTAGTATTCAGTCAGTCCGCGATTGTCTGTCAGGCTTTTCCCTCTGTTTAATAATGCAGCCGTATTTCCTTACATATTATATGCTTGACTATGCTTCAATTAGTTGCTGCTAAGCGGGTGAAAAATATGCCGCACACATCTTCTCCATTTCTGCATCAGTCAATCTGTGATCAATATCATGGTCTAATTAAGAAAGCCGTGAAGGTGCACTTATCCCAACTATGTACATCTGGATTGAAAGCTTCACCTTCTCATCCTGGTTTGGCAAACGTGCAACCGAATAAATCGCGATGAGCGGATCACACTAAGTCCAGCTGCGCTTTTTCAGTTATCCTGGGTTTCTTTATTCTACTTTTGTGCAATAGTTCCCTGATCTATTTTTCAGCAAGATAGCTACAGCTAACTGAAGCTGAGTTGAATCACGATAGTTTGTTTGCTAAGCTGTAGTGCTCATCTATATATTCATAAGCTTACCATAAAAGGAGAAACCTAGCGTTTTTTCCCGGGAAAATTTCACTGGATGTATCAGGGGGCATAGAACAGCACCCGGGCCATTTTCAGCCCAACCAATGTTACATACCCTATTCTGAGACCTTAAGGAACAGTGTGAAATACCCCCAAAACCCAGTCAATCACCGCTTTAACAAACAGCGTGCTTAAGTATTGAGTTCTCGTCTGTCACCAAACAATAGGCTGCACTGTAAAATCAAAACATGCTGTCGTAACATGTTGTAACAAAACATTTTTTTGCATTGTGTGTGTAGTTGACCGTACTTTTGTACAGGGAGGGGGTCGTAAGAAATGTATGCCTTTATTAAGTAGGTACAAAAAACCCGGCAGCCTAGTGCTGTCTCTATATAAATCCAGAGCGCTACTCGCCCAGCCCTTTAGTAAAATAATGTCCACGACACGAACCCCAAAGAGCCCAGCCCCAAGAGTGGCCATCTCCAATCCTGGCGTAGTGAATGGATGGTGACCACTTAACTTGGAGTTAGAGAGTAAGGTCAGAAAGTGCGGCGTGCACGAGTAGCATTGTGCTGGAGTACGCCATACTCAATACTCCACTCTATGTAGTCCGTAGCAGTAATGTGATTCTGGTCCCGTCTTTGGCCGCCGCTTGTCCCCGGATCCACGTCCTCCAACTCCGCGCATCCCTGGCTCCCACTCGCATCGGCGTCTGGCACTGGTCACCCGGCTCCGTCTATGACTCGCTCCGTAGCGTCTCATTCCCCGCTCGGCCACACTCGACCTCCTCTCTTTCTGGTCCACACACAGTTTTCTCCTATTCCTCCCGCTCCCTCTTCATATACAACCTCCTCAATCACCCCCAGGTGTGCCAATCAGTGCTTAATCAAAAGTACCAATTGTCTTTGCTAGGCTGATAGACTCCATTTATCACGTGCTTTTGTAAATGTTAATTATGAGAGCAGTTCAAAAATGAAATGTTTCCACATTTGTGTATCATGGAGATCATTTATTTTTTAAGAGGAGCACTGCTGTACATTTGACAAAGGCCTATAGATTAGAGGATGCCCCCACTCGATTAAGAAAAAATAAGGTTAAGGACAGAAAGCGCACAGGTGGAAGAAAGTAAAAGTTATGTCTGAGAAATCTCTAGCCCCTGCAAATGCTCCCCTAAAGCAGAAGAGGGTGTGGAGAGGAGGGGGATTAGGCACGGCAAGAAGTCGGGATGGGATAGGGAAGGAGGTTGGCGGAGTTAGAGCAGAGATTGAGACCTGTTCAGTGTGATATCTGCTAGGGCCACCTGGGGGGCTGGTGAATCTTTCTGCAGGAAAAGATCAACATCTGTTAACGTGGGCTAAATCTTTCTGATGGCATTGTGCAGAAAGTGTCATTTTAACAGCTGTGACCCTTCTAGCATTCTACCCTACCTTCGTAGAGTAGACATCAATTTGACTGTCACTGAAAAAGGAGCCAATCCGGTGGTATCAAAGGTGGCAGTGGTTGGAGGAGCAGGTGTGATGCGCCTGGGGACAGAGGTGAAGCTCAGAGGTAATTCACACCTTTTGTAGCTGAGAATTTGTTTGTCTGTCCCGTTGGGCTGTTCTCCTGTTCAAGCTGAGAAGTTGTGAAGGGGCCAGAAAGATTCTGCAAGTTCTTCTGGGACCTGTACAAGGTGCTGACACTGTAAGGTTGGGCAGTGTCCTTAAATTTACATTTATGCATTTAGCAGATGCCTTTATCCAAAGCGACTTCCAAAAGACAGTTTCACAAAAGTGCATAGGTCACTGTAGCCAAAACATGAAGCATACATTGTGAAAACTAAATAAGTCCCAAATGGAAAAGCATAAGATCCACCATAAGAGCATGTAGTTGAACAAGTTACAATTAAACAATTTAACAACATGAACCTCAAAAGTGCAAGGGTGTACTTGTGGCGAAAAAAGCAAGCAACAAAAATATATTACACAGCAACTTGTTAGCCTTCTCATTAGCACATATTGAAGCCATACAGCGTTTGTCGCATAGTTTTTGTCTATCGGAAAATATTCAGTTGGAATTTTCGACAATCGCATATGCAAGCTGTGAGACCCGCATTCGAACGATCACATATGTGCGACGCAACTCGTTCTACACTGTAGATTCTACTGTAGTCATTGAGCTGCAGGTATTTGGCGTGCTCCTTGCATTGTGCTTGATTAAATTGGTACTATTGTACTTTGCAGTACTACCACCACCCCTCAAAACATTTACTTTGCAGACATTGCAAACAGCCGACGAACTAGTTGGCGTTGTAAGCGTGAAATATCTCCACACAGCCAACTCTTTGGCTCGCTCTATGTTGCTTTTAAGTTTCTGTCTACTGGTTGGACACGAGCTGTAAACCGCAAGGTGCAATGCTTCAAGCTAAAAACTTCCATGGTTCACACACCAGCGACAACAAATAAATACAAATTCAAATATTTTTTACATGTTTACAATGTTTGGTAGCTGTCTGATTACTATTGTATGTTTGACCAATACACTATTTAGTTTCTACTGCTACATTTTATTTATTTTAATAGGCCCTACGTTTGATTACATTCTATTTTCACATTTTGAATGCACAATTGTTTTTTAAATAACAAATAAATAAGAATGCAGTAGATTACATCTGTTATTTTGTCTTATAGGAAAGTCTGGTGCCTTTAGTATTTTCCTCATGGTAGAAGGAAGGTGTAAGGTGGGAGGTATACAGTTTATTATTAATTCAACAGCGGTATTGGATCGGTATCGGGTATCGACAGATACACAAAGCCCAGGCATTGGTATCGGTATCGGGACTGAAAAAGTCGGATCGGTGCATCCCTAGTTACAACTAACCACCAAGGGCAATAAGACTCACAATAAGAGTCATTGTGATCCTGAAACATCAGGTCCAGCCAATCATTCTAAAGTGCCGTTGTACTCCCGGAACAAGTGCGTCTTGAGCCTATTCTTGAAGGTGGGGAGACAGCATAGAGTTAATATAATTAGAGACAGCTACTTCTGGCTTCCAAGGTGGCGTTCTAATGGACCGCGCCATATTACCAGACCGACTCGTCCGGTCTTGCGCAGAAGCTTGTTCCTAGCTCTGAAACTCGTATATATGTTTGCCACTAGCTGTATACGTCATACTTGCGACAACCAGTCGCGAGCTTGTGAGCTGGAGCTAAGGCAGTGCAGAAAACTGTCAGAATGTGGTACAAGTCCGATCAAGCAGCAGATAGCCTACATGTGAACTTTACGTGTGAAAATCAATAGGCCTACTATTAGTACTGTAGTATAATACGTGCAGGGCCTATACGTTGTTCTTTTTGCTTCGTGTTTATTGTTTAACTGCATATGTATTGTGTCGGATAAATAAACAGTAAACTTGAATATCTGGCTCCGTTGTTGTTCTAGCTTTGCAACGCAAGCTAAATTAAGCCTATACCTTTGTTACTATTATAATGATGATGAGTGTTGTTTACTATTAGTAGCTTATTGTTAATGCCATCGTTGTGGTGTTAACCGACTTAAAGTTCTAACAATATAACGACCATAACAATATTGACGTTATCAGACATGATTTATTCATCTTTGTCTTTGCCTCAGAATAAAATGTCAACAATATATAATGACGCCGTAACATGCCACAATATTATAACTAATTATATTGGGCTATAACTACATTTGTCATGCCATGAGCATAATAGCGTTCATAAAAAAATTGTTAAATCTGCTTTAAAATAACTGAAATTAACTCTACAAACAATCGTCATGTATGTGCAACCATTTGTAAAACGTGCTACAATAAAGGCAGGCAGCTGTAGATTATCAAATCCTTTCTCCTTGTTCTCATTCAGCTCAGGTAAATCAGCGATTTGCTGATGCTCCCTTTTGTGCTTGTTCATTGTTCATATCAACGAGCACGTTTCCAGGCAACTTTTCTTGACGTAAGCAAATAATGGGCAGCTAGTTTACCCATTTCGGATTGGTTTCAATCATAGCAAAAATCAGGAAAAATTACTCTATGAAAAAGCTAGTAGTATGAGCCAAGTTCGAGAATCGAACAAAAATTATTGGGGGAGATATTTTTAGATATGTTGACTGGAGTTAATAGAATAAAAACGACCGGACGAGTCGGGTAGAAAATCGGAAATGCAATACCACCTACATCCACCGGGGCTGTTGCCTCAAGCCGAGAGTCGAGGGGTGGGGGCTTGGGAGACAGTCAGTGTCCCTGATGGAGGCTGGGAGTTGATGCCACCATTGGGGGGCCAGACAGGAGAAGAGCTTGTGTTGGGACCGGGCGCTCTTGTGCGGTGGGACCACCAGATGGTTGTCAGAAGAAGACCGTAGGTGGCGGGTGGGGGTGTAAGGCTGGAGGAGAGACTTGATGTAGTCGGGTGCAGTCCCATTCACTGCTTGGAAGGTCAGTAACAGGGTCTTGAATCTGATACGGGCCGTGATGGGAAGCCAGTGGAGGGAGATGAGGAGCGGGGTAACATTGGAGCGTCTGGGTAGATTGAAGACCAGACGGGCTGCCACGTTCTGAATCCTCTGGAGAGGGCGGGTTGCCCATGCTGGGAGACCGGCGAGCAGCGAATTGCAGTAGTCCAACTTTGAGAGGACAAATGCTTGGACTAGCAGCTGGGTGGAATGCTCAGACAGTATCTCCTGATCTTCCGTATGTTGTAGAGGGTGAATCTACACGACCGGGAGACCACAGCAATGTGGGCTTAAATCAGTGGTTCCCAACCCTGGTCCTCAGGGAACAGGTTTTATATGTTTCCATAATCCAACACACCTGATTGGGAACCACTGTCTTAAATACTGCCAAATGACGTTGTGTCCAAGGGCAAGGCACTTCACCCTACTTGCCTTTTGGGAATGTCCCTGTACTTACTGTAAGTCGCTCTGGATAAGAGCGTTTCCTAAATGACTAAATGTAAATAGCTTCATCATCGTCCAGCCTACTATTGTGAGGTTTTTCACCTCAAAGCTTCATTCACAAAAGACAGACACAGAAACAACACTGCACATTCCCCCTATCCCCCCACTCCCCAGTTATGACTGCAACATAAATGTGGCCCATGTAATCTAAAATAATGATGGTCTTGCTATTATATGGATATAAAAGACAAGGAGCACAAGGAAACAATGCTGCCTGTCTGGATGATTTTCTACAGTAAGAATCTCAGACATGTAACTGTTGGAAAGGTGCTTGCCTGGACATCTCAATCATCTTAGAGAGAAAGTCTGTCTTTTTATGTGTTTTCCTTGGACAACATAATGAGCTACTGAGGGCCCTCACAACCACGTTAAACTAGCCAGCTGATATGACATATAAAAGATCAACCATACTGGAACTTAAACAGTGGTGTGTGTGGCATGTTCCATGCACTTTTCCATACTCTGTTTCTCACTCTTTCCATCACTTTTCCAGGAAAATGCAGATTCATCATACGTTATGTGATCAATGTAATTAATTGACTTCCTAACTGTGTTGCTTTTTGTTTGCAGGTTGTACTTCTCACAATGAAACTGTTGATAGTCGCCAACAAATTTAGTTATTTCCAGATTCTTGCCAGGAATAACAGAATAGTTGTATATAAAAATACATTTACATTTAGTCATTTATCAGCCGCTCTTATCCAGAGCGATTTACAGTAAGTACAGGGACATTTCCCCGAGGCAAGTAGGGTGAAGTGCCTTGCCCAAGGACACAAAGTCATTTTTCACGGCCGGGAAATGAACCGGCAACCCGATTCCCTAACCGCTCAGCCATCTGACCCTCCCTAATTAAAAATAATAATAATCTAGGTTGAGTGAAGAAAGTTTACATTTGAATGGATTATTAATGGTATAGTTGAGTGATGATGAGCCAATTGATGTAAAACCTGGCAAAATTATTTTTTCCTGAGTATGCAAATATGCTCCAACAATATTTTCTGTTGTGTTCTGTTGTGATTTACAGAGAGAGAGCAAAGCAGAGAGAGTTGGAAATGGTGGCATCATAAAAATATTTTTCTGAAAGTATGCAAAAACAAACGTTGTTGCAGGTTAATAATGTAGACCTCTAAAATCCTCACTATGTACTGTCCATATTTATGTAACGGGTGAGAATTCCCCGTCAGATATCTCAAAGGACTAGGAGTTTAGGTCAGTGATGTGTTAACCTAAATAACTATGTATTCACCCGAACAACCCCGTCCCTTCCTGTGAACTCGCAGACCAGATTTCCTTAACTGGAAAAATACAACATTTATTTTATTTAAACAGAGAACTTTTCCCAGGCAGTATAATAATATTCAAATCAAAATCAAATCAAATCAAATTTATTTGTATAGCCCTTTTTACACGCAAGCATGTCACAGAGGGCTTCACATACGCCCATAGAACTGCCCCTCAACCAACCTAAACCCTCAAGGAAGACAAGGAAAAACTCCCAGAAAAACTCCCAACGGGAGAAAAAATGGAAGAAACCTTGGGAGGAGCAATTCAGAGAGGGATCCCCTCCTCCAGAGACGGTTGGCAAGAGAGAGGAGCAGAACACAAGCTAAACATAGTCATACAGTGTCAATGGGTTTTAAAACACCAAAAATCCATTGTTCGGCTTTATAGACATTGGATGGGACCTGGAAACTCGCTGTTGACCGTCATGGAGGCTGGTTTCCGGTTGACGACCTGGTCCAGCGTTGGTAGACCGACGACCAGGCAGGTCCTGACAGCTCAGACCCCCCACACCACAAGGGATGTGTGGGGGGGACAGAGAGGAGAACAGGGATTAGAGAATGCCAGGAGCAGCTAACAGTTTCAGTCGTAATAGAATGAGATCCCCACCGGTCAAGTGTGGACTAGTGCAGCAATTTAACAAAGCTAAGAGGGTATGTGATGCAGCCCCACACACCAAGACAGCGACAGCCCCCCTTGGTTGGAACATGAAATCTGTTCCAGGGGAAACAACTCTAAAATAGGTTATATTTATACGAATAAGGATGAAAACAACCAGCCCCCCGTTGTCTCCAACTAGTAAACTATAACAATTAAAATATACAGCAACGGAACTATTACAGTAACAATATACAATAACAGGTTTACTTTATTTGTAACATTTAAATGGGCAGTGTGAACATAAGCTAAAATTACAATTTAAAAGTTACATGTGATACACACATAGGCAAACGCACACCCCAGGTTTACATAGAAAGTACACACATTTAACAATCATAGGATTGACTAAACAGGAACGTTTTTAATCTAGTTTTAAATGTCGAAACAGTATCAGCCTCCCTAATTGAGACAGGTAATTTGTTCCAGAGAAGAGGTGCTCTATATGAGAACGCCCTACCTCCAGCAGTTTTTTTCTTAATTTTGGGTATTACCAGATAGCCGGCATCTTGAGATCTTAGAGTCCTTGCGGGGCAATAGGGTGCAAGGAGACCGGAGAGGTACAGTGGTGCCAATCCATGTAGAGATTTGTAAGTTAGTAGTAAAACTTTGAAATCAGCTCTGGCTTGGATAGGGAGCCAGTGTAAAGAGATAAGAGTAGATGTTATATGATCAAACTTTCTTGTTTTTGTCAATAGTCTAGCAGCAGCATTTTGTACCCGCTGTAAATTTTTCAAGTAGGTAATTGGGAGGCCAGAGAACAACACATTGCAGTAGTCCAATCGGGACGTAACAAAAGCATGTATTAGTTTTTCAGCATCATCCTTTGAGAGGAATTTTCGTATTTTGGCAATATTACGTAGATGGAAAAATGCAGTTCTGGTGATTTGTTTAATATGGTACTCAAACGAAAGGTCTGGGTCCAATGTGACTCCTAAATTTTTTACCAACTGGCTTTGAGATACTTTGACACCATCTAAGTTTAAGGTCAGATTGGATAAATTATTTCTGTATTTTTTAGGGCCGAAAATTTGAACCTCGGTTTTATCCGAATTAAGAAGAAGGAAATTTGCTGTCATCCAAGTTCTCAACCCGGAAACATATTTTTCCATAGCATGTGGAAATTCTCCAGGCTTTATGGACATGTATAGCTGAGTATCATCTGCATAACAGTGAAAATTTACCCCAGAGCTTCTAATTATGTTTCCTAAAGGCAACATATAGAGTGAAAATAACAGAGGGCCTAGAACTGAACCCTGTGGTACTCCGTATTTTACAGTAGTGCTCCTGGATGAGCAACCATCATAGTGGACATATTGTGATCTATCAGATAGATACGATCTAAACCACTGAAGTGAAGTACCAGAGATCCCAACATAGTTCTCCATATGCTCCAGGAGAATCTCATGATCCACAGTGTCAAATGCTGCACTAAGGTCTAGAAGAACCAGAACAGAGATAGAGCCCGCGTCAGAGGCTAATAATAGATCATTGACTACCTTAGCTAATGCAGTTTCAGTGCTGTGGTGAAGACGAAATCCAGACTGGAGAGGTTCATAAAGCTGATTTGAGGAGAGGTGCTCAGTTAGCTGTTGTGCCACAGCTTTTTCAAAAATTTTGGAGAGAAATGGCAAATTTGAAATTGGCCTATAGTTGCTAATACAACCTGGATCCAGGTTTGGTTTTTTAAGAAGGGGCTTAATAATAGCTTGTTTGAAATTGTCAGGGATTTGTCCAGTTACAATAGATTCATTAATAATACTAAGCATGGAAGGTCCAATAATAGGGAGAAGTTCCCTACAAAGTTTGGCAGGGAGGGGATCAAGAAGGCAGCTGATGGGTTTCGAGGAATCTACCAGCTCGATGAACGCTTCCATAGAAATAGGGTTAAAGTGGGTAAGAGCCTCAACATGCAGCATGCTGGGTATAGAGTCAAATTCTGTGTTGATGGCCACTCCTCCAGGCCTAGTCTGTAGTTTGTCCCTTATTGCATAGATTTTTTGGTCAAAGAAATCAAAGAAATCATTGGGAGAGAGATCTGAACTAACGCAGAGTGTACTTTTCTTAGTGAGTTTTGCAACAGTATCAAATAGGAACTTTGTGTTGTGTTTGTTCTTACTAATCAATTTCGAGAAATATTCTGATCTGGACCTGATGAGGACTTGCTTGTACTCAATTTGGCTGTCCTTCCAGGCCAGGCGGAAAACCTCCAATTTAGTGGTACGCCACTTATGCTCTAATTTTCTAGTGGACCTCTTGAGAGTGCGGCTTTCCTCTGAATACCATGGAGCCATTTTCTTGTCTTTTCTTTTCCTTGGTTTGAGTGGGGCAACAGAATCTAGGGATAACTGAAGAACCAAATTCAGATCCCTTGTTTTAGCATTTAATGATTTATTTGGGACGTCCAGTGCTTCTAGTGCAGCAGGTAGAATATTAGCCAGTTCCATAGCTGTGTTTGGGGTTATGCAGCGGCTAGTAGAAATATTCTGGGTGCCTCCAAGGCTCTGGCAGAGATCCATTTTAAAGGTAACCAGGCAGTGGTCTGATAATATAGGATTGTGGGGGTGGACAATGATGTCACTAATCTTGATTCCCCGTGTGAGAACTAAATCCAATGTATGCGAGTGAAGATGGGTAGGTTTAGAAACCACCTGAGTGAGACCTGTGGAATCCAATAGAGCAGTAAAGGCCTTACTTAGAGGATCTTTTGGGTCATCCACATGGATGTTAAAATCACCCATAATTAAGACATTATCAGTATATGTCACAAGATCAGCACTAAAATCTGCAAATTCCTCTAGGAAGAGGGAATACGGGCCGGGGGGCCGGTATAGAGTAACTAAACTAAATGAGGAAGGGGGGGCAATAGTAGAAGAATTAGTCCTTTTTAGAGTAGTTGGTGGTTTCATGCAAATTATCTCAAATGATTTAAAGGTATTTACGGATTTTAGGCTAAGGTTGAAGCTAGCTTTATATATCATAGCAACACCGCCACCTTTCTTTGAGACACGAGGGATGTGTGAGTACGCAAAATCCGGAGGCGATGCTTCATTCAGGGAGGAATATTCTTCAGGTTTTAACCAGGTTTCAGTGAGTCCAATCAGGTCCAGGTTGCATTCAGACATCAGATCATTAATCAAAACTGCCTTTGGGGATAGAGATCTGATGTTTAGGAGCCCAACATTCCAGTATGGGTTTTTGGCAGCTTTAGACGTAGGTAATCCTTCTGAAAAGGTGGCACTGCTATCAGAGAACTTAGTAGGAAGAGCAACGGGGGAGCAAGGCTGAATACATATCAAATTGGTATAATTCCTAATAATTGAGGGCCGGAATTTGGAAAAATGGCGGGGGACAGACACCGTCTCAATGGGAGAAACAACATCAGCATCCACGCTGGCTACACTACAAGCTGAGCTATCGGGCCCCCAACAGCTCACAACATGCCTATCAACATATCTATCAGACTCTCTAAGAGACTGTGGCCCGGCTTGTTCTAGTGAGTGTCAGGCCTGCTCTAAAATAGCTTCAATATTCCTAGACAAAAGAAAAGCACCTCTCCAGCTAGGAGCTAATATTAAATATAGCTGCAAGCAGCAATGCGGGTTCCTCCGCAAAATGGCAAAATATTATAAAAATGTACATTGTAGAAGATCAAGAGTTGGACAACAAGAGAGCAAAACTACTCCATGTTGGGCCAAGTACAATAGGCTGAATGGGGATTTGAACTCATGAGCATAAGGTTACAAGGCAGACTCTCTATTCTCTCTGCTACACACCAACTGTTGAAATGAATGAGTAGAAAGGGCAGACAATTAGTTTTGGGACAAATGTTAAGAAGCGGTTGACATTTCAAAGTGGAATTACATGAAATTACGCATGGTATTTCATAATGATGTCATCCTGTTTAACTAAACAGATATTCAAATTTAAGACAGGCTAAAAGACTGCGGCTGGATTCAAACCTGCAACCTTATACTTTGCAGGTCACTGTCCCAGTACATTGAGCTACTCTCAGTGTTGAATATTGTCATGTTCAGTTAGTATTTTAAAAAGTACGCTGTTTCTGCTGTGGTAAGAGTTGTTAGATTCAGCCAAAGTTTAAACTACACAAATTCAATCATATTTTGACATGCCAACGTGAAATTGTTGATGGTACTTCAGAGTGATGTCATCTTGAACCAAATAAGGTTTGGAAACCATTAGTCAAAATGATATTTGATTTATTGACACAAAGATATTGAGGCAATGTGGACATTTACATAAATACACCCCTTTCAGACATTTTGTATTACATTTCTCATTACATTTCACCCTATATAAAAATACACCTGCCCGCACACTATCCCCCAATCCATGCCGTTTACTTCCCTACCAGCACAAGTCAAGCCAAAGCAGAAATGCTGTAGCGGACGCATTAATTTGGACGTCGACCAAATATTGCCTCCCAGAATCAAAACACATTGCTCGCAACACTGTTTCCAGAATTTCTCAAAGATGGCTTAGACCGCTTTCCAGAACCACAGTCATCTTACAATGAAGAATAGCCTCATTGGTAAGAGGTCTATGGCACAGCCCATGATGATCTCCTTGCCAACATAAATGTGTGAGGCCGACTCTCACTTCCCATTAAACCCCCCAACATGCACTCTCAGAGTGACCAACAAGATTATTTTAACTAACAAACAACAATATTACAAACATCTAACTGAACGAACGCAAGAACTGAAATCCCTTGCATTGCTGTCGTAACCAAACTATTTACCACAAGTCTTGGTGTTTTTTGACATGCCGCACTGCATGCTGGGTACCCAAGAGCGCTGACGCTGATGATCTAGCTGTGCTCCAACTGCGTGATATGACGAGATGCTACTGACGCTCTAAGGTCTCGGCGTCTCCTGAAATGTAACGCGTCTTTCTGCCTTGAAGCTGCGTGCGCATCATCATCAAGACCCCATGTATATGTCAAGATAACATCCAAACTAACAATTTTGCCAAATCTGACTGCAGCTCTGTATACCATATGTAGCCTACTGTGTTATGGTTTTTGGAGTTAAACAACTTGCTTAATGAATTTAATGGCTGTTAAATGTAAAATCCAACTATACATTTATAAAAGAGAGTTCCAATCAAATCTGAATTCTTTTTAAACCTAGAGGTTTAAAAGACAACCTTTGCCTAAACTGACATGCACCAACTCAGAGAACTGAGTTTCAACATCCAATTACACATTTAGTCTCTATTTTTTACTCTACACTTAAGGCATAACTATGTTTAACTTAATGTCTGCACCTCTCTGTCACCAACTGTCTCTGGAGTGGGGGCTTCACAAGGTTTCTACAAGTGTAAACAAGTTAAATTTAAGACATAAGACCTTTTAATAACACTTCCAATTGAAATTAAAGACCAAATTTACAATGGAAATACAAATCAAAAGTGGAAATATACAGTAATCTTCCCAAACACTGATGTCTGTTCAATATGAACAGTATGGTAAAATGACAACAATTGGTTGAGTTTAAGAACATTGACTAAATGTGTGTAATGTGAAAGGATAACACAAAAATGTAATTGCTGTCCTAAATTATATTTTTTATTACACAATGGTGGAGCTGAAACTAGCAATTCCATGAATCCCTTGGAAACAAAGGCAAATGTTTGAGATGTACTGATGTGGAGCACAAATCATCCAAGAAGCAGTACTTCTCTTGAGTGGTTTTTATTCAGATGACTAATCATTGGATTCAAGTCAAAAGTCTATAACTTGAACTGGTTTCATTACTTAAGACACTAAATGTCAGCAGCTTGGCATGCTGTGACATGGAAAGGATTAGACATTTAGACTTTCATCAAAGTAAAAAATGCTGGTTTGTCCTTTTTCATCAATGTCCTCAAAAAAGCAGTCTGTAGAGCTACTCTGTCTGTGGGGTGACTGTCTGTCTCTGGAGGGGCAAGCAGGGCCTGCAGGCAGGGGCAAGCAGGGCCTGCAGGCAGGGGCAAGCAGGGCCTGCAGGCAGGGGCAAGCAGGGCCTGCAGGCAGGGGCAAGCAGGGCCTGCAGGCAGGGGCAAGCAGGGCCTGCAGGCAGGGGCAAGCAGGGCCTGCAGGCAGGGGCAAGCAGGGCCTGCAGGCAGGGGCAAGCAGGGCCTGCAGGCAGGGGCAAGCAGGGCCTGCAGGCAGGGGCAAGCAGGGCCTGCAGGCAGGGGCAAGCAGGGCCTGCAGGCAGGGGCAAGATCCTGATTCTGATTCTGTCCAGCTCCAGGGGGGTTGTCCAGCAAGGGATCAGTTTCTCTCAGCATCCTCTGTTGAACTGTGTTGAGCAGGACTCTCCACACCTGTAAAAGTGAAGAAATGATCCATGTCAGTTGTGAAAAATGAAGCTTTTTACATCTACACCTGACATAAACTACAGTTTTGACTGTAAAATGCAGTGGCATCACTTGAACTTGAATCCAAATGTGTTGAACTGATGGAGACCCGGCCATGCAGTCACTCCAAACATTTGGCTCGATTCCAGGCTCTGGCAAGAGTATTTAGCTCTAAACTGGTCAATATACACATCTGACCAAAGATCAGCTCGACCTTTGCCTGTAAACAATGATTCTGACTGTCAGAGACCTTTAAATAGGCTGACCGAGTGAAACTAGCCTGGCTAACGTAGGTTGCTTTCTTAGGAAAATGACAAATGAAATAGGCTTGTTCTGAAGGATCCTATATATTGGCTATCTTCAGTAGACACTTGTCTACAAAAAGCAGCCCTTCCTGACGTTTTAGGACTAGAATTTAGTGAATTACGATATCGTTTACACACTGCCAGTGAGTGAGTGAGCCGAGTCTGTCACTGAGGCTAAGTCAAAACAATGTACCCTCGGGACGCAGTCTCACTCCACTTGCAAGTTTTCCACAAATCACAAAAATAATCGGAGCATCTGGCTAAAAGCACAATTCCCACATCTCCTAAAGGCTGCCCTCCTCAACATTTTTTGTGTCGACTGAACTGTGAAATGGTGAACTTATGAACATGACGCGACCAAAACATGGCTGCCGCCTAAGCCTATGCGGTCTCCCTGGCGCATAGTCTTATTACAAAGACTTTCATGAGCCAAATCAAAATTCTGAGCCGACAGGTCTGTGGGGAATCGCTTGTTCTCCTAAAAGCTGCCCTCCTCTAGCTTTTTGATGAATTCGCCGAGATGCTAACCTACATGATTCAGTAATTACACAGAGGGAAAAAGCTAGCTACTTTTCGAGTTTGGTTTTCCGTCACTTAAAACTCACGATCTAAAGGTCTCAAAGTGCTCAAACCTTCACAATAATTTAAGAGTAGTGTACTTTCACAAACCCAATCATTGATTCTAGCTTAAAATGTGTAAAAATAGGACTTACCGAACGTGGCTGCCTCAGACACGGCTTTCAGGTGATTCCAGTTGAAAACAACAATGGCCGCCAAAAAATAATTTATATTCGTAATGGCGAGCTGCGTTTGGAAACGAAATGAGGGTGAGGGTGGGGCTTGGTCAGCACACCATTTTCAGAAAGGATGTGTGTGCGTCTCGCCAAGCTCGCTCGCGTGTTAAGTAAGTTGACCACCTGTCCCTCTTTGCGCTGTATAGCACAGCATTTTCAATATGCGACATGCTGAACAAGGGTTGAAAATGCTGTGCGACACAACGCAAAGCGGGACGGGTGGTCACCCTAGTGTCAAGGGGCAGGATGAGTCTGTGAGAATTTGGAGCGCACTGTGGAGCAATTCAATTGAGTTAAATCATATATTGACATACCAAGGTGAAATTGTTTACGGTACTAGAGATTGATGTCGTCTTGAACCCTTATAGGTTTGAAAAACAATCAGTCAAAATTATATTTTATTTATTAACAAAAAAAATATTGAGGCAATTTGGACATTTACATAAATACACTTCCTTCAGCCATTTTGTATTGTATTTCTTATTCCATGGCAACCTATGTAAAAACATATATTCTACGTATCTGTAACAAATTTCAAGTCAATTGGATCTATGGTTCATGAGGAGAAGGGTTTTGAAGGTTGTACCAAATTTGGACAGTACAGCAAAATCTATCATGGCGGACATTATGGGTTCTTGAGGCTTTTTTGTTCCCCATGAGAAATAAGGCATGTATACCAATTTTCAGGCATTTTGGAATAATGGGGCGCTGGGGAAATCACGTAGACTTTGGGCGTGTTTTATAGCGCCACCTATGGGCGTACATAGGCCACTAGCCGTCTGGGAGTAATGATTGACCTGTGGAATCATTGGGCCAAATTGGAAAAAATCGGGTCCAGGACTTTTTGAGCTATTGGGCCATTTAGCGGAGAAATATAATAAGAATAAGAATACTAACAAAAACAATAATAATAGTCAGTCAACCGTGTCCATTTCACGTATCATACACTTGGTTTTGTTGTAGCTGCAGCTGTAGCCTTAGGCTGTAGCAGTAGCAAAAGCTAACTCCAAGCCCAGTGCTACTGTCGAGAATGTCGAGTGGCAGAATACTCACGGGAGGAGACACAAGGGGAGGGGAAGGGAGAACGTGGGGAGGGCAATACACCTGAACCTGCCGTATACCGTGGACTCCAACGCCGTCTACTCATTAAGACTCGCCAGCCGTCCCACGGTTCTTCCCGACTTACAGTTTATAAGTTTGTTTGAAACACACCTCACAGACTACTACACCGCGCTGCCATCTTATCTGAAAAAAACGTTCCTCTCCTGGAAGTTCCGCCCCCCCCCTCTCCACACGAGTTGTCTCTTCCCATTGGTCCAAGTTGGTCAGTAATGAGCTTGTTGCATTTAAAAGACACCTACTGTAAGTAAGCTAGAAGAATGTCCTGTCATCTTTGTCTTTCTCCTTTGTCTTTCTCCTTTGTCTTTCTCTCGTTCTCTCTATGTGTCTGCCCCCTCCCCCACCCCCCACACACACAGGACAGACTGGGACATACATCACGATTCATGAAACCACAACTCCAAAAAGCTTCACTCTGTAGCTGACTGCACAGAGTCTGTGAGCCGAAAAGCCTCAGTCAGTAGCGTTTCCAGTAGCTGGTGACGTGTTTGTCTCAAGCATGTCAGAAATCTCCTTCTTTGGCAGCTTATGCAGCAACCAAACACAGTCGTAGAAAAGGAGGTAGGGAACAAAGGAGAGAAAGAGAGAGAGCTGGTCTGTGGGGGATGTGTCAGGTGTGTGATCCACATCAAAGAGATGATCGTAGACCCCACGAGCGGACAAGAGGACACCTGCAGTGTGCTCTCAGCTGTGCGGGATGAGCGTGCGCACACACACACACTCAAAGCAAACAGTTACTTGCTTTAGAGCAAAGAAACCCTTTGCACAATGGTGACATCAGGTAAATCAAATAATAGTGAACAAATAGCATTATTACAACATTTAAACAAACTCTGTGTGTAAGATAACCTATTATATGGATATGAAAGCCTACAACTGTATGTATGACTGGGGTCTACCAGAAAATAGGTGGATATGGTTTAGAGCAGGGGTCTCCAACACTGGTCCTTGAGAGTTATCTGCCTGTAGTTATTATAGAGGCAGTACCGGTCCTGGCACATTTTGGCGCCTTATGCAGATTTATCACCAGCCCCCCCCGGGAGCGCAAATCGGGGTGCTGCCCCCCCCCCCCCCCAACCACAGCACGGACATATGACGTGACGCGGTTAGCACCCTCTGCTAGTTGTGCGGGAGGGTGAATTAATGGATGTGTAACCAGGTTCTAATCAGCCTCCATAAATTACTTGCAAAAATATCTCAAGGTCTGGGATCACTACTTAAATACCTGTAGTAATGTCCTGGTTCGAGAGAAAGATAAAATAGACAGAAAATATATTGAATAACAAATCTTTTGGCTGTAGATGATTGATTTCACACAGAGAATGACAACAAACAGTAACTCTCTTCAAGAGAGAATTTTGTATTATTGAAATTTTGTTCAACAATGCATGTCACATTTCACATATCAAGACACAAAAAATATACATATATTCTGGCCAGAAAACTACCTTTTAAGTTTTGCTACAGCAATAGTCAACTAGATTTTTAGTTGTGCACAACCATAGAGTTAATATAACTAGAGTAAGCTACTTTTGTCTTCCAAGATGGCGTCCCCATTCATTTCTGTTTCTGTCATACTGTTAACATGAACAGCTCCGTCGTTGTTCTCGCCAGGCAAAGAAAGCTTAGTTATTTTGGTCACCGAAATCTTCCATAATGCAGACTTACCATAGCTTACTGTCAACTTTATATTCAAACGAAATGTCACAAAATTCACACTGCCTTCAATTTATCATCACTGTAGAAATGTGGCCAGTGTTTTATATGTTCATCCTACAAAACCAAACACCTATTAATAGATATAACGTGATCTAACAAGACTTGGTAATAATGTAATAAATAAAAGCTTGAGAACTGTGTCTAAAATATACTTAATTGAACATTTGGGGTTTATTCACAGAACCATATAGGCTACAAGACGTTTTCATCAGATGTAAGTGGGGGTGAAACATCACTGAGGACCTTCATTGTCCCACAAAAGCAGTCTGGCTTGATGACACGATCAAAAAAAGAATAATGGGTGTGTTTGACAAAAGGTTCTGAAGGCAGACTAATATTATTTAAATATATATCATTTCCGATTGTGGTGAACAGTTAAAGTAGGTTTGCTCCAGATAGACATGTCAACAGTATGCTCGCGCTTAACATATTATATTTGCCATCATGTCATGAACGTTTTTACTAAATATAAAATCTGTTTTAAATTAACGGGAAAAAACTATATTAACAACATTTCATGTATGTGTGACAACCATTTGCTAAACTTGCTACAACAAGGCAGGCAACTCAAGCCATTTCTCCCTGTGCTCATTCAATCTAAGTCTATGGCTCATTCAGCTCCATATAAATTGGCTATCGGCCAATGTGAACTTTTGTGCTCGTGCCCTGTTAGTATCCGCGAGCACATTTGCAGGCAACTTTTATTGACGTAGGCAAATAAATGGGGTGCTAGTTTACCCATTTCGGATTGGTTTCAAACTTAGAAAAATTATTCTATGAAAAAGCTAGTAGTATGAGCCAGGTTCGAGAATCGAACAATTTTTTGGGGGGGAGATAGTTTTGTAAATGTTGACTGGAGTTAATAGAATAAAAACGACCGGAAGAGTCGGAAACCTAACCGTAAATGCAATACCACCTACATCCACCGGGCCGTTGCTTCAAGCGGAGGGGCGAGGGGTGGGGGCTTGTGCACACCCCAGTACCTGTTTTTAGCTCAGTCTATTAAAAAAAACTAATAAACCAGTAATCGACGGTCCTCCGAATCCACAGAGAGGAAAGATCTTACTGGTGACACAATGAAATGGAAATCCGAACTCAGGCCGTAAGTTAATGTGACGGGTATGTAACGGACGTGGTCTTGCGAGTTCCGTCAGGCTTTTCCGGACCGTGTCCACCCTTCACCAAGGGTCGAACACGCCATCTCTGACTTCCCAAGCGCCACCACTACCAGCTACGCCAAAGAAAAGCTAGCTATTCATTGACGCGGGTGGCCCATTACATACCAGAGGAGTGAGTTTCACCGATTCACACCGGCTACATTAAGAATCCAGTCCGCTGTCCACCATGCTCACTCCCCACACCGCTGGCCGACTGGAACACACCGCTCCTCCGTCGCATCCACACTGTCTCTCCCTTACAGTCCACCACGCAGGCACACTATAACAACAGATGGTTTTGTGACACCACAAAAATCAAAAGAAAAATCAAACACTTCAGGATATTTAAATCTTTATTTTTTTTTCTCTGAGAGCTGAATGCTCACCGCTTCTCTCTCTGCAGCACGTTCAGAAAAAATTTAGAAAAAGACAACTCCTGCCTTGCGCAGCTGCCACATAGTGGTCATTACCGCAAAGTGTTTGACACTGTTAAAAAGTGTTGCAAAAGTCAAATCAGGTCATCTGCGTCGCCAATTCCAACTGTTTTCAAAATGTGCGTAGGCCTACGGGAGGGTCAGAGTTTGCGTGTAGGACCGCACATTCTCCCGTCAAGTTTGTTTTTTATAAATCACAACCTTTGCGTGGAAAGTGGCGTACGCACATTTTCAGCCCCGTTTTGTGCGTACGCAAGCTTTATAAATGAGACCCCTGGGTTTTTTTTGTGAGGGTGTCATTTACATCATACATTTGTTGAAACCACATTATATGACATTAATGTCATATAATGATGATAAACAAAGTATGAAAATAAAAACATAAGCCTACCTTACTGTAATAGGCAATAAAATATCTAAAGTTGTCACTACTATAGGCTACATTTAATTTGGTCTGCTACTTTTTGCCAGCCCTCTTTCTTGGATTTTGCAGACATTGAGGTGTTCCCTTAGCCTGGCTCTGCCCTCCTACGTACTATGTACGAAACAATTTTTTTGTATAGGTCCAATCAGCGAACAGAGGGAGTGGCTGAGAACGATTATGTTAATGTCGTGCACTAGTTTGAGTAGTTCAGTAATGGCGGCAGAGAAAGATGCGAGCGAAACTATTCTGCGGTTGTGGCAGCAACGCTGCCGAATATCCATAGGTTAAAGCCAGAGCAAGAACATTCCTTGCTGAGTTTTGTTGGTGGCCATGATGTTGTGGCCCTCCTCCCCACGGGGTTTGGGAAAAGTTTGATTTTCCAGCTACGGCAGCTAGCTCCGTTACAGTAGTGGTGAAGGAGTTGGCTAAGGCGAACGCTTGCGATTGGTTATGGCAAATCAGAGCGGCTCTGGGCGGATCCAATAGTTTTAAACTTCAACAGAGGACCCGCCTTCAAGGAGGTTAACGTTTGTCAATGGAGAGATCCCAGACCCTCTGTACAAATGAAATGTACGAGGGGTCTGGTTAGGACCAGGCTAGTGTTCCCTGGCGTTCTGACTAAATTTTTTCAATCTCAGAGTAACCTTCGAGCAAGCTGTTGCTTTGTTGGCTCTGTTGCGTAAAAAACGGTGTGCTCTTTTTGGCCATGTGGAGCAGCCATATATTTAGGCTATGTGAGCAGCCAATAGCAGCATTGCTGATCAAGGTTTCTACTATCGATACATAGCCCCTTTTAGACCAACGCATAACTCAATCCAGCGATACTAATTATAAAGACATGGGTGTTCGAAGAACCGAATTAGCCAGATCATGATTAGCAAGATGATGTCATCTTGGATGTGTCATTTGATCTCGAATAAGCAACGTACGGAGAACGGGCCCCTGTACTTTTATTCAGTCATTATTTATTAATCATTTGGAGAAACGGAAAAAATCACTATATACAGCATACATGTAGTTAATGATAAATAACAGCCCTAACTCTAGGTCAATGTATTGCTGGAAATCCACATACTATATTATTCTCACCGAAAACAGAAAAACAACATGTACAACAAATGGTGGTATGTTTTGTGAGTTGAGAAAGATACAAAACAAACAATCAAACTACAGCAATGGACAGTCAAGTACTTTTCCATCATTTCTGAGAAAAGACATGATGCATCATTATAAACATTGGTGTTCCACATAAACACATGACTGACAATAATTAGCACTGTTGTCATGTCAAATTGGCACAATGCAATTTGAACTGTACCACATACCCAGGCAATACAAAGGAATACATTACTTCTGGTCATGCAATACCAGATTCTATTGACTTTAATTTGAACCTTTCTTTCAGAATGTAAACATTTTAAAGCTGAGGTCTACTGTTTTTCCTCATTGTTCTTAAAAATGTTTTCCAAGATGGGTTCACAGCATTTAATGCTAAGCTTGACAATCCGGCATAGAATCTCAGACTGAATGTTGAATCTCCTGATACTCACTGCAAGGTATTACCTCCTCCACTCTTGGTCACCAGTAAGCTCCCGTCTCCATGGTGCTCCATCTGTACCGCCCTCGGGCAAGACTGACGCACATGCCCACCAATGGGCCATTTTTTTCTACTCTTCTCTATCCTCCTGCCTAATTTCTTTCCATCTCCCACCACCTTGCAAGAACAGGCTTGATTTCACCATCTTACAAAGCCAGGCATCATCTGTCAAACTGGCGCTAAATCCCAAGTCTTAACCTGGGTGATTATTTCTGTCCCCTTCCTCACAATTAATAGCATTTTGCCGGTAAAAATGGACATACACACACAAACACATAAACGTGCACCCCCTCATCCCCCGACAGACACAGAAACACACTCACTCATATAGAAGCCTATATTCATATAGATACACACATTCACTTACACATTCATTTTCACAAAGGCTTTGCACACACCTACAACTGGCCCCATGTTGCAACAGCCTGAGATACCACGACATGAATCACACACATTTATTGGTAAAATGATGTCAGAGAAAAATACAAATGGCTGAGAGGAGGTAGGAGAAAATGGGAGAAAACTAGCCTGGCTGCCAGCCCAACTTATCCCCACCCACAAAAAAATTTGGTCGGGAAGTTGGGTCTGGGGGGGCACGTTTGGGGAAAAACTATGTCCGAACAGGAGCTGTTCGGACCAATGAAATTGTCAGGGCGAGCTTTATACGATGATAGACAGATGATCAACAGTAACGTAATCAACAACGTCACGAAAGAGCGCTTGGGTTGAATTTGTTTTCAACAAACAACATATTACGTTGCTCTGATTGGTTGTAGGTCTATCCGATTGAGCGAAGAGGCATTTGTTTTATGAGTTTGGTTGAAACATGCCCCATAGTCACAGCCCAACGGAGAGTCATCAGACTCATATTCTGACTAGAATTATGAGTATGACAACGTCAGGCTAGGAGAAAACCAGACAGATGCACAAAATGGTGATATATAGTACAGTACTTTACTCTGAGAGGTCCTGTCAAAAGTCTACAGAATGCAGACACCCAATAGTTATGTCCCCTCCTGTCCTGTGTTCATGCACGACTGTCTGGCCACGCACAGCTCCAAGATCATTCTCAAGTTCTCAGATGACACCACCAACGTCAACGTCTTGGTAGGAAAACAACCTCTCTCTCCATACATCGATGGAGCTAGTTGAGAGAGTCTACTATTTCAAGCTTCTCCATGTGTTGATCAGCGATGACCTTTCTTGGTCCAGGCAATCAGACGTGGCATTGATAATCTGCAAAAAAGCGCCTTTATTTCTTAAGGAGACTCAGGAAGTTTGGTATGTCAAAACTCACCAACTCCTACAGGTGCACCATTGCATCATTACATCACAGTTGCGTCACTTCCTGGTATAACAGCTGCTTCACCACTAATGACTACAGCAGCCCAGCCTACAGTATGGACTATTCTTGTTGCTGCCTTCTGGTAGATGGTATCGGAGCATAAGAGCAAGGATTACCAGTCTCACAAACAGTTTTTTCCTCCAGACCGTCAGGCTACGCAACAGGCATCCTTAATCTATTTAACGTAGATATCCCTATTAAATGTACACATCCATCTGCACTCTAACACCTCATATTTATATCAATATCATTCTCTGCAACTGTATATATTTCCCATCTCTGCTGCTTGTGTTGTTTTTTGCTCTAGATGGTTCTAGAAGTCACATTTTCTATGCCGGCTTTGTTGCTTGCCATTTTGTGACAATTTAATTGTTCAGGATGACTTGAATTACACTGCACACATGATAAATAAATCACTTGACTCTTGACTTGACACCCTGTTGTTTATTCATAATTCTACACATTTTCTGTAACTTTTCGTTCTTTCCAGTTGTGAAAATATTAGCCTAGAATGAGCAGCTGCCTGCAAGAGCTTGCATTAAACATTTATTTAAAAAATTAACTTTGCTCTGCTTGAAATGTATCAGTAAGATTGACTCATACCCATTCAAGCCTAGAAGAGCCTTGATGTTGAAATGTTTTCAATGCATACAAACATACATAAAATATGCTCCCACAACACAGCACAACACAAATACTCTACATAGCTAGGGTCAACATGGTTTGGCCCAGTTCTTTCATAGCTTCAGGATTTTGCGTTTGTCTCCTCCAGCATCTTCCATTTGTCCAGTATGCCACTATCACAGGGGCAAGACAGCAGGGGGGTCTGGCTCTGATAGGCCAGCTCAGATGGTCTGGCGCCAAGGCTACTGTGGAGGGAACGGCTGCTTGGTGAAAAGAGATGAGTGGGTGAAAGGGAGAGAAGGGGAGAGAGAGATAGAAAGATAGAGAGAAAGAAGGTGAGTTTGGGAAGGAGCACAGAGAGAGAGAGAGAGCTAGCTGTATCTACACTCCCACTGACGGAAGGCTTTTCTGTTTTGTTGGGAACTAGACGGAACAGCCAGCTCCCAGCAGCCTCTACTCCTTTATCATTCTGTTTTCTTCTCACTCTCTGTGCCCAGCCAGAGCCAGTGACTGATAGTACTGTTTCCAGCTCATGTCTGTCCTATTGTCCATGTTTAGAACCTTGTGTCACCTCCTGATTTGCCTTCTACAGTATGTTGTTTCTTATCCCCAAAGCCCCAGCCCCACCTCCACCCCAACCTCAGCCACTCTCCAAAGTAATTCATTCTTAGTTTCTTCTTTCCCTATGTCTCAAGAGTGGTCCGTAATAAGAATGCACAACATGGTGGGGGAGGCTTTTACATCCCTTTACTGTCTCCACTCATCCCTCTAGCTGAAGGGCATGAGAGGTAGCCGTCAGCGGACATGATGTAACAACCAAAGGGCTGCAGTGATATTATATACTTACTTCTCATCCTCCACTGTCAAAACATGATAGTATTAGGGGAAGGGGATTCCTCAATTTTGAGGGATAACATTTTTAACGTCTGTGAGCGTAAGTGAAAAAAACAGACTTATAGAATTCAATGTTATGGAAGGTTAAAGTTGAAAGACCAAAAGGTTTGACTCATTCTCACTGTTGTTTTGCCATTCATATCCCCTTCACCTTGGGATGAATATTCTGAAGGACCGTAGACAACCAGCCACATGAACCATCATGGGCTCACAAGCTTATTGTACATTCTCTTTAGCTGTAGCAAAACAGAATGTACTGTAAGGAAAGATCAGAATGGTTTGCAAAAGTCACAAGGAAAAGCCACTCCAATCTGTCGCTGTGGAAGTAAGATGGAGAAAAAGAGGAAAAGAGTGAGATACATTTGTAGTGTGGGGACACACATCCAACACAGCTCAGAGAGAGGTTCATATCAGCCCAGTCTCATTCACATTATGAAGTTGTCTGAGTCGCAAAATAGAGTGAGCGAGCGTGTGACAAAACAGAAAGAGAACTCTTTGAAGACGGCTTGTTATGGGAAGCCATTTCCATAGGCTTCCCATTGGGAGGTAGAATTTAGCAGCAGCTTGACTGAGGCTTTGCAAGAAGGGAAAGGCCTGGACAGCAAGTGCGACAGGCTTAGTCTGCATCCGAGTCCGGTGCAGGGATTTAGATGGAATCCAATGTGGCAGGAAGATGATCCATTTGTTTGACAGTGCTTGTGGACAGATGATGAAAATGTTGCATATTATTGTTATGAGGGGAAAACTGTTAATTTGTGTATTTCGTCTAATGACAAGGGTTTGTTGGGATGCTTGTATTCTGAAAAATCATAAAATGAGAGTGTAAACACTGAATTGTTGCATAAATTGATGTGGGCATTTAGCTAAATATAAGGTATGCCTTCTCATGTGAGCTCCTGCTATTTGAACATCTCTTGTCTTATTTACGGAGAATCCATGGAATCTAGAGACCACAGAATCTATTAAAACAGTATTTATTTCCCAGCACAGATGTTGCAGATGCATGTAAACATAAGCTCTTTCTCTCTTACACACACAATCCACTCAATTATATACACTCTCAGAATGTCACACACTCAGAATGTCATTTAAGCATAAGCACATATTGATTTACAGTGTAAAGGCAATCTACATTGTTACAAAGACAACTATTTACAAAAGCACACTAAATCCAATAAATCTTATAAAGTGTTCTCTCTGCTTCCACAAAAATATAGAACTTCTTGGTCTCCTCAAAACTTGTGTGTCATATAGAAAAGAAAGTACGAGTGTAAGAAAGAGACAGTGAGATAGAGAGATTGAGAAGAGATGTTCTAAATGTTAAAGATGAGGGGCTGTCAATCAGACATTATTCATGCTTTGTGTCTCAGCAGGCTGATTATAACAACGGAGGTGGTTAGTTAGAGCAGGTGCCTGCTATGAGGGAACTCAAGGTCAGCCATGTGTGATAAAGCAGGCAAAGAGTCAGCATTTTGGGATGAAAGTGCACGAGAGTCAATATAAAACAGGTGCGTCTGTATTCTGGTGGCGCAGATCGGCGCTCAGACACCGTGTGAACTGTGACATCAGGTGTCTTCAGGTTCTCTGGCCCTGAAGCAGGCCTGCTTTGCTGGAACCCAACCAGGACCAGTCCAAACTTGGTCAAAATACTGTTACAGATTCACAAAACCTTTCTCTGTTTTGGATCATCTTTAACCCTTGTGTTCTCCTCGGGTCATTCTGACCCATCAGTCATTGTGACCCACCGTCGTTTGCGACAACTTTACCGCATACAAAAACAAAGTGAAGCATTTCTTTTAACCGTTGAGCTGTCTCAGACCCCCCACATTGCGAAGATTAAAAGAAAATTATTTTTATTTGCTTTTGTATTGGGTAAAATTGGGTAAACACAACGATGGTTCGTTATGAACCTTTTGGTCATGTGACCCGAAGGTAGCACAAGGGTTAAAAAATAAAATAAATGTATGATTCGGCTAACTCAAGGTTGTTTCAAAAGACAGAAAGATGGAAATATGTTTCTGGCAAAACCAGTAATAATTCAAGAAGTTCCAGAAACATTCAAAGCTCAGAGGCTAAAAGGCTAAAAGGCAAAGTCGAGCAAGATGTTCTGACAGCAATTTTAAATAATTCTAACTTTTTCATTTTTAAACAGGCACATAGGTATACTTTAAGGGTCTACTCTCTCTCTCTTACCTACCCTTACCTACCACAGGCATATACAATTCTAAAAAGAGAGGATCGTGTGCACACGTACGCCTGAGTGCATAGAGAAAGTAAAAACGGAGGTATGACTCAGGCTTACTGTATGTGTTCTAAAACAACCCAATGTTTGATCTATTTTGAATTTGACCTTTCCCCACCCCAACCTGTAGCTACTTACAGACAATGTTTGCCATAAATATGTATTATAATACAAGGACACCATAATGATTGATACGGCTGAGGCCAGCCACACTGTTCTGTGAGGCCCGTCATAACAGGTCTCCCTGGATTTATTAACCTGTGCATTATTCAAAACATTCAATTCAATAAGCCACATAGTGTGAGTCAGACTGACTGAATAAAAAAGGACAGAAACGACAATTTCACGTTCTCGTTACAGAGCTATTTTCAGACGGGGTGTCATTAAATAAAATGGGGAAAGCAATCCCTCCCTCTCTCCTCTCTGAAATGCTAACTTCACACAAACATTGACAGAGCTCAGACCTCTGTGTCAATCAGTAGTGTGAACGTCTGATCTGGCCGTAAAACAGATATTTATTTAATGTTTATTTCAGGCGCAATGGCCCATACATGAATACATTACATACAAGAGACATGAATCTCCTTATCTAAAAAATGCTTAATTAAAAACAACACATGGCCTATGTACAGTGTAGCAGTAGTTTCTCCAAAACTGGCTCCTGGTAAAAGCGTCTGAGGATAACAGGATCCTAACTGTCATTCCCAGACGCCAGGAGGCGAGCCGCAAATGAATGGGTCAGCTTTCGCCTCATGGCGTCAAGACGCAGCTGCGCAAAGAGCCAGCTGTTGCTGCTATAATCTTAAAATTACTGCTGATAATCTTAAAATCGTGATAGGCAACTCTGAGTCTCTGCAGCGCACCAGCACTATGGTTGCACAATACAAGGGAGAGCAGTGTGCCATAAACAGGATTCGCTTCGCCTCAGTAGAGCATTTGCCAAATGTTCGGGTTACAGTGTTAACTTTTGTATACAACTGGCGAGTTTGCGCGCGAATAGAGCTATCGTCAATGAGATCTGGTGTGATTTGAAAACCGAGATAGGTCACAGAAAGACCATAGGGCAAAGGCGTGCCGTAAAGCTTCACTGAGGGTGGTGTTCCGGGCAAGCGACATCGGTGACAGGGAAAATACATGCAGTTTGTCTTTTTATCACAAAAAGTAATGTAATGTCTTTCAGTACCAAAGGCCTCACAAATATGAATCAGTTTCTGCAGAGCCTTTACTGACAGACATATCAGGCAAATATCAGCATACAATAAATGATAACAGGGATATTCCCAATAAAGCAGCCAGCATTGGTGGCATTTAGCTTCCAAGTAAGGTTCAAAACATACGTATTGAACAGTAGACTCCCCTGGGGGACACCGTTACCAGGGCTAAAGCTGACCGAAACTGTAGTCCCCCAGCACACCCTGAAGGATAACCTATAAAACCAATGTAATGGTTCAATTGCTTGCTCTAAACTAAGGATCTGGAATGGGACTTCAGTGACTACCGGTAAACTTCACAAACTTAAGTATCATGAATTTATTACATACATCTAAAAACAGCAGATCGTGGGTCTAGTGCCCTAATACAGCATGTGCTCCATAAGCTAATTCACATACACCACGGTAAAATAAGCACTGCAAAACACCAGTCAACGTGTTAACACTACACACTTAGGTTACACACACGTCTAAGTGTAGCTAACTACAGGTACAACACTGCTTAAGACACTGACCATACATCTACCATTAAAACAAAGTAATACAAAAGTTTAAAAGGTACAAATAAGACAAGGATCGCAACTTCACCAGTCCATATTAATGATTAATCGCTCCGCTGTATGTATGGACAGAAAGTTCCTTAAATAGGGAAGGTAGCTGCCAGGCCGTTGCCCTGGAGGGTGGTGCTGTGATCGCCAGGCGGTAGATGTGGGATCGGCAGTCTCCCGCTGCATGGAGATGAGGGTCAACTCACTGTTTCTTTGCGTTCCCACCCCAGCCAAAACAGAGGGGGCGAAAAACCAAGGCAGACACTGTCCCCATAAAACTCTTTCAACGCGAGACATATTTGGACAGGACTATTCCCTTCTCTGTTGTCCAAAGTCAACATTTGTCTTTTAGTTTCCCCCTCTAAAACAATTAAAAGTCGAGCTGTACATTTTTGGCACTTTACACATTTTAAACAGCCTTCAAATTTACTTGCCACTCCCCCAACCCAACATCTGAATTTCTACCACAGAATTTTTTCCCTACATGTTTACGGAAAAGAAAGGTGGCATAAACATTGCCATAAATCCAGGTGGTGCCTCATGTATCTCATCTACAGACATTGTTTAGTAAACACAGTTGTTATTGGAACCCAAACCAGATCCTGCCGACTACGCCAGTTTTAATGGTTCGATTGCTTACTCTAAACTAAGGATCTGGAATGGGACTTCAGTGACCACCAGTAAACTTCACAAACTTAAGTAGCATGAATTTATTACATACATCTAAAAACAGCAGATCGTAGGTCTAGTGCCCTAATACAGCATATGCTCTATGAGCCAATTCACATACACCATGGTAAAATAAGCACTGCAAAACACCCGTCAACGTGTTAACACGACACACATAGGTTAACACACGCACACAACATAGCCACACGCACTCCAAACGGCAGTGAGGTTACACAGCAAGCCAAGGTCTAAGTGTAGCAAACTACAGGTACACACTGCTTAAGACACTGACCATACATCTACCATTAAAACAAAAAGTAATACAAAAGTTTAAAAGGTACAAATAAGACAAGGATCGCAACTTCACCAGTCCATATTAATGATTAATTGCTTCCCTGTTCGCTCAACTTCGTCACAGTACCAATGCCCACCCTCTTGCTGTGCCAACATGCCCTGTTTTTAAGGGGTGGGTCCTTAATTAATTGACATTGATTGTCTATCAGAAGCAGCTGCTGCCTAGCCACCTACTGGAGGAGCTGAAGGCTCGACAGCATGCATTACACCAATATACAAAGGTACGTACTTAGTAGACAGGTACGTTTCTGTCAATCAATTTCTGAAACAGTGCATAATGGTTAACCTTATCAAATGCCTTAGAGGCATCAAGGAAACAAACGAATATGTTAGAGCCTCGTCTTTTAAAGTACGATATGATCTTAAGAGCAAAATGTCTGTACCATGATGTTTTTGAAAAGCAAATTGATCCGCTGGAGAGTGCTTCTCCAGGCGGTTGAGCAAAAGTGATTCAAACAATTTAAAAATGGGGCTAGAAATAGCAATGGGACAATAATTAGTCTTAATAGAAGGATTAAGATTTTGTATCTTGATTATTGGAATAAGAATGACCTTGAGTAGGATAGGGGAGACATGGCCATGCACTAACATGGCCGAAAACAAAAGGGACAACAGAACGGTAGACCGAGATCCCGCATGCTTTAAATGCTCAGCTACTGAGCCGTCAACATCGCACAACTTCCCATTGGGTAGCTTATTAAATGCTGCGCCTACTTCAGGTACAGGTGCTGACATACTGGGGTTATAGCTGACGTCTGTGTTAATTGTGACATCTAAAGATGACTTACAATCGTAAGGACCAACAGAGTTCAGTAGTGAGTCATAATGTTGCCTCCACATACTGGCAATATCGGACGCTCCACTGTGACCATCAATATTGCAAGGAAGGTTAGACTTGGAGCCATTTTGAGACCGTAGGATTGAGATATTAATACTCACACATGTTTCCCGCAACAGGATGCTGAAACGGACTGGCACAGCCACCTCTCAAGTGTAGGTCTGAAACAGACACACATAAAAGACTAACAAACACATCTGCATACACACAGAGTACATGCAAAAAAACTCAGAAACTCCCTGAGCTCCCACGCTTCTGATTGCGCCATCCTACTACCTAAGTCACTGAAATAGTCTTTTGCATTTGCACAATCTAAAATCCGGCACTCTTGGAACTGATTCCCTGGACCATGATCCTATGCAAAGAAGACAGATATAATCAAAACAAACCCATCAACAGGGCTGAGCATCTTTTACACTTAGGCCAGGGCACCGAGTCACCCATTTACATGGTCTTGGACATTCAGAGCCAAGGACATACTGTACCAATCCATATTGGACTGTGCAAATATTGCGTAAGAAATATTAATGCTTTGTATTTTGTTCAGATCTGATTGTCAACATAATAATGATGTAAGACAATAATTATTTCTATTCATTTTATTAAGATATGAGATGTTTTCATAAAGGGAAGGCATTATAAGCATGAGCTTCAGCCTACACCTGTTTCAGACTGCTGTAAATATGCTTTTGTTTGCCAGCTCAACTGTGTGAAAATAAGTTGTTTGTCTGAAATAAACCAAACCAAACCAAAATATGAATCTTATGTCATATATTAATTTGATGATTGATTAATATACCTCTACACCGACAATAAACTTGTCTGTTATGAAACAGGCCGGTTGAATATGTTGTATAGCAAGCAGATCATTACATTTTACCGACTGAAATTATGAAGTATCTTCAGCCAAAGAGTTTCCTCACATCTGAGGGCAGAATGAGGGAGGAAAATTTAAAAGAAATCCATGACTTCATAGATTTTCTGTGTTTTAGTGAATTCCCCAAGGCCTCCAAAAAAAGGCCAAACATGCCTCTCTGAAAGTAATAATTAAACAGAGGTGTACCTTACTTAAGTAGACATTTTGGGTATCTATACTTTACTGAAGTAATTATTTTTCAGCCGACTTTATACTTCTACTCCTTACATTTTCACGCAATTATCTGTACTTTCTACTCCTTATAATTAAAAAATAGCCGCGTTACTCCAATATCGGTTCGGCTTTTCATCGTTCAAAAATACACATAAAGAAAAACTATCCAGAAAAATCACGCCATCCGGATAGAGTGAATTTGATTGTGGTTGGATGAGAAGTATAAACATATACCATTCCGACACCCTATTGGTTTATACGTGATCCATCACCTGCACATGACACAAATCACATCAAACTCCGGAAAGAAAATAGCAGACGTATGTAGCAGCGTATGAAGATGTCCGCGGCAGATTCAAGAGAACTAGAGCAAAAATGTCCTAATCAAGCACCAGCGGTGACGTTGGTAGCTAGGAAGATTAGCCAACCCTTCTACATCCCTGGCCGTACCTGGAAGAATTTCTTGACATGTTAGATGCAAAAACAACTCCTTTCGAATGCGCTGCAAGCTCTGCTCACCCAAGTAGGCTACCACGAGCAAATGGCTTTCACAAACTCGCCGTCTAATTTGAATAAAGGCTATTGTTAACATGCCTCTGAAGTTTGACTTTTTGCACCATTACAATACTTATAGGCAACTAGTAAATCATATCTTCCACTCCACTACTGTCAAAGTTCGTCAGCCCACTGAGGGAAGGGAATACAGTATCAGCCAATGCTAGCTTTCATGAATTATGAATGGATTTGTGAAAATACAGAATGTGTCTGGACACCACAACGTTCAGGGTAAACCCCTTAAAATTCTAAATAAAATAAAATGACACACACACACACAATTTGTCTTCAACCAGACAAAACAATAAGCTGCATTGTCTGTCCTGTGTTGAATGTGTTCCTGTAATCGCCCTCAACAGTCAACACAGACACAAACACACACAAACTCACAGGTATAGATTCTTTCTGAGGTGAGGAATGAACACAGCAGCAGCAAGGATTAATCTTGCTCAGACATGCGTCCATGGGCATAAATTAGTCAGAACATGTCTTGGACTGCCATGGAACTCTGTTCTGGGACTAGGGAGTCCATAAGGAGTCCCCCAGGTCCTTGAATGTTAAGCAATCCAATCGACAATGCAGTGCTTCAGAACTCTCCACTGGAACCAGGCTCTTCTGATGGTCTAAGATGTAGCACTACCTTTTCCAACACACATGAGCAGTGACTATGCAGTCACACAGTAAATGGGTTCTCCTGCCTGGATCTGATTCCTTCCTGGTTCCCCTGGGACCTTATTTTTTCAACGCTAGATGTGAAATGAATGTGCAATACATCACACAACCATATCACACCCAGATATACCCAGACATATCACACACGCAGATAGAGTGCGGCTTGTCTGGTTTGTTATATGTTTGGAAACTGCAAGTGGCAGCTCGGATCTTAGACGGATTCGAGAGACTGCAGATAGAGTGTGGCTATTCTGTTTCAGACATACTTCCGTTTCAAGAGCAAGTGGACCAAGTACCAACATAGAACTATTTTACTTCACTAGGAATATGTTGTTCAGTGATTGTTTTACTGTGCATATGGACAGGAACTCTGGTCATTTTCGAATTTGTTTATATATTTCCCTGTGAAATCTACATCTGACTGCACTCAGAAGGTCAAGAGAGCTAAATAGTCACAGCTAAACAGATCATGCACAGTAGGAGAAGAGGAGGTCAAGGCAAACTGAGGGACTTGTACTCCTGCTGCTTTGCTCATCCCTTTCTCCCCCCTTTTCCCCTTCTACTGCTTTCCGTTTCTCAAAGCAGACAGACACATGTGAGGGAAAAAGGCACATCAGCCGTGACTGAGGAGTAAGAGGAGCAAAACTGGTCCAAAATGGTTCAGTGCATTCCCGTGGTGCTGCCTGAGAGGGTCCGAGTCACAGAGGGTGACACTCTGCAGCTAAAGACAGGAAGCGCAGAAGGTCGCACTTCCTCTGGAGACAACCGCAGTTTACAGACCCACATTTCAATGTGACCCCAGAGAATTAATGAGCTCGCTTTTCCAAAGCAAAAAAAATCACTGATTGCATACCATATAAACGGACTGAACACTAGTTTTGGTATGGCACACTCTTTTAATTAAGTACACTATATAATGGTATATTATCAAACAACTGAGGACCAGGTCCATATTACACAATGCACACATATAACAACACAGTTAAAAATATATGTTCTCAGTTGTAGGGATTGACAATCCAACACTGATAGGGAGGTTTCTGAAGAAGGTAGACCGGAAGGAGTCACGACAACGAAAAGGAGTTTGATTCTTTGGTTTATTAGTAGAGTATCCGGATCACACAATCAGTTCAAGACAAACTGATGGCATGAGTGACAAACATCTCTCTTCAGAGAGCTTAAATACAGTTGCTGGACATATTCAGATATAGAATGCACAGAATTGCTTCCTTAACAGGTCTTCAGTGGTCAGTACACTGATACACTAGAGCATACTAGCAGGTGAACTGATCGTTAATCACATAAGCTCTGTTTTGTCCATAATTTGCCTCACAGTCTCCTAACTGTCTGGACTGTGTGCTATATTCTGCTCGGTGGGAGTCTCGCTTCACAACCTTTGACCTTAAAGATACTAAGGCTACACAGAAAATCTGCATATCAAACACCAATAGTGTTGGTTTGAATCCTCTCTATTGAATTCCTGTCTGACCTTGTCTGACAATTTAGATTGTGGACATGGAGAGAGAGTGGCTTTTCCTGAGACTGAATATCAATACAAAAAATCAGCCTGACAGAACCTCTGCCAGCATCCAGTAATAATGGACCAGTCAAGGAGGCAGGTAAGGAATAGACCTGGCCTGGTTAGAGGAAGGAACAGCTCACCACGACCAGTTTAGATATGGCTTTGCGCTTGCCATACAGGCGATGTCTCGGTTGTTGTGGTGCTTTTGTTCTCAAACATATGATACACATGTTGGCATTAACATCCCTACGCATATATACACAACACACACGCACACACACATACACACCAGCTTGAGCTTCTGCGTCTATTTTTCCAGTAGCAGTAGGGGAGTACTCAGGGTGTAACGGAAAAGCTCACAGAAGAGGGAGTGTGAACTCAGAGGAGACCGTCCCTCCCCTCCTGCCTATGTCAGTACTGGGATAATCATCATCCCCACCATCTGGTGTTCAGCCGAACCATAACACACTCTTTTAAGTCTGCGCACACCAGCAAGCTCCAGTAGACTCCAAATGTTTGTAAAAAAAAGCCCCATCCCTCTTCCTGTGCAGTGTGAGGTAAGATGAAGGGTTTGGAGGACAGCACTGATACTGCCCTGCCATCTGCTCAATCAGGGAAGTGAAGGGAGGTTTATTTTGGCTGTCTCAGCAGTGCCCTCTGCTGAATCTTCAGATGTGAAGTTTCAAATGCTGCTTCAAATTGAAGAAAATAGTGCATAGTGCTAGTAAAACAATTGGTGGCACACACACAGATTGAAATTATAGATAGGGCACAGTGCCCGTGATGATGTCGGTGACACACACAGATATCTGGAATTATAGATAGATAGTGCCGGTGATGCAGCTGGTGATGACAGTTCTTCTCAGTGGTTTTGGTACCCATATTTCTCAAACCACAAATGAAATTGCCTGTCATCTCTGAAGTACTTGTTTAACCTCCAAATCATCTATTCTAGTCAAATTGCCAATGCTGTGGTAGCCTACATTCATGCAATGATTATGTAGTGTTCATTTGTCTGCTGTTTCCTACGTTATCAATTGCTTATGTTATGTTGATGAATGTATTATATTGGTTCTCTGTTAAATTGTCTTACCACCACAAACATTTAGACATTTAGTTAATAACGGAAGTTATTACATGCACAATGGTTTAGCCAGTTGTCAAAATTGTTGGCCTAATTCACCAAAAAGCACTTGCATGTACAGTTCTGCCGACCTAGGAGGCTGAAGTAGTAGCAATAGTGCCCATGTCCGTGAAGCAGCTGGTGATTATAATGTGTAGTTGATTTGGTGTTAAGAGTTTGTACACATTTGCAATTTACAGGCAGTTTTGACATAAGTAAACACATTAATTTATGTAACAAAATTCATGAAAGTATATCCACTTTAAATTGTTGTTCTGTTAGCTAGCCACCTTTTCATTCATAAAGAAACCCTTTAGAAAGCAGAGATTCAGTGTTATGCCATCAGTCAGCACTATGGCCATATCGGTTGTAAAAGCGAATTACCTTCCAAATAACGAAACAGTATTTCCCTATTTTCCTTACTCATTAACTGCTTAGTTTCATTTCATTGTGAATGCCTTTGTTAATGTATCGTTCATTAACTAAACAAAATTCACTGAAGTTATCATACAGCCTCCGATACAGCCTCTTAGTGCACGTGCCACTGAAGCATGTGGTGTGAGGTATGACCAGAAGACCAATCAGAGCAAGGTTGTAAATATGGTGTCAACATTGGGGGAGACGAAATCTGCTGGGGAGTCTGAGGGTCCCCCCCTGAAAACTTTTAACGTTTAGTTATGAACATTAGATATGATAAATTTGTTATGATCATTTCAGACATTGTGCGTGGTTGCCAGTCGTGGCGTAGCACATTTATATTTAATTTATATTTTTGTATCAATATATTGGGGGGGACATTTTGACCAGATCTGAATATTGGAGGAGATGTTTCACCCCCAATATATAGTATGATTACGGCCCTGAATCAGTGAAGGGGCTGGGATGAGTTCCCATGATGCCCGTGGAGGCACATGAAAGATGGGGATTATTTAATTAACGATCCTCCGGTAGGAGGAAACCTATTGTTTTTGTTCTTTTTATTTTTATTATTAGGGAACCCTATTGTAATTGTTGGTATTATTAGGGTTCCTCCGTCAGGAGAAAACCTATTGTTTTTGTTAGTTTTATTAGGGTTCCTCCGTCAGGAGGATTTTCTAATTTGGCACAGTGATACTACATCCGAGTGGGTACCCCCACACCAACTATGGGCCACATCGGACCATAGGGGGCGCCACAGGAAACGCTCAAAAGTTCGATTTTCAAAGTGATAGCATTTCCACCCAATTGCTCCAATTCTTCTGAAACTTGGTGCACATGCCTCATTTTTCATGAGGAACAAAAAAGCCTCAAGGACCCATAAGGTCCGCCATGATGGCTTTTCCTGTACAGTGATAATTTTGGAAAACCTTAAAAATTCCTCTTCTCTTGAACCAAAGGTCTAATTGACTTGAAATTTTGTACAGTTATGTATCATTGATGTATTTAAAAACTGTACTTAAGGCAATTGAATCAAGTACAAAATGGCTGAAAGGGGTGTATTTATGTAAATGTCCACATTGCCTCAATATGTTTGTGTCACTAAATCAAATGTAGTTTTGAAGGATGGTTCAAACCTAATAGGCTTTAAGGTGACATACCTCCGAAGTACCATGCAAAGTTTCACCTTGATATGTCAAAATATGACTGAATTACAGCTGTTTGAACTTGGACCAAATCTGACAATGCTCACCATTGGAGAAACAGCTTTTTTTTGTACAGTAACTGAACATGCCAATACTCAACACTGAGAATAGCTCAGCGAGCTGGAACGATGACCAGCAAAGTATAAGGTCGTAGGTTTGAATCCAGCCACACTGAGTCTGTCTGAATTTGAATATATGTTTAGTTAAACAGGATGACATCATGCGCAAATTTCACCTTGATATGTCAAAACATCATTGAATTAGAGCTGTTTAAGCTTTGACCGAATCGAACAAGCCATGCTACAGGAGATAGGGCTTTTTTTTGTTGTTGACAGAAACTGACCTTAATTTATCAGCCTAGCGGGTAGCTCAATGGGTTGAAACGTTGTACTGCCAAGTGTACAGTCATTAGTTCGAATCTAGGCACAGGTTTTTGGCCTGTCATAATTTTGATTAGTTGTTTAGTTAAACAGGCAGACATCATTCGGAAATACCATGCGCAATTTCATGCAATTTCACTTGTCAACCGTTTCTTAACCTTTGTCCTAAAGCTGACCAAAAACTAATACTCATATCACGCAGTCGGAGCACAGCTAAATAATCAGCGTCAGCCACTTGGGTACCCAGGATGCAGTGGGGCATGTCCAAAAACGCAAAGACTTGTGGAAAATAGTTTGGTTACAAAAGCCGTGCGAGGGATTTCAGTTGTTGTGTTCGTTCAGTTTGATGTTTGTAATGTTATTGTTGGTTAGTTAATATAATCTTGTTGGTCACCCTGATTGTGTACATTGTGTAGTTTAATGGGACCAGAGAGTCGGCTGCTACACCGTCACAGGCTAATCTTGCAAGGAGCTGAACATGAGCTCTGCCTTAGCCCGGTTGTCCACATGACTTTAATTCGTTGTGCATTGACTGTGAGTCTGGAATTGTTTTTGGCCAAACATGAAGTCGTTTTGCTCTCTTGTTGTCCTAGTCTCGATCTTCTGCAGTGTACATGTTATTGTTATTGTATTATTATTATTCCTCTTCTCCTTGCGCCACAAAAGCTCAACATGGTATTGGTAACTAATTTTCTAATTTGGCAGAGTGATACTACATCTGAGTACATTGCCGCAATATGTTTGTGTCACTAAATCAAATGTATTTTTGAAGGATGGTTCAAACCTAATATGCTTTAAGGTGACATGCCTCTGAAGTACCATGCAAGGTTTCAGCTTGATATATCAAACTATGACTGAATTACCGCAGTTTGAACTTGGACCAAATCTGACAATGTTCGCCATTGGAGAAACAGCTTTTTTTTATTATACAGTTATTGAACTTTGTGTATTCCATACCTGGTAATGGTTCAATTGGCTGAGATGTTGTGCTGGTAAGCAAAGGGTTGTAGGTTTAAAACCAGTAAGAGGCATAGTTTTTATTCTGACAAAACGGTTTCTAATCTTCCGATCAATCCTCCGGTTGTAAAACATAGCAATGCGTGTTTAGTTGAGCCCATCACAACAGTCCGATCATCTATTTAGCGTGACTGTGTAAACCACTGCAAAACAAGCCAGGTTCACCACAGTAGCTAGTTACTTGTAGTCTACGCATGGTAGAGATAATGCTAATGGTTATCTCTAATGAAGTAAATTGATTGTTCAGGTGGATTCCTTGTCTGTTGCACAAATTCATTTCAGTAACCTAAGCCAGGACACATCCCCACTGATACTAGGCATGATTTGAAATTCCATGACAAAATTATGGCGCTCCAAGCAACCTTTTAAAAAAACTATAAGTAAGTTATTCTTTACAGCAGCAACCCAGTCATCCCATTGTCCCATTTTCATAGGAAATGTACAAGCAGTTTCAACTTTGGCTGAATCTAACAACGCTTACCACAGGAGAAATAGCTTACTTTTTAGTACAGTTACTGAACATGACACTATTCAACACTGACCCATAGCTCAATGGGCTGGGATGGTGACCTGTAAAGTATAAGGTAGTAGATTGGAATCCAACCATTATCTTTTGGCCTGTCATCATTTTGAATACTTGTTTAATCAAACAGGCAGACATCCTTCTGAAATACCATGTGCAATTTCATGCAATTTCACCTTGAAATGTCAAGGCTATTCTCGCACAATGACTAATATTAGGTGTGCGTCAACTGAGAGTCTTGAAAGAGATCAACTCAAGAAGAGTTTTAATATCCTATGAAAAATGTATACTCAGCCCTTACTAATTATGAAATCTCAGCAGTAGGCGTGTAGCTGAGAGGCTAGAGAGACAGACTTGTTACCTTATGTTATGAGTTCAAATCCCCGTTCAGCCTATTGTTGTGGGCCAAACATGAAGTTGTTTTGCTCTCTTGTTGTCCAGGTCTCGATCTTCTACAGTGTACATAATTATTATATTTTGCCATTTTGCGGAGGAACCCGCATTGCTTCTTGCAGTTATATTTGAACTTGGGATTGCTGATCCAAACAACATCCAACACCATCATGCTCTGCATTCCGTTGGATTATAAAAAGGAGACCTGCGAAATGTCAAACTTTCCAGTCCAGTTCTCCAGATAATTGTAGCAAACTAATAAAGACACACACACACACAGTCAGGAGGTACGGTTAAACAAGTAAGTATTTCCAAGAAATATGTTTTTAATGGATGGACAAAAGAAAATACATGCATGATGTGGCCAAAGTTGCTCTTGATAGAGGCCTTTGAGAGCATACCTACAGAGATCAACAACATATTTACACACCAAACTTTAAACACCTTCACCTGCAAGGAACACCAGTGAAGGTTGATGTTCAGTCTATATCAAAGCCCTCAATAATGACTTAAAACTGTCCTGTGATCTAAATTTAGAGGACAAATAGAAGAGAGAGAGAGAGAGAGAGAGAGAGAGAGAGATGAGTAGTTATATTAGTACATACATTTACTAAAGCTCGGTGTGTATTACAATGCAACAATTTAGTTTTTTTTTTTTTTACAGTATAACCGCATTTGCAGGTCACAATGTGCTTAATTTATAATCCGACACTCCAGCACCAAAATGTTCTATTGAGTGCATTACTTAGATAGTTGGCAAAAATAAAATGGCATCCAAAATTCACACTATGGGACATTCAGAAACAATGACAGGGTGTTGAGTGTCCTGTGTTTACAACCAATCTAGTGCAATTACTTAAAATCAGCAATAGTGCTTGGATGGGAAATACCTAGCATATTAATGGCATGTTGCACCCTCAAAGATTAAAAATTTTCCCAACATGCACTTTGTTCCTCAGATAGGGCTTTCTCAGATTCAAGCTATCTAAGGGGACCTCTTGTTCACCATGCCCCACAGACATTCTGGAAGTAATACAATTGTTGATTCAATTAAATGTGCAATGTGACTATTAGCTAATTAATGTTTTGAAAAGGGCTGTGTGTTCCTACAATAATAGGCCCCCTGTTCTCCCCTGGGCACACAGCATGCTGCTGGCAGATAAGAAGCACTTCTTCTCGCTGTACTGATATTGTCACAGGTGGGGGGCGCTGGGGCCTCCAGTTAATCTAAATCGTTACTCTGAGGAGCAAACCGTATCCCCACCCCAAAGATGATGTCGGGACTCAAGGAATCAGGATTTAAAAGTTATGACTTTATAAAATATTAAAAAGCATTCTTTAATGCCAGGTTCTAGGGGCTCTGGCAGGGGGAGAGGGGGAACTTAAAAGCCTAGGAGGCTATTTACGAGATGACGGGGATGGGGCTGCGTGGGGTAGTCCGTGGCACGGCGGTGGTCCTCCAGCAGGGGATCTGGAGGCTGCTAACGAGTGGTACGTCAAACAACGTTAGAGGCTACGTGCATCCAGCCACCCGGAGCTGTAGTGTGATTTAACAGTGAAGAAACTGTAAACTTTAAACGTCACGGCAGAACAATGTCACTCAACACAGTGGGCTCACGTGCACAACTGGAACAAACAGTCTGGGCAGCAAGCTCCACGATCTGGCTGGGTAGGGCACAATGTATGCCAGGAGAGCAAGTGTATAGTTGACACACCAGGGAACAACAAGTAGCGTCCTCGAAATTAGTACAACTCCGGTCAACTGTTAGCTGACGGCTAACCTGCGATTTACAGTCTTTAGTTTGACAAAGAGGTAGGCAACTTAGCGACACGGTCGTTTGTAGTCTTTATCCCGGACTTCCGCGAGGAATGCAACTGGGGAGGGTTCATCAATCACGGCATGCTACTTCTGGTTGCAAGAGGATATCACCAAGCAAAAAAAGTTCAAATTCTGCTGCTGCTGCTGTTGTTCCTGATTGAACTCCATCCATGCTATGCACCCATTGCCCCTTCCCTCTCTTTTCCCTCTCTTCCCTCCTCTCGATGCTGAATTTTCTTCAGCAGGGCCAATATGGTCCTAATGAAAATCCACTGGCTGAGGTCCGGGAGTGGGGAATTGTTTAAGAGCCTGGGTCTCAGAGCTGATTGATGTTCATGGTAACAGTTTATTTCATTTGATACAATGCGTTGGAAATCATACTCATATCACAAAGGAAAAAAGTAACATATGTGATGAGTTCCACCTAGAATAGCCCTATATTTAGCCCTACAGCCTATTTCTAAAAAACAAGTGGAAGGAATACTATACAGTGATAGAATACATTTCCGTTAAGTTTGCATCATGTCTCTGATTCTTATCTGACTTTCTGCCCATAGATTCTGCCACTGCAATGCCTTAGCTCACACGCTCGTAACCATATAAATCTATGCTCGCGACTGGTTGTCGCAAAGTATGACATGTACAGCTAGTTGCAAGCTTGCACGAGGTCTCGGAGCTAGGGAAAAAAGAGCCACTGTTTAAAGCTAGACCGGAAGACACGGAAGTGGAAAGATGGCCCCGTCCAGTCTCGCGCTCTCGCTTCACTGCGCCACTGAGCACTTTCCATAGAAATCCATGGGGACGCCATCTTGCAAGACAAAAGTAGCTTACTCTAGTGATATTAACTCTATGGGTGGGGGCTTGGGGAACCCCGATGACAAACCCGCGCACGCTCTGGAGATTATCAGGTGAAACGAAACAATATCCAATCAGAAAGCAAGCTGAGAGAAGAAGGAAGCATAACAAACGCAGTCACGACGCAGCTCAAAGTTAAATCAGAGCCTGTTTAAGGAAAGCCTTGCCACTCCCTATTAAGCCCCATTGTACCGAATTTGGCTGCAGTTCCACCAGAGTTCCACTGGGGGTGATCGCGAGCGAGTGCCTGTTGAATGGGAGTCTATGGAGCTAATCGGCTACATTTGTCTCTTTCGCCTGATTGTCGTTGAGAAATCTCAGATTTGATTGTAGTTTTTGTATGTTCAACATGGATTAACGTCGAAAGTTGAATGAACGAGTACTTATGTCCTTTTGATTTCTTACAGGGTGAGTCATTGTTGCCCATAACACGCTAGCATTCTGCTAATGAATGCTGATTGGTTAGTAAAGGACTGATACGACCAGAGCTCCCGCTTGATGGCATCCGAAGAGGAATCAGAATGTCAGAGCATTAGCAACATTAGCAAGCCAAAACTCTTTCTAGCATGTGTATTGACAGGGAGAGCCTAACCTGTCAGCTGTGTTGTCGATGACCTGAGAGAAAAAAGTAAGTGACCAGAGCTTGCCATAAAGCAGTAGCTCTGGTCATACGATGTGTATGACGTCAATGACATTTTCAAAAGCTTTTTAGAACAGAAAGGCGACTTTAAAACAATCTAACAGCCAGCAGTGTGTATTTTGTTTGCTTCCCCTTTCGAATTCAGAATTCAAATTACTAGACAAAAAATTATATCCTGATAAAAGTGGATTTTGAGGGGTACCGCTCCATAGACCTCCATTCATTCTGCACTCGCTCATTAGCGCCCTCACATGGAACTTAAACCAGTTCAGAACCCGGAAGTTTCCCGAGAGTGGCAGTTCTCTCTATATTAGACATTCTCTGGTTAAATGAAATCGACTTGTGGCAACAGCAAACCGTTTTCTTTTTTTTCCCGTGAATTTTCTGTGAAAATCATTCCAAACACTATGATCGCATTTTCTTCATGCATATCGTCCGTCATGCTTATTCTTAATCTCGAGAGATTTTGCACATTTCTTGTGTTCACAGTCGGGACATAAATTGAAAATCTGTTTGTGCGTGGTGTGCTGTCTTCGTCACATCATGCCACATCACACACTATAGGAGCAAAACGGTTAAATCTAGGATTTGTTGTCCTCATGTTTGTGGTCTCTCACAGTTTGAAAATCTTATGAGATTAAAAAAATATTTGTGTGTCAGACATCCCAATCTGCAGAGACTCATTTCAGGGAGGTGACTTCTCTTGGCTTTATCTTTAAATTCAAAAGCGCATAGGCCATGGCTTTCATTTCAGTTCCATTTGAAATGCTAAATGACTAAATGTAGGCTGCCTCCCCTTTTTCCACCCCATCTCTGGGGAGTAGAACCCGATTTGTGAATTTAACGATGGGCTGGAGATCAAGGTGGAAGACTCAGTTTTACCTTTTTGTCTGGGACAAACTTATCTCCACCTGTGACCTATAAAATAGATGTGAAGGCCAGCACCGCGGAGCTCCACCGAGTGCCGACAAAACAACTGATTTAACTTAATGATCTATTCAGCTCTCCCCACTTAGATAGAGACACTATTGCAAATGTCTTTGCTCCAGGCCATGCTGTTTGGTGTGTGTGCTGGTAGTAGTGTGTGAGTTTCTCTTCATGTGTGTGTTTGTGTGTGTGGGAAGACCCCTGCACTTGATGCATAAGTTATTAACTGCCTTTATGAATTTGTAACTAGTCTTCAGTCATCAGTAGCCTATATCTGAAAAAGCATGGTCCTGAGGCAATGTTCTTAAAGTTAATGAGAGAATATGTTCCATCCACCACTAGAGCTGTCGGCTGACAGAGCCACATCACTCGTGATCAGATACTGAGTAGCGGACTGGCCATCGGGAGCACCGGGAAATTCCCGATGGGCCGAAGCACTTCTGGGCCGGAGAGGCGCTTGCCTTATTTTTTACTAATACAAATTTCGCCAGAAGATTGAGCGACACGGTTGGCCAGCAACACGGTTGGCCGTCCCCCTTTCCGCCAGGACGGTTGGTCTATTCCAAATGAACGTCTATGCAGCCCTTAGTGCCGCTTATACACAACAGTGACACTGACAGATCGAAAGCTCGCTAGTAGAGACAATGTAAAGATGGGAAACCAGGATAAAGGCCATTGCACTCTGAGTTCGAAATTTTCGTATGCGTTTATTTTGTCGTATTCGTCAGCCTAAAATTAGTCAGCCAAAGACACCTGGCACACTGAGTCCGATGCGTAGCCTATTTATTAAACGTTTGCGAAAAAAAACTGAAAAAAAACTAAATGGATTCGTCAAGCAGTGAGGCTGGTTTTGTTGCCCAGATGCACAGAGAGGAAGGAGAGTTTCATCTCCCTTATCAAGGAGCTCAGAAATTATCCGGAGAAATTTAAAATTTACCTCAAAATGTCAGTGGATCAGTTTGATTATCTAATGCAGTGGTTCTCAACCCTGTCCTCAGGGACCCCCTGTCCTGCTTGTTTAGATGTTTCGCTGCTCCAACACACCTGATTCAAATGCACGTTCGTTACCAGGCTTCTACAGAGCTAGATAACGACCCTTTTATTTGAATCAGGTGTGTTGGAGCAGGGAAACATCTAAAACATGCAGGACAGGGGGTCCCTGAGGACAAGTTTGAGAACCACTGATCTAATGTCATATATTATAACTTAACAGATATATTGTTATGTAGTTTATTGCAGTCATTTTAGGTGACCAGGGCACTGCATGTATTCTATTTGGCTAAAAGTAGGCTACAAGTAGGCCTATACTAGCAACTGAATGAATACACCCTGGTTGGGACGACGTTATCACTTTTGACAACGAATGAATGAATGAATGACATTAGCAACAAGCTATTATCTATCAAAATGCTGGCTACGAATGCGAAAAACGCAGAAAATCGAACCCGATCCGAAAGTTAAAGTGAGGTCGTTTTTTTTTTTTTACGTGCGAACATATCGGATACGAATTTCGGACTCAGTGTGCAAGGGCCTTATGAAACGTAAACGTAATTACCTTCACTTGACAATGTTTTATCAATTGAAAAATCGGCTATGTTTGTGTGTTTTACATAGAGCTCCAAAAACTATTTTTCGCTCAAATCAGCCAAACGAATTGGCTATGCGCGCTCGCATTAAGCGTGGAAGTCCCTAACTAGCATCACATCAGGCACATAATTTGCATTCATTAGAAGGGCGCTGGCTGTGGTGGCGTATACGGGACCGGTTCTGGTGGGCCGGTCTGGATCAAAGTCCAGCGCCTATTTTTACTCCCAGTCCGTCCCTGCAGATACTGGATCTATTTGGAAAACAAGTATTAAATGGGAAGACAATGAATGTGATTAACAAGTCAGCAGGCTAAACAAAGATGCAGAGAAGGAGAAAGTGTTCACAAAGAGAGACAGACAGTTAAGAGATTATCAAGCTGCCTGTGTTGGCTGTCCATTTCCTCTTGGCACCCTTGCCCCTGGCTGGGTTAATGACAAACGCAGGAAGGTCTTATCCTCACATCTTGTAACACAACCCAAGGTCACTTAGTGTAGAGAAGTGCTGGAAAGTAAGTGGTCTTTACAAATAATAATGATATTTTGCTAAAACCTTTTGTTGATTAAGTATGTGGTTTCGCAGTTGTGTAACAGATGTTGATTTAAGATTTGCATTGATATTTTGCTATGTTTACAAGACTAGCCATGAAGATTATTTTTACAGTATCTGCTAAGCAAATTTTTCTCTAAAAAAGAGACGTTTGTTACATCAAACTACCTTATAACATGATTTAGCTAAGTTCACACCTTCAGAACACTCCCACAACAGCATACTACCAATAGTAGTTTGTGGCGGAGAAAGTAAATGCAGGCATGTATAAAGCCACAACTGTAAAAGGAACTTCAAAACAAATAGATGAACAAGTGAGAAAACAGAAAGAGTGAACGTTTCTCAAAGCCCCGTCAGATGGAACAGATAGGTGGAGTTTGTCCACAACAAAAGCTGAACTATTACCTGTGCAGGCAGTTCTCTCCTTTGTTCCTCTGCTCTCACTCTCTCTGCCTTTCTGTGTCTTAAATATGATCATGCTAAAGTTCAATGCGCATAGGCAGGGACAATAGACAGGAGAAGGACATTGTGAAATTTTCTAGGAGGGGTGTTATTAAGTAGTTTCACCTTACTCATTCCCTGTTTAGGGACAAGTGAACCCACACCTGGGTAGCAACTGAGAAACAACACTAAATGTGAGTATGTTTTACATTCCAAAGTACAATATTGGTTGTACTTTTAAGAACTTTTCTGAGACCAAATTGTTATTTTCCAAGTGTGTTAGTGGAGCTGGGTTAATTTATAACTGCAAAATATGCTTATTAACTTTGAAAAGCAATAAGGAAAATAAAATGTTCTTGAGCTTGTTCTGTTGCTGAAGTTGCTGTGTCATGTTTTGAGAGACAGATCTTGACCTTGTCCGTCCCCCATTTTGTTCTAAGAAGGAAAACTTGTTTTGTATGTTTACATTTTATTAATGTTTATAATAATGTTCTAATCACGGACAAGTTGTTATGATAAGTGTATTGACCCAATGTGCGCTGTTTTTGTTGTTGTCTATAATCCTGATAGAATAAGACAGAAGGTCCAATTACCAACCAACCAAATATGACTATCAAGAAGACAGAGGTTCTCCGAAGGATTGTGTCCAAAGACGGCCATAACAATGTGCGCATTGACAATGTGGAGGGCATGGTCAAACTTTATCTTCACGATATCTGGACCACAGTAGTAGACATGAAATGGCGCTATAAACTCACTCTTTTCGCCTCCACCTTTGTCATGACCTGGTTCATCTTCGGCGTCATCTTCTTCTTCATTGGCATGGGCAATGGCGATTTTAACTCTGAGCTGCCCTCCAATCACACTCCTTGTGTCATGAACGTGGAGACTTTGACCGGTGCCTTTCTCTTCTCACTGGAATCTCAGACCACCATTGGCTACGGCTTCCGCTACATTTCTGAAGAGTGCCCGCTCGCCATTTTCACCCTGGTGGCACAGCTGGTCATCACTGGCCTGGCGGAGATCTTTGTGACGGGCGCCTTCCTGGCCAAGCTGGCACGCCCAAAGAAGCGGGCGGAAACCATAAAATTCAGCAAGTGGGCAGTGGTGTGCCGTCATGAGGGGAAGACATGTCTGATGGTGCGGGTGGCCAACATGAGAAAGAGCCTGCTGATTCAGTGCCAGCTGACAGGCAAACTGCTGAGCCCCAACATTACCGAAGAGGGCGAGAAGACGTTGATACACCAGACCAGCGTAGACTTCTACATGGACTCCAGCGGAGACTGCCCCTTCCTTATCCTGCCGCTCACCTTCTATCACGTGTTGGATGAAAGCAGCCCTCTGAAGGGCTTGACTGCCGAGAACCTGAAAACGCGTGACTTTGAGCTGCTGGTGACCCTCAACGCAACCATGGAGTCCACGGCCGCCACATGTCAGAGCCGCACCTCGTACATTCCTCAGGAGATTCTGTGGGGTTACGAGTTCAAGCCAGTGCTTTTCAGCACAGCCGGTGGACGATATGTTGCCGACTTTAACTACTTTGACAAGGTGCAGGGGAGCACCGACCCTGCAATTATCATTACTTGCAATAAAACGGAGAAACTGAAGCTTGAGGAAGAGTATAAGAAAGAATAGATAGGGGCACACTGGACTAAATTAGACTGTTATACAATAGCTAGTCTGTTCTCAATTCAATCTCAAAATGAATGTGTGTATTTTTGTTGTTGTTTCATCAGTTGTCGGTGTAAAATTTCTGAGTAAAAGAAGATATTCATCTGCAGAGTGAAAGTACAGTCTGGAAGCCAAACAAAAGAAGGCAAAGAAGAGCAAAACCAGAACTGGGTTTCAGGTGCTGGATTCCAATTGTAATTGAATTAATTCATAATTGTTACTGTATTACAACAAATGATCGTTATAAATCCTATATGATTACAGGAAAATAGATGTATAGTAAAATTGTAACAGATCATTTGGATAGTTGCATTTATTTTGTTTGACTGTAAAAGGCAGGTGGGTGTAGAATGAATCATGTTTTTAAGATAATGGATCTGATATGTTTTATTTTTAATAAACCATTGTCTTTAAAATGACATGTTTCATAATCTTTATAGACACAACCCACATATAGAACTTTGAGGTCACATGGCTCTCTTCCTCGTTGTTGTTGTGGCAACAATCAGCTGATGGGCCAGTGAGGATTATCACTGTTGGCACGCAGTTACTGTATTGGGTTTAAACAATGGCACCTGGCAACTTTTCTTGTCATGCAGGATAGAACACCACCTCCCCTGTGACCTTTGAAATATACATAAAAGGGACAGTATGTTGGTTGAAAATACTTTATTAGAAATGACACAGTAGAAAAATGTATCAAAGTATATCATTTTTATATTTTCTTTACATCATAAATCTCAGTATTTCAGTTCAGTTTAAATGTTTTTACAAGATTTGTCAGCTTAAAGGTGTTCTACCCAACTGATCTGCCATATCTTGCCTGGCCAACACAATCAGTTGTATATAAGTAAATATTGTTTATGTATGTAAACTGTATACAAAGCTTAATGCTGAAAGGCAAGAATGTTTTTGAATTTCTTATTGCCTACTTTTGGTCCACTTCAATGGCTTTTTCATCTGTATTTCTAGAAAAAACATTGTGTCTCTTAGGCTGTCTGAGATCAACTCGTAGTGTATAAATGCATAAGTTATATATTTATAATATAAAAAGAAATAAAACACTGACTTTAATACTTCAATCTAACAAACGCACAGCGTTCGCGACTCAGGAAGAAAAAAAAAATCATTTGCACTTTTTGTAAAATCTATTTAGAATTGAGAGTTTCTGTGGTAAGGCACTGGTCAAAAAAAAAAAAACAATTCCCCCTAAAAGGGTTGAGGTCATACACAATTTCATACGAATCCTGCATATTCCAGTTTTTTTTCTAGTCTTCAATTTCCCCAAATACAACACTGATGGAATGTTTTCAAGGCAAACTCTAAGAATAACAGTCAAGTAATATAACTTCCCTTTACATCCAAGAATGACATACTGTATGCATCATAATACTGATAATCCATGGCAGTTTATATACAAAGGAATAATAATATTTTCACATATTAAGTGTCGCTAGTCAGCCATTCATTCTGATATTCACTGTCATTCTGGTACTCGTTGCCCTCACGCCTTTGATCTCATATTGTCCTGTGAGTCCCAACCATAGAGATTAAACCTGTGTATACTATATACTGTATAGTGCCATGCAACATGCCCATCTTGCACTGATTTACCAAAGGTGGTTCCTGTACGTGCTTTGTTCACAGTTTTTCAACAGCTACCCATCCTTTATCAATCTGTGCACGCAAAGTATCACAAACGCCCATGATCCTTTTCTCACCTTCTCTCATCTCCCTTTATCATTACAGTCTTTGATATGTTTACTTCTTTAAATAAGGTGGTCTAATAGTTTAAACATATGTAAAAGTAACTATTCATGCAGCTATTGTATGTTTTTATATATGTATCGCTCTTTATTTTAAAATAACTTGATTTTGTAATGTTGTCCACTTACAACTACCTTGAATGTCTACTTATCTTTGCTAATCTTCCTTTCCCATATGTCCCATACTTCCCATAATGCCTGTTCGTTTAAGTATTCTATACCCCTGGTCATCGATTTTTATCATCGACTTATATCGTTATTTATGTACATTCTCTTATCCCTTCTCTTATTCCTTAAAAAAACTTTAGTCTTCCTCTTCAGCTCATGTCCTAGTATTACAGCATTTATCCCACTTTCCATCATTCTTCTTTGTTGATAATTTCCCCTTTGATAAGGACGGATTAAGCCCCATCTCTGCCTTGTTTTCATCCAGTTTATTTATTCAGGTTCACCACTAATGTGGCACCCTGAATGCCTCCCCTCTGGTAGGTCTAATAGTAGGTTCCCAGATGGGAGGGCATGTGTGCCGCTGGGTGCCTTGTGTTGGGGTAGATACCACCTGTGGGGGAGTTCCAGTAAGGGTTGGGGGTGGCAAAGAAGCTGGAAGAGGAGACTGGGAGTGCCTGAGGATGGGGTGTGACAAAGTTGACTTTCTGCTGGTGGGTGTGGTAGGTGCTTATGTAGGACAGATCAGAAGGGTACTTGTACATGGAAGATTCCGGGGGGTGGGGCTGCAGAGCCTGGGCGATGCCGTGGAAGTCGAACTTGTATGCGTAGCGTTTGCCGTGCACCTTGGTCATGATGTTTTTGTCGTAGTAGTAGCGCAGCGCGCGGCTCAGCTTGTCGTAGTTCATGTTGGGCTTGCTCTTGCGCTCGCCCCAGCGCCTCGCCACCTCGTCTGGGTCGGTCATCTTGAACTCCCCATTGGTGCCCTCCCAGGTGATGCAGCTGGAGTTCGCGCAGTCTGACAGAAGCTCCAGCAGGAACTGCCACAGCTGGATCTGACCAGAGCCTGAAGGAGAGACAGGAAGTCTAAACAGCCAATACTATGGACTGATGCAGAATGCCAAATACTGAACACATTTCCTAAATGTGATGTTAATATCCACAATATATTTGTACATTCAATTTATATGCATAAATATCAAATGTTTCTACATGTGACATGCTAGAGATAGACAGTCAAAATAGTGAGATAACAAAATCTAGAATTCATTGTTTATATTAATTGATGAGAACATTGATTTGGAGTTCCCCTTTAGCAATTTTGGACTGACTTTGACTGTCAACACATCAACTCACCTGGGTTAGCCAGCCTGCTACTTGTCGGTCCCAGAATCTGATAGGGATCTGAGAAATGGAAAAGCATGCATTACAAAATAACGAAGGTTTTCCTTGTTTTTAGTCGTTTTTTTTTTTTACAGAAAAGCACCTTACCTAGCTGTGGCCTCTGTTCCTCTGTTTTGGTCACAATGGCAGGGGATGGCTGGGAACCTTGAAGGATAAAGTTCCCAAAATATTAACAGTGTTTCCTTGAGGGCAAGTTTCCATGTGTATAGAGCGCTGAAATTCCTTCTTATCTTGGGTTATACAATTTCCTGTTAGTTGATTCCTCCCTCAAGGTTTTGTTTACATTTAATTGTGTCGGTTTTTCAGAACCTCCTGCACCCACTTGCATTTTGAAACATTTCCTTCACAGTTAATTGCCTATATATGAATATAAATGTATATATACCCGCAATGTTTGGGGCTATCTCGATGTTATGATCGGTGACCTATGCACTTTTGTAAAGCTCTCTCTTGGAAGTCGCTTTGGATAAAAGCGTCTGCTAAATGCATAAATGTAAATATATACATTAAAGAATATATTTGCAGTATATATGCTATAACTACTGATGTTTAAATGAATATCTAAAGACAAACCTTTGGTAGAAGGCACAGCTTGTGGAGGCCATCCAGACCTTCTGGCTGCTTCATATGTCAAATCTGTAAAGTTACAAACACAGTTAGGGCCCTATCTTGCACCCAGCGCAATTGACTTTTTCAAAGGCGCAAGAATCATTACTAGTTTGCACTCGACACAAAGCAGACTTTTCCCTCCACAGACGCACGTCGGTAAATCAGGGAATGACCTTGCGCTGCAGGGGGCGGTTCGGCGAAAAAAGGAGGCGTGTACCGGCGCAAACGTTCCCTGGTTGTGGAAGGCCTAGTGGGCAAGTATTAAGACTCCCCCGTGTGTCAACCACGCGTTATTAACGCCGACTTTGCATGCAAAGACGGCGTCCATTGCGCCGACTTCCATACAAAGTCAACGTCTTTTTCACCTCAAATTGAACTGTGCCACGTGACACCTTCAAAGCACGCTTCTAAATAATCGCGTGCTTTTTGAGACGTGTCTAGCAAACCACACAAAATGTACGCCTGGTTTGGCTCAATCAGCGTCTGGTTTTCCAAAAATAAAGTCTGCTTGCTTGAATCTCCGATGGGAAATTACGACAACATCATGTAACATCTAATATGCTAGTAAAGTAGATCTTAGGATGCTCGTGCGAGCTACTATCAAATACATGTTGGTTAGCTAGTTAGCTATTAGGATTAAGTTGGTGGTCACAATTGCAATGCTGTCTGGTTTGGAGCTGCCTCAGTATTGTGCGCAATTTGGTTTCACTACCAACATTCCTAAATGTAAGAGGCAAATGCGCAAACTTAGTTGGTAAGCCAAAAAGCACGAGTTTATTTAGACGCGTGCTTTGGAGGTGTCACGTGGCACAGTTAAATTTGAGGCTAAAAAAGACGCCGACTTTGTATGGAAGTCGGCGTTAATTATGCGAGAAGAATTTGAATGAGCAGCATGAGTGGGCAACTTAGTGCAATGAGAAAACTGCTCTGCCTTTCCCATACAATGTCACTTCTCTATCTTTTACGGCCCTGACGAGAACGTTGGTCTCCTCGGCTGTGAACTGTTCCTGGCCGGTTAGTAAGTAGTTAATATTAGTAAGTCGTTCATATTCTTAATATACAAACGTAATATACTAACCTCGACCGAAGTTCTTTATTATATGGCATTTTTAACTCTAAAGTCCTCTCACGGTGTGTTTCAGGTGTTGCCTAGCAATCAATTACTTTTGATAGAAAGCGGACAACACGGTTCTGCTAAAATGGGTACCGCTGCACTCTTACAGACAGCTGCACATAGACTTGCTGAACCAGCTGCTCATCATAGCCTAACGCCATTCATAGCCAAGTTGAAGAAAGAAGAACCATCTCCCAGTCCACACGAGGGATTCCTTCCCATGCCTAAGCTGTCTCCCAGTATGCACAGGGGGCCCTCCTCTGAGCCACAGCCTACACAAGACCTCGCCAAGTACTTAATGCGGCGAGAAATGGTGAGTTCAGACCTGCTACAGTTTGACGATCGCCCTGAACATATCTGGTCATGGAAAGCCTCCTTCCTCAGCGCCGCCCAGGACCTGAATCTGACATCCAGGGAAGAACTGGATCTACTGGTGAAGTGGCTCGGTGCACTCTCAGCAGAACAGGCACAGAGAATCCGCTCAGTGCACATCCTCAATCCCACCGCAGGCCTCCACATGGTGTGGCAACGTGTGGAGGAATGCTACGGGACACCAGAAGCCGTGGAAGATGCACTGCTCAAAAAGATCGAGGATTTCCAAAAGCTAAATACCAAAGACAACGCAAAATTCAGAGCTCGGTGATATCCTCCTAGAACTGGAGTGCGCCAAGGAAGAAGGATACCTACCAGGACTTGCCTTTCTGGATACAGCTCGCGGGGTGAACCCAATTGCAGAGAAGCTACCCTACAGCCTGCTAGAGAGATGGATATCGACCAGATCCAGGTTCAAAGAGGAACACGGCGTAGCCTTCCCTCCATTCTCCATCTTCTCACATTTTATCCGGCGACAGACTAAAGTGCGGAACGACCCAAGCTTCGCCTTCGCCACCTCCATTAGCCACACGTCACCAAAAGCAGAGAGTGCCTGTGAAATACGGCTACAAAGCCCCAGTAAGTGTGCACAAGACAGAGGTCTCACCTGAGTCCAGCTACAGTGACACCAGCTCTGCAGAGGAGAGGACAGGCGACCCAGACCGTGAGGTGTACTCTCAAAAGGTGTAGGACATCAGATCCAAGCCCATTGAAGAACGTGGGGCATACCTCAGAGACAACTGCATCTGCTTCAAGTGCTGTGGGTGAACTCAGCACATGGCAAAAGACTGCAAAGTTCCAACCAAATGTGCAGAGTGCAACAGCAAGAGACACATCACGGCTATGCACCCAAGCCCTCCTGTCTTCAACAACAGTGCCGTCACAGGGAAGGGGGAAAGTGGGGAGCCGGATGAAGACATGCCCACAGTCACTTCCAAGTGCACAGAGATTTGTGGAAATACAGACAGCCCACGCTCATGTGCCAAAATCTGCCTGATTAAAACCTGCTGGGAGAAAAGACAAAGCTGTCATGATGTATGCAGTGCTGGATGAACAGAGCAACAAGTCACTCGCGAAGACAGAGTTCTTCAACATCTTCAGCCTCTGAAGACCTGTGCGGGGACAACAGAGACCTCCGGCAGGCGTGTCAACAACTTCATGCTTAAATCTATGGATGGGAATCTACAACTACCCCTCCCCGTGCTAATCGAGTGTGACATGGTGCCGGATGACAGATCTGAAATTCCGTCCCCAGACGTCGCAAAGCACTACCCCCACCTACAGCCAGTGGCGCACAGGATTCCAGCTGTGGACCCAAATGCACCCATCCTCGTGCTCCTAGGAAGAGACATACTCAGAGTGCACAAGGTGCGTAAACAAATCAACTGGCCACACAACGCTCCCTATGCACAATGGCTTGACATGGGCTGGGTCATTGTGGGTGACGCCTGCCTGGGGACAGCCCACAAACCAGCCAAAGTTAACGTGTACAAAGCCAATGTGCTGCAAAAGGGACAAACATCTTTTCTCCATCCCTGTCCAAATAACATCCAGGTGAAGGAGAACTATAGCAACACACTGCAGCAACAAACCTCTCTGTCACTCCCCTGTGAGGAAGACACAGGTCAGGCAGCGAGCAAAGACAGCCTCTGCCTCTCTGTGTTCGAGAGCTCCAGGGACGACAACAAACTGCCTCCGTCAATAAATGACAAAGCGTTCTTGACCATCATGGACAGAGAGGTCTACCAGGATGACGGCCACAGCTGGGTAGCACCGCTGCCGTTCCGGTCACCACTGCAACTTCTCCCAAGCAACCGGGAACAAGCAGTCAAGCGTCTCGGTTCACTAAGGAGAACACGAGAAAAAGCCGGACATGAAAAACCACTACACAGAGTTCATGCAGAAAATGCTGGACAACGACCAAGCCGAGCGTGCACCGCCACTGGAGGCAGGTAAATAACACTGGTACCTGCCCACATTTGGTGTTTACCACCCGAAGAAACCAGGTCAAATAAGAGTAGTACTCGACTCAAGTGCTGGATGTCAAGGTGTCTCCTTAAATGATGTACTCCTCAGCGGCCCAGACTTCAACAAAACGCTGTTGGGAGTGCTACTATGCTTCCGCAAAGAGCCTGTCGCTGTGACAGCAGATGTGCAGCAAAAGTTTTACTGCTTTGTGGTCAGAAGTGATCATAGAGACTACCTACGATACTTCTGGTATGAAGACAACGACTTGGACAACTCCTCTAGAAGATTCTATGTGTATGTGTCCAACAGGGTGGCTCGCATCAGACGATCCACTCACCCGGACCAGTGGTCATACGTACCCACGGACCAGAATCCTCCGGACCACGCCACAAGACACATGCCTGCAGCACAGCTACAGCCCTACACCTTCACGCTGCTGGAGCCCCACGCGGACGCCGAGATCCGTCCTGAGGTCACCACTCTGGCTACCAGGGCCTCGGACGCTCAGCTGGGCTCACAACGATTCGAAAGATTCTCAAGCTGGAGAAACCTCTGCAATGCTACAGCCCGACTCATCCACGTTGCAGCATCTTTCAAGGGAAATCCAGCCAGCTCAGATTGCAAAGGCTGGGGCCGTTTCAAAGACTGTCTCTGGCAAAGTGTCTGATCCTTCGTAGTGTTCAGCATCAGGCCTTTACAGACAAACTGCTTAAAAGAGGGTAAGACGCTTCCCAAGCAAAGCCCATTCAAGAAGCTCAATCCTGTGACCGATGAAGACGGCCTGCTGCGGGTCGGAGGTCTTATCTCATCTGCACCTGACTTGTCAGGAGAAGAGAAATACCCTGTGGTTATCCCACGCTCCCACCACATTGCCACTTTCCTGGTGAGATTCTACTACGAGCAGGTGGTGCATCAGGGGCGACACATAAGATCGGCGACGTCGTCCTGCTTAAGGACAACCAGGCCCACAGAAACAACTGGCCTGTCGGAGTTGTTGTCAACACTCTGCCAAGCGGGGACAAGAGGGTCCGGAAGGCGGAGGTCAAAATAGCAAAAGAACAAACTGTTAAAGTGTTTTTGAGGCCTATCTCAGAGATAGTCGTTCTTCTCTCAGAGTACTAAGAGAAATGTATGTTGTGTGCAAACAGAACTCTGAATAATTTGTGTTGAAGTGATTTGTAGTGGCATAATGTTATTATACCAAGCGGGGAGTGTTCTGCCTTCTGTAAGTAATGCCTAAATACTGCCACCTAGCAGATAGTTCACACTAGGGAAGGTGCGCAGGCTTGCTTCACTTTGGTTGAGTTGACGTACCACGAAGAACACGTTAGTTTATTAAGCTGAATTTCTCTTTGAAGAGCCTTATTCCACGCGTGAGCTAAGGAATGTTTTTGTCTGTCTGTCTGTTGTTGTTTATTTTGTGTGGTTGTAAACATGCTATTTAGACAATTCCAAAAGTAAATTAAAGTTATGTCTTAAGCCTGTCATGAGAATTCGTAGCTAGAAAATAGCAGTTACGCTACGGTTACACCAAGTACGGACATTTTGCCGTGCGGAAATAGAACGTTGACGGAGCGGATGTTTTATTTAGCCGGCTACACTGGACGCGTCAAAGATTTACATTTAAGATGAACAGATTGTATGTAAAAACGGCCACGCAAACCTTGCGGAAAATAATAAAAATAGAAGCCAGTCTATTTATACATTTTCCGTACGGACATTTCCGTGTCCGCGTCTGGTGTAGCCACGCTGATTGCTTACAATGTATTAGAACTCTGATAAGTCCACACCGCGTCCGCAAGGCAAAATTTCCGTACTTGGTGTAGCCACAGCGTAAAACTATGCTAGCGCGAGGTGTCATGCTACCTTCCTGCCACACTGTTTTACGTGGTATTTATGTATCTCTTTGTTTCTGTTCCAGTTTTACAATAATTAACCTTGCATAAACAACGGCAAAGTTTAAAGGAGTAAACGCAACAAAAGCAACACTCGTCTTTAATTTTTATGCTCAAGTAAAGTGTTAGCTAGCTGTCTAGTCCTGTCAAGAGGTCAAGGACAGCATACTTGTCATCTGGATAGTAAAACTCAGCTGACTCCTCAAAATCGCTCATTTTGAAGATTACTTCAAAGGAGGGCAATAATAACTACTTACTAACCGAGAGTGAGGTCATGCCGGGAAATATCAAACTGAGGCTGGAATGTGTCGACTGAGCGATAGCGAGGTTGATACGGCAAAGCCGACGTTTGATATTTCCCGGCATGACCGAACGGTCGGGGTTAGTAAGTACTTTATTATATGGCATTTTTAGCTTCTTTTCATTTTGTAAACGAAAATAAATGGTACCTCTAGGCTAATTGTAGCTAGCTCTAAAGTCTTCTCACGCTGTTTCATGTGTTGCCTAGCAACTCATTACTTTTGATAGAAAGCGGACAACATGGTTCTGCTAAAATGGCTTTAATTTCAACACAAAATAACGACAAAAGTGATTAAAAGTCTAGTCTTCATCCTCACTTTCTCTGACAAATCTTTTCAGCATCATCTGGATAGTAAACTCAGCAGCTGACTCGTCACTCATTTTGAAGATGACGTCAGAGGGTAGTACGGAGCCGTATTGACCGCTGAGGAGGGCAATACGCATCAGAAAGCTCGTACCGTCGTTGCCATATAATAATAATCCGTATCAGACCACGGACTGGCGATGAGGTCAATACGCGGCTGGCATGACTACCCATTAGCCTATCAGAATGCTCATACTGTCATTGCCATATAATAAACAGGCATATTAATTATGGTATTTTTTTCCTCCATAAAACACATCTTTATGTAATCGATTTGACATACAGTGTATCAAGGCGACCAACAGCAGTGGTCGAAGTGAGTTAAAGTTAGCTAGCTAAATAGTTGGTTTGTTGTGTACTAGGGCTGGGCGGTATGACGGTATATACCGTGCGACGGTAGAAATGTGTCTACCGGGAGAGATTTGGCTATACCGTTTCAACCGCGGTATAGTTTTATACTATATTTTTGTATTACACGTGTCAATTAAATGTCTGGTTGTTGTATTGTATATAAGCCATCATATAAATCACATTCTTGCAATATTTAGAATTGTAGTTTAACTTTTATTTGATTAGCTATTTTTGTTTGACCTGAAGCACATTTGCGTTGGTCTGACGGAATTTTCGATGTGGAGTGTACTTTGTCTAAGCGGACCACATTCATGCCGATGCTAATTAATTATATATTTGATGACCCATTCTGCAGGTAACCAATTCGATTTGTTGTTCAAGATTTATGTCTCATGCTGTAAAATTATTGTTGTAAAATTACACTGGTGGCGTTGCTAGCATTCTTGATCTAGGATGACTGGTGAAGGCTAACTACTTACTAACTGAGAGTGAGGTCATGCCGGGAAACATCAAACTGAGGCTTTAACGTATCGACCGAGCTTTAACGAGGTTGATACGCCAAAACCAAAGTTATATGGATAGTAAAACTCTTCTTCTTCGCTTTCGCTTTTTTCGTCGGAGGGCATTACGGATCCGTATTGAGCTGTCGGTAGGTAACCACGCGGATGGCATGACTGCGCATCAGCCAATCGGAACGCTACTCGTAACTTTTTTGAGTCATTTGTTTTTAACTAAAGTGTTGTCTCATGAGGCAGTTGATTTTGTTTGTAATAAATAATCGAGTGTGATGATGAAGTACGGTATGGTTATTTTGTACCATTTCTTAATAGAATTTACAGAACAATTACTATACCGTGATATATACCGTAACCGTGATATACAATTACTCATACCGTGATAGAAGATTTCGGCCATATCGCCCACCCCTATTGTGTACACTAAACTCAAAATGCATTTGGAATTACAGTTTTTTACAGTCGCTAGGACACATTTCTCAATACTTAAGTCCCATTTTCAAAACTCTTAACACAGTGAGCACAACAGAAGTACATGTGGGCTAAACTTTGGACCATTTATCATTGTTTTGGCACAAAATGCATTCAATGACTACATCTTTCAAATTACATTAATTATTTTCTCACTTTGACACAACAACTGCCAAAACTCTATGTACCTACAGGCCAATTTGCACATGCTAACATACTGTTTTCAAAACTGTTAAACTTCAGTTCAGAACAATAACATAATCCAAAACTGAATGAGACAGAAATTTGCTAAATTTCTACAGTAATATTGTAATGAAATATATTTCAAATCAAAAAACAAAATGCTATAAAATGATCTTTATGGAAGGGTTGTGCTAGGTGAGGAAAGGGATGCAGAGAGAAGAAATCAGCCAACATTTGTATGGGACAGTGTGGCATTTCATCACTCCCGTGCAGTCACCGAGTGGTTTGCAGCCCATCCCAGAATGGTGTCACTTTTCTTCCCACCTTACTCACCATTCCTCAACCCCATAGAATAATTATTTTCCTCATGGAGGTGGAAAGTTTACTGTATGACCACCATCCACATGATCAAATCTCCCTCCTGGACGCAATGAATGCTGAATGCCTGGACATTGCCAGGGATGGATCAGGCATGCCAGAAGATTCTTTCCTAGGTGTATTGCCCTAGATGACATAAGATGTGATGTGGATGAGAACCTATGGCTAAATGCAGATGATTACAGTACCATTCCTATTGTATCTGTATCAGTGTGTATACAAATTCTTGTATTATGGAATGAGTGAGAAAAAAAAGAAAGATATACAACATATTGAAGCATACTGCATCATGTCTGATTCATTCCAGTAACATATATTGCTTTAATTCTAAACGGTAGAGAGGTGTCCTTGTTTTACATAAGAAAACTTTGTATAATGCTACCTGTTGTTAGTGATTTTTAGGTCATTGTTTTGTGGGTGACAAAGTATGTTTGTTGGCTGTCAACCTTTGCTAGAGTTATGGAAGAATGAGTTGATTTGAGACATGTATGAGGTGATTTGGTAGTTTTAGTGCATTTTGAATGTGAAATTAACTGCTGTGCCGAGCTGAAAGTTGGTTTGGAGAACTGTGTGAAGAGTTTTGAATAAGTAACTTAAGTATTGAAAAATGTGTCCTAGCGACTGTAAAAAACTGTAAATGATTTGGAAATCCCTTTACACCGGGATTCAACTGAAGACAATATGTGAGACCAACCCATTTTAGATTTGCACCAGGCGCAAAGTCATTTATCCTGCCGGTATAATAGCAACAGCGCCGGTGTCCCGCCCACAAAGTTACTTGCGCTTCACATTTGATACTTGCGTTTCAGATCGTTAAAATAGGGCCCTTAATGTTCATTCATGATGACTTGCAACCAGTAGGGGTTAAACCCCTCAGAGCGTCATGAGAGCGTCCCCCTCGTTAGGGGGAGTTTAGCTGCCTGATCAGAGTGCCGTCCCTGATTAGCAGAGACGTCCGTTGCTAGGGGGAGCATAGATCATGGATGGCAATGCTGTTCAGAGTGCCTGATTAGCATGGACGGCACTAGCACTTGACTGGCTGAGAATTATGGACGGCGATCGACGGCGATGCTGTTCAGAGTGCCGTCCCTGATTAGCATGGACAGAGTAGGGGGTACTATTGCATGGATGACGCATGCACGTGAATGGTTGAGAAGGGCGGCCATGTTTAGCAGGCTGTTGAGCTTAACCAGAACTGTCGAAGGCTACCATAGCATGTAGCTAGACACAGCAACTTTGGATGACTCAATAACTGCTGTCACGTTATTTTGTATGGAAAGTTTAGGCTATATATTAACGCCTTTATTTATTGTTTTACATAGGCTACAAAAGTAGGCCAATCAACAATAACATCTCATGACAATATAGACTTGAAAAACTATATATTATTGTTAAGGTTTGCCTAGATATAGGCTACATATATGTTGTCTATTTTATGGGTGGATTTGGAGCCGCCAGTCAGTCGCTCCAATTTTGCGCACAAACCACTAGAGCAGAGACAAATCTAAACATTGCAATACCATGCTATGCGACAAGTATAGTTTTGAAAATATGCATTTAGTCTTGTAGCACCATCTGCACATTGTTATATAAAATGTAGATGTCTTACGGCGGTGTCTAGAACGTCTGCACGTGGCGGCCATCTTGCTACAGACAAATCGCTCACCCATAACATTGTGTTGATGCTACATGTACTTTTTAAATGACCATAACTTGCTCAATTGTCAACCGATTTTTAAACGGTTTGGTTTGTTATCAATGTCAGAGATGTCGTTATGCCACCGCATACTTACTTAATAATTTTGTTATTAAAAAAAATATATAATAGAAGTATGCAGTTTCAACCGTTGAAAAATCGGTTGAAAATTTAGCAAGTTATGGTCATTTACAAAGTACATGTAGCATCAACACAATGTTATGGGTGAGCGAGTTGACTGTAGCAAGATGACCGCCATGTGGGGATGTTCGATTCCGTTGTCCGGCAACGCGGACGAGACATCTAGTGATTATATATATATCTATGGGGAGAACTGCCACTCTTGAGAAACTTCCGTGTTCTGAACTGGTTGCAGTTCCACTCAAGTTCCATATGAGGGCACCAACGGTCGAGTGCAGAATGAATGGAGGTCTATGGAGCTATACCCCTAAAAATCCACTTCCCTCAGGATATAATTTTCTGTCTAGCAATTTGAATTCTGAATTCGAAAGGGGAGGCAAAAAAAATACACACCGCTGGTTGTTAGATTTAAAAAAAAGTTGCCTTTCTGTTCTAAAAAGCCTTTGAAAATGTCATTGACGTCATACACATCGTATGACCAGAGCTACTGCTTGACGGCAAGCTCTGGTTACTTCCACTTTTCTCTCGAGGCATCGACAACACAAGTCACAAGTTAGGCTCTCCCAGTCAATACACATGCTAGAAAGAGTTTTGGCTTGCTAATGTTGTTGCTAATGCTCTGACATTCTGGTTCTGCTTCGGATGCCATCAAGCGGGATCTCTGGTCGTAGTCAGTCCTTCACTAACCAATCAGCATTTGTTAGCAGAATGCTAGCGTGTTATGGGCAACAACGACATACCCTGTAAGAAATCGAAAGGATATAAGTATTCCATTCAACTATTGACCTGTAATCCATGTTGAACATGCAAAAACTACAATCAAATCAGAGATTTTTCAACGACAGGCGAAAGAGACCAATTTAGCAAATTATCTCCATAGAGTCCCATTCATTTTGCACTCGACACGATCACTCCCAGTGGAACTCTGGAACTGCAACACAATTCGGTACTATGGGGCTTAATAGGGAGTGGCAAGGCTCTCCTTTAACAGGCTCTGATTATAGACCGATTTTCACCATACGTCACACGACTGTCAAGTTGGCTCAACTGCACGTGTTGGTTGTAAAAGACGAACTTCTCCTGGGTATAATACACTTGGAGTGTCGATCAGGTCATCATATATCTCTGTCCACTGGATTACAGGGCTTGACATTAACTTTTTAAGGCAGTTGTCCTTTGGACAAGTACATGTGTTGTCAATGCACAAAAGTATTTTGACGCCAATACCTTTAAATAGCCTGACCAAGTGATCGGGCAAAACTAGCCTGGCTAACGGAGCTCGCTTTCTCAGGCAAATGACGAATGAAACAGGCTCGGTAAAAAAAATCCAATATGCTGGCTATCTTCCGAAGGCTCGTATCTACCAAAGTCAGTCCTACCTGACATTTCTGGTGTAGAATGGAGTGAAATACAACATTGTGCACACTGCCAGTGAGCAACGAGTCTGACTGCGGCTAACGTCAAAACAGTGTAACGGGGATGCAGTCTCACTCAGATTTCCAGTTTAAATCAGAAAAATAAATCGGACCAGCTGGCCAAAAGCAGAATTCCCATATCTCTAGAAGCTGCCCTGCTCGACTTTAGATGTAGAATTGACTGTAAACTGTAAAATTATGAACTTTGTGACATGGTTGCCGCTCGACTACAGTATGCTGCCTGTACCGGGCAACATTCTCACTCAAATTTCAAGACTTTCGTGACCCAAATCAAAATTCTGATGCGAGAGATAAATGGGGAATCACTTTCTCTCTTAAAGGCTGTCCACCTCAACTGTTTTGGATTTTAAAAAATCTAACTGTTTGTATTATCCGTGTGGTCCTTTTGCCGTTATAAATGCTATCCTTTCCCGGTTTTCTGCCACCACTTTGCGCACAATCCCGAATGTTTACAAATAAAAATTGGTCTTTAACCAGTGTTGGGAAAGTTCACTTTTCTGAACTAGTTCAGTTCATAGTTTCCAAATTTTAAAATGAACTAGTTCAGTTCATAGTTCATAATTCAAAATTTTGAACTAAGTTCACAGCTCCAATATGTTGCGAGCTATAATTTTGAATAGCCCATATAGAATCAGAGACAGCTATTATTTTATTAGTTTAATGCTGAAACTGTGTCAAATTTAATCTTCATATCCAATTTTTAATCCTTATCCAACATTTGTATTGAAGGGACAGCCTTCCCTCATTGGTTCTGTCTGCAATACCCCTCTCGGCCTCTACGCAACTTCGGCACTCTCACAATTGCCAGGCATAGACAGTAGAAGAAAGCACACGCAGCGATTGAGTGTTTGGGCAACCCTGGATACAGGACAGTTAACGGTGTGTTTTTTGCCTGGAAGTCTCTAGAAACCTGGCACCTTATTGAACTAAATTTAAAAAAGTGAACGTGCCATTCACAGACACCAGAATGAATGCGTTCACAGTATCGTACATCAGGCAGTAATACAGTACGTTCAGTTTGCGTTCACCAAAATTATGAACAAGTTCATGAACTTTTGTTCAATTAATGCGTTCAGGCACAACACTGATTATAACTAACAAACGAACACTGTATATTTCAACTCTACAATAGCAGAAACAAAACTTTATAGGCCCTTTTTTGCATGGACGGATGGCCGACAGCAGAGATGTTGAGGGCCTCACTTTACTTAAGTAAATAAAACTGCCACTGTCACTTGGCATCGCATCGTCTTGTGTTTTGTATTTGTCTCCGCTACGAAGTGGTTCGTGCGCAAAATTGGAGTGACTGATTGAAGGCTCCAAATCCACCCATTAAACACTTTAAACTGATGAAAAGACTGAAAAGGCAATGTACATCTTTAAATACGTCTTTATTAACAATTCACTAAATAATTCAAATCTATGTAGCCAAGGACGGCCTGGGGGGAAAAAGTGGCCCGGGAGTTATACTGTCAGACCGGCCCACTCAGTAAACGGCGCGCGGCCCACTCAATGCATCGCACGTATCAACCAGTCATTGGCCTACTTGGAAAAATACCCATACACTTAGCAATATTTTGGATGATTACAAAGAAATTACATCATATATGTTTAATTTCTTACGTTAAACTTCCGAAGTCCGTAAGAACAGATTTCAGAAGACACGTCAGAACATTTTGGAAAAATCGGCACCATGAGTGTGAATACAGATCGTTTGGAGCAGTATAAACCTCAGTCAGTGATTACAGACTACAAAAGGTCTTGGAGCAATTTATACGTATTCAAGCTGTGACATGTGAAATAATATGAGATGCTGACTGTGAAATGGAAGTAGGCCAGTATTTTGGACCACCCCAACCCCGTCGGCCCACCGGGGATTCTCTCGGTGTCCCCGATGGCCAGTCCGCCCCTGTATGTAGCCTTTATCTAGGCTAACCCTAAATATATGATGGTTGTTTTTCAAATCTGTATTGTCATGAGATTTTATTGTTGACTGGCCTACTTTTGTATTTAAAAAATAAAGGCTTAAATATATAGCCTACACTTAAATGCAATTCATACAAACTAACGTGACAAAAGTTATTGAGTCATCCAATGTTGCTGTAGCTAGCTACATGCTATGGTAGCCTTCGACAGTTCTGGTTTTGCTCAACAGCCTGCTAGACATGGCCGTCCAACCATTCAAGTGCTAGCGCCGTCCCTGCTAATCAGGGACGGCACTCTGAACAGCATCGCCGTCCATAATCTATGCTCCCCCTAGCAACGGACGTCCCTGCTAATCAGGAACAGCACTCTAAACAGCATCGCCATCCATGATCTATGCTCCCCCTAGCGACGGACGTCCCTGCTAATCAGGGACGGCACTCTGAACAGCATCGCCGTTCGTCCGTCCATCCATGCAAAGATCAGGCAGCCAAACTCCCCCTAGCGAGGATGTCCATATGGACGTCCATGACGCTCTGAGGGATATAGCTGGCTCTCCAACCTGTTGCCTGCCTTGCAGTTACCCACCATGCCCCCTAGAGGGCGGTATAAAAACACACAGAGGGAGGAGAGCATGACTGTGGTTCACCACATTGGTCTGAGGCAAGGGTGCTGGATTGCCAAAGACCTCCCACTATACACGCAACCTCAACACCTCAACACAGAAAACAGTAGCTTTATTTTAATATAGAATCTGACATGTTGAGATACACACAAGAGATGGTATCTCTAGAACACTTGTAGACAGATATAGACAATTATGTACAAATGCACAAAACGTATATTCCTAGATACATATCCATATGTACAGTTAATATATGATATGTCTAAACAAGTAACAAAACACCATATTTGTCCTGTATTTTGTGTGTAACATTAGTTTGAAAGACCCACCTGCCCTGACAGGCACTCTGGGGGAGTCAGTGGGATAAACTGGAGCGTTGGGGAAGATGAAACTCGCCCCTCCTACCGAGAGTGAACGAGAGTGTTTATTAATAAATAATTTCAATTATGATTAAACCTTCATGACACATCTCATGATACATTGCTCCAATGCTGACATTTTAATTGTATGGGCGAATAGTATATCCGCGAGGTTGGGGCTAATATTACATAATATCCCAGTGTGTGAGGTGCACAGGTAATTACAGCATTATGGATTATGTTATACTGAAGCACGTGCATTTATCTCTGTCTCTAAAAGACCACTCTGTGGTCCCATCACATGGATACACATCACAAAAGACAAAAGACCCAGGGAGAAGAGAGTCGTAAAGGCTCACACTAATAACGTAGCATAGCAACAACTTTGATCACCGTGTTGTTTTGAACAGAAAAGCAGTATGCTGCATGTACTGTATACAATGTGAAGAATGAACTGAATAGATGGCCAGTATATGTCCTACAGTGGGTGCCACGGTAAGACGTGTAGTGGCGGAGGCCAAGCCAGATGTAGGGAAGGAGTGGAAGAGGAAGAGAAGGTGGAGGAAAGGGGGTCTCCTTACCTGTGTTGCGAGCATGCATTAACCGTGGCGAGTTTTGTAAGGCTTTGTCAACATCATCGGAAGTCAAGTGAGGAAGTGGAGCTGAGAAATAAAACATTCTTTTTTTTGAAAAAAGAAGAGACCAACTCCCCCCAAATAAATAAATAAAACCATCCTTTGATGTGTGGAAAGAGGAGCGATGGGCATTATGAGCGGGAATGGCTCTTACTGTGAGAACCCAGGAGAGGGATGCACTATGGAGAAGCTGTCCTGAAAGCAGCAATGTCAAACAGGCTAGCAACAAGGAAACTGACTGGAAAAGCGAGTGGATGAGGAGTGAGATAAGAGAAGGAGAGGAATATGGCATCGGAGACAAAAGCTGAATGAAAGATTTTTCAAGCTAAAATATGTAGTGAAGGGAAGAGAGGGGGGTTGCTAGAGAGAGAGATGGAGAAACTTTTGTGTGAGTTCGGCACACGTCGCCAGACTGGGAGGAACAGACAATTGCACGGCCTGCCCAAATAAATAGTTAGTCACTTGTGCCCACATACGTCCGTGAGAATCCATTGCTTTTCACAATTTTTCCTCCTCCAGGATGAATTCGGCAAACGTGTGTACATATCAGGAGAAGAAGCAGGAGCTTCTGCCAAGAACAAAGGAGAAGAGAGGAAGGGACGGGGTGAAAGGAAAGCTTGTAAGGTCATTCTTCCCTTTACCCCTCATCCCTGGTGTCTTTTTCATTTGAGAGGAGCTTAAAGCCAAAGAAAGTCCTTTTCTTCTCAGGCTGTGATTTGTTTTTATGTTTTATGTTTATGTTTTGTACATCTCTGTTAACTCCTGTAAAATCACTTATGGTTTCTAATATGTATTTTAAACAACAAAATGTCACCATATAAGTGTCCTAGTAAACATACAGGCAATTCATTTTATTGTAATCTACAGTACTGATCATATCAGATGTAAATATAGTGACAGAAGAAGTTCAGAAGACAATTTTACTCCACAATACATCTGCCTAGAGCCCAGTTAATGGCTGTCTGTCCGTCTGGTTTTCTGGTTCTAAGTTTGCCTGTCTCCCTGTCAAACTGCCTCCCTGCATGTCTGTTGACCTGCCTGAAGACCTACCTCCCTGCCTGTCTGTCTGTCTGTGTGCATGCTTGCTTGCTGCTTCTCTTTCTTTGTCTGCCTGCCAGCAATACCCATCAGTCACCTCTCCAGCACATCTGGAGTGGCGTGATCGCTACCCAAACCAACACTGATATAAAACAAACATGAGGAGTCATTATGGGGGGAGGAAGGGTTTGTTGGAGGCCTCGTCTCAGTGAGAGCAAGTGGATCTTGGACTCCTCTGTATTGGAAGACATTACAAAGAATATATCAGAGATGATCAAAATCCTCTCCAAAATCTGGTCTGACAGCCATTTTCTGATTATAACCAGAGAAGTGTTCTATACCCATCTGCCAATATGTGTTGTGATTTTTCTTAGGTGTCCACCATTAGCTGTGTATTGACATAAACTTGAGCCTGATCTGATCCTCTATGCAGCATGAGTGTGTGTGTGTTTGTGCAAAGAGCTACATAGGATTGGCCAAGGAGCGCAAGTAAGAAGCATAGAGTTGTACAGCCAAAGCAGCAAGCAGGCAGTGGGAGGTGACGTCAGGGACCCTTCGTTCTGCAGCACAACAGTGTGCTGTAGAACCCCCCCCCCCCCAAAAAAAAAAAAATGTCAGGGAGAGCTTGATGTGATGCAGAGACTGTGAACAGGACTGCACAGGCTTGCTACTGGAAGGCTGTAAAATCTAACCTTTACTCTTATTTTCACAAGCTACAGAAACAGTACAATAAGTTACCTTGAGGCAGGGTGAGGCAACTCCGATGCAGTTAAGAAACCCTGTGTATTGGCATTGGTCAAAGCCCAGCACCTAATTCAAATGCTATTCTTCAGCACACAATTGAAGGTAAAATATTTGAATATCACCAGCTTTTTTGTTCATTTAAAAATAATATAAAATGTTTTATAATATTAACTTGTCACAGCCTTCTAGTATGCCCTAGTGGTCCCTTCCTCCTCAAATGCCCATAATTCCACAGGCCAGTGGAGGTTGAGATGGAGGCACAGGTAAGGAGAGGAAGAGCAGGGAGGGGACAGAGAGTGGACGGAGAGGAGAGGCAGGAGGTGGGGAGGGGGGCGGGAGTGGAGGAACTCACTCTCTCTGAGGTAGTGCAGGTGGGATAGCAGGATGTCAGCGTTGTAGCTGAGCGTGAGCCTCTGGAAGTCCTCCTTGCTCATCTTGCAGAGCTCCTTGCCATCCACGTTGTGGAAGAGAGCGGTGTCCACATCCAGCAGGCCGTACTCCTTCACTGCCCACTCAAGCCACTGGCGCACATGCTCCGTGGACCACAGAGTAGGGTCTGAAGGCGGGGCGGGGGGGGGGGGTGAATGTGAATGTGTGTCTTCAAAGAATGTCCGGAACGCACCCCCAAGAAAGACTAAAGCACCCCGATAGCACCCCCTAAAATATTGCTCATTTTGTTTTAGTAATCAGGCCCGGAGTACTAAACAATTCCCGGGGGGCCCTCTGCCCGCTCATAAATTGGGCCAGCAGATCGCCTGCTTTCTCTTTGGTTTTTCACACACCAAATAAGACTATTTGTGTTAAGTTAGCCTACTGTGTGACCGATAAGTAGCCTAAGCTAATAAAAACTAGGTTTTAATTTAAATAAGCGCATGATCAGACCGTGCATTAAAAAGTACAGTTTTTGCGCTTGCTCTCTTTCTCAAACACAAGTGCGTGTACCAAGGTTGTTTTCACGGAGACAACCCTAAACTATCATTTATTGTTGTGGAAGGAGTTAGCAAGGATAAGCTGATTAAAAAATAATAAAATGGATGGGAAAAAGATGCCAGGAGGAACTGAAAAAGCCATGTTAAAAAAAAGAAAGATCTGTCACTTCATAAATCTAGGTTCCTCCAAGGGTGGGAAAAATATGTTTTCTCAGAGCTCCCGAATCTTTCAGGTAAAAATTTGGGTTGTAATTTACGGAAAATATAACAATTAATGCACGCTCGCATTAATGTGAAGTTCCGATTTCAGCTCACATCAAAACCTTGACTAGGTCCTAGGTTCATATGTTCCTGGTGGGGATGGGCTGGTTTTGGCCATTACACTCCCGGGCTGAAAATGTGTCCCACTCTGACCCTGGTAGTATATATATATATTAGTGCTGTCAAACGATTAAAATATTTAATCGCGATTAATCGCATTAATGTCATAGTTAACTCGCGATTAATCACAATTAATCGCACATTTTAATCTATTCTCAATGTCCCTTGATTTCTTTTTGTCACATTGTTTTTTTCAAATTTTAATGCTCTTATCAACATGGAAAAGTGGTTCGGATTGCTTCGTGCCAATATTTTTTTTATTGAAAACAACATAGCAATCGCCTGGCTTTGACGAGGGGGCGGAGAATTCGCATCAGCTGTGTGCTTGGCCATCAAGTGGTATTTCAGACTGGACGTGCTGCGATGATAGCTCAGTTTACAACGACAAAACACACAGATCACTGGTCTTGTCAATGGAACCATTTGGCAACTTTTTAAAAGTAAACTCTCCATTCAGAATCTTATTGGCATCCATTTCGGCATCTCGCACTCGCCATCCACTCAAAACGTAACGTTAGCCTACTGCAAGAGAATGTCTAATATCCGTAAACGGGCTCTGCTACTACTCTTTAGCCGGCTCGCAAGCCAAACAAGTGTTTGTTTCTCTTTAGCCGGCTGTGTTTGTGGCGCGCCTGTTGTTTTGTTTCCGGTCTAGCTAGATCCGGTGTGGTGTTGTAGTTTTTCTAAAGTCGGTAATTGTTGCAACAGCATGTGAAAAAAACTACAAAGTCTGCAAGGCCAAAAATAGCGTTAATCGCGCGATAAGAAAATTGACGCCGTTAATTTGGGTTTGCGTTAACGCCGTTAATAACGCGTTAAACTGACAGCACTAATATATATATATATAGCGGGAACACCCTCAATCTCGCTATATTGGAGGCGAATGATGGTAAAGACTAAAGGGAAGGTTAATAGTCGCACTCAAGAGGCACGCTCAGAAACTTGTCAAAGGTGGTCATTATCTCTCCTTCAGAAATATGTGGGCAGGATTCTCTGACTTGGCTGAAATGGTGTTCTGAGTGCATTACTTTAATATCTCCATAAGATCAGACAATTGCTGTCTCACCTAGTCTTCCACACATAAGAACCCACAAGATTGCCCCTCCCCCCTCACCTCGCTCACACACTTACTGTAACAACCTTAGCAGGATCCAAATATGGCTGACGGTCACAAAAACAAACCACAGTCGTTTGCCCCCTCCCCTCATCTTCCCCCAACCTCCCTGCCATATTTAGCAGCAGCAGTGTGTGACTGTTGTAACTTGAGCTGTTTTGTGCAGGGGCTAGAGGAGACTACAAGCCCCTGGTGATTCCCCATGGCTGATGGCATCTGGCCAGGCTCAACTGGAGCACTTCCACAGGCTCAGAGACTCGAGGGTACCGCTAACTGGGAGAGTTGTTTTGCTACATGGGGGCACGAGCGAGGGATAGCAGGGATAGTGCAGAAGGAGGACCACTGCCGTTCCATGTGTCCTCAGATCATGATGCAATATCAGAAGACTTAACCGTCCAAACAATGTTCTAGATGTTGCTTCAGGTAGTGATTGTGTCTTAATGCGGACAGGATTTAGAAAGGAAAGAAACAATAAAGGGCTAGGATCAGACCAGAAATATGCTTCAACAAGGCTCTTGTTGATAAGAGTTTGATAAGGTGAAGTTAATTTTGATAAGAAAAAAACTGAGAGGGGTCTGCAAGTAGACCATGTTGAATATGTTTCCCTCCTTCCAATTTTTTCTCTCATTTTGAGGCAGGGAGATTTTATTTATTTGGTGAAACAAGAGTCCCGGACGGTACTGTAACTTTGGGACAGTATGTAGGGTGGGTTGTATAACAGTGACTTTAAAAGCAGGGAATTCATCAGTGAGACAGGGAATTGACCCCGCACGTTATGGAAAAGCCAGCCTTGGTGGGCAGCTGGGCAGATTACATGCCAAATCACTAAAGTGAAATACCACTCCCCCTGAAAACTAACATATCAGGAATGTCTTGTGCATTTCCCGTACGTTGAGCAAAGATACAGTTTGACGGCGACCTCCCATTCCATTCTGTGGAGCAGCATGCGTCTATTGTCCTGCCCTAAGTGAACAGCAAAAACAGGATGTTCTTAACATGCTTCGTTATCGTCCTTGTCAGCTTCAGTTGAATAGGAAGTTGCGCTACGCCAGAGAAACAGCAGCTGAAGCCCAGTTTCGTTGAGAGTGGACACTGTGAACATGCTACATAGTTGATGCTAACAGTCACTGTGGGAAAATTCAACAAAAAAAATATAGGTGACTCTATTCAGCATTATTGTTCCATCTTGCGGTGGAGTCAAGGATCAAGATGGGACAAAATGATTCTACTCAAACTCAAATATCAACCTCAATAGTAATGTATAATACTGTAAGTATATTAGTCTTGTAATAATAAAGACAATATATTAAACTGTGTAAAAAATATTCAAATCTATTTACTTTGAAAACAAGGAGAGTACAAGGCTTTCTTATTGGCTGACTAACTTTGGCGAACATTGTTTTCTTCCCAAAAAAGGCGCCAGAATGTAGGTGTGTTCATCTAAATGGGAGCTGATAAGAATACCTTTCTGCCTTTGGCAGACAAATTCTTTCTCCCCCTGCTCCTTTTATCCTCCTAGGAAATGGTCTAGACTAGGAACAGTGCACTCGGCAACTAACGCTGGGGGCTTCTGTTCTGCAGATTAGAGGAAGTCGTCCCTCCTCTTGACATATGAGAATGGAGAAACACTCTTCTTGTCAGAATGCGACTCACTTACTGGACCGAACTAGACGAGGCTACAACAGAGTAGAATAGACCAAAATGTCTTGCCTATTAGGGAGGGAGGGTATATTACACTTGTATTGTACTTGTATTACACATCTTGTCACGTCTAAATTACTGCAAAACTCTGTAACGATGCTTTCCCTATGTGACATGGTTGCTTTAAGTGTTGTTTTACCTGCGGGAACAATGACCCTACGCTCGTTGGTGGTCATGTTTGGAGGAGCAATGTGTTTGTCCTCCATGTAGCTGCCGTAGCTCACAGGGGTTGTGCTCTCTGCCCCACCTCCTCCACTGGCCAGCTTTGCCACCTTCCCCCCTCCGCAGCTGTCCGGAGAGGTCCTGTCACACACATACACAAACATACATTCAAACAGTGTTAGAATCAATTGTATAGCTTAGTGATGCAACGAAACAAGTTCAATAGATCACAATGAGATCATCAGTTCATTAAACACCACAAAAATAATTTTACTTTGGAGGGTTCTGCAACAGATAACCTGTATATGTTCTTTATCACACTCACAAGTACAATCAAAAATATTATTTTAAACTTTGACTTGGTTTGCAGAATTCAATGATAGGCTGACCCACGGGCCGGGTTTGAATGACTAATTAAGACTTGGACCCCACAAAAACAGGTAAAAACAACAGGTCGGGGGGGGTTGGAAAATTTATAAATTGTTACCTGTAATGTTGATAGTGTCTTTTGTTCTGGTACAGCATTGTGTGGGTCTGTGTTTGAGCGTAAATTATGATCTGCTATTGTGTGTGTGGGTCTGACTTGCTGCCAGTTTTGCTTCACGATACTTTGTTGGTGACCCCTGACTACAACAGTTGTTGTGTGGTACGGGCCCCATTAGCTTGTGGAATGGATTCGATTCATTATCATCCACAGACTGCAGACAATACGTTAAACCAGCAAAATACTTTAGGGATTGGGAGACTTCAGTTCACTGAAGCATGTGCCTACGCTGTACGAAGTATCCTTTACGCCCTGGAGAAAAAATTGAACCCCCCCCCCCCCCCCCCCATTGTCATTGTAAAATTTGCACCATGGTCTGGTCACTGGGGCCTCTCAGAAAAACAGGCTTCATTACACCATGGTTGGAAGGTAAACCTTTCAACATGGACTTATCACCAGAAAGGCTGACCCCAATAATCTCTCATAATCCTAGCATGTGTCTCCAGTTTCTAGTTGCTTAGACCATGTAATCATAATTCTGAGACCCGTCTCGCCAAAACACCCGAAACAAAGTCGTCTCGGATTGTTCTTCTCTTATCATCCAGACCTCTCATTATTTAGTATATCCCAGCTGCAGCTGAAACCACTGCCCCGCAGCTTTCCTCAAGCCACATAAAAAGTGCATATTTTTGCCAAAATCAAAAGGAGGAAGTGGAGGAGGACCTGTAAGGCCCCAGGCTCCTGTTTGAATGGCTAGAACTTCCCTGAGGGTTGCAGTCACCAGATGGGATGGATTACAGCTGGAATGTCACATGAATTCATATCAACCTGCCACAGCTATGATAAGAACAATTTAGAGACTGTTTAATGTGATCAAAGTTTGTCATGTGTCAACCAACTGTTGGCCTCAACCGGCCCTAGATAGAGAGAGGCCTTGCCATGGTCACAAGCAGGACAGCCGTGTGACTTGAGGACAGGCTTCAGACTTCAAAAACATACTTAAAAGAAATGTTATTCTTTGGCCAATTTTGATTATTAAAAATGTTGTGTTTGAACAGTACATTTGAGGTAATGAGGGACAACAAAGACCCAAACTGGGCTATAATAACACATTTTTTGTGGTCGCCTTGTTTTCTACAGCAGAATTTAGAAAACCAGCAGGATATGGGTTCCAGATTGGAATTTTAAAATGAAACCTTGATACCTTATTTGTTGGAAAGAACTGATAACATTGCTTCAGTATGGACTACCTTTTTACCTACGTTTTTTTCAACTTGGCTGAAATGGGAACTCCCAAAGGGTGTCTCCCTTACACATGTCTGTAACTGTTAGCAACTGGGCCTCAGAAACAGCAGACACCCATCACTGGGGCACAAGTTGTCAAAATAAACCTAATCACCTGAAAGCCAACCTGAGGAAAGGTTTGGTTGTTCAAAATTGACTTTTTGCTGAATGTTAAGCAGTGACATTTTCTCTCATCAAATGAGACTTGTGACTAAAGATTCCATCCGTAATCAATTAGGGTATTAGAACAGGGTGTTAAGGTTGAGTTAAGGGTCAGAGATTACATACATGTTAAAAATCCCACGGAATGCTCCAACTTTTGCCAATTTGAGCTAGAATTGAAGTGCAATCAAACTATTGTGCATGAGAGTAAAGTTTCAAGTTATTGCAAAAGATGCCTTGATGCCAAACTAGGCCAAAACATAAATTATGTACAGGAAGAAGGTTATACTCTTTACTAATTTTAAGGTAAGCCCCTCACTTATCTTTTGGCCATATTGAAAACCAACCTTTTTCAGGATAAAATGAATACAAAAATGATATAAAACAACTTAACATGCCAGTACTATTGAACAATTTTTAAATGAAATGTTTATTCTCAAGGGTTTGGTTTTATATATTTACCAAATGGAGAGGGAAAGGACCAGAATGCCTTTCTGTGATCAATCTATGCTTGATTGAGGTTAACAGTTTGGGCAGAAGATCATACTGTTGCAGCTATCCAAGCACTCATTTCAAAGTATCTGTTATACGTTCGAGTTTGGAAACTAGCCATGTCGCCATATGTTCCTTTTTAAAAACATATCACAAATCTGTGGATGTTATCTATTATTGAGAAATGTGTTGAGTTCACACTCAAAGGAGCATGTGATGCTAATTTTGGCCAATACCTAACCGCAAACAAATATTGAACTGTTACACTGACAGGATTCATGTTGTTTGTTCGGGAAAAATTTGACTTGAGTGTTTTAAAGTGTTTTCCTTTGGATGTCAATAACTGTGTGGAAACATCTGAGAAGAAAAGTAGTGTGTGTGTGTGTTTGTTTACAGCTGTGTCTGTGCTGTGGTCAAGCTGTTGCAAACTGAAGCATACAAGTCTCAGTGAGACCAAGAAGAAAACAGCCTACGAAACCAACGAAGAGACAAAGAAATAATGGAGGCATTAAAGGACATAAAGACAATTTGTGTGACAGACCATTGAACAGGGACAGAGAGAGAAAGAGAGAAAAAGTAAACAATTTGGGAGAGCAGGCAGACGTTGCCTCAGCCTGTGACTCCAAGCTAACATTGTTCATTGTTCTCCAGCCTTGGCTGAGGATAATTAATCTGCCATAAACCAAGGCTCTATGGCCCACGTCCTATTACAACCTTGCCTACCACTCACCGTGGTTACATGGATTCGATTACTGGCTTATTTGGACTGAAATAGAATTATCCCTTTCTTGTAAACACCTTCGTTCAAATGATTGAGGTCCGACTACGATCCGATTGACACCGAGATAACTCGGTCCGAGTCGGTTGATAATTCGGACATTGCATGCTTGTAAACGGTGAATTGGGCTATTAACTGGACTATGCGTCTTTGCGCATGCTTGAGATCCCACCACCCTCCCCCCTCCCTCCCAGGTCGTGACCTGGAAGTTGGAAGAGACGATAAGTTGTCGCTGCCGGGAGCCTGCCCAGTAGAAACAAACAAACAACGCGAGCCAATACACCAATCGCGCCGTTTGCATTCGCAGTACTCCTACTGTCATCATGCAAGAAATGTAGATGGACGTAGCTTCACCTTGCTCTCCGTTCGCCGTCTTTCTCAAAATGTTGATGTTGTTGTTGTTGGTAGTGGTGAAGAGGTCAAGCGGAAAGGGCTGTATCACCACTAGTTGTAATGAAAACAGCGCCACGTATCTTACTGGGATATGACATGCTTTCGGCCAATGATTTGGTTCATTCACTGCCATATATATTAGGATAATAGCAGTTCGCCCAAAAAATTGCATAAAGCGAATAAAGCTAGATTCGAATTGATACCATCATGGAAACGCAGTGAATCATGTAAGGTCTGGCTGTGAGTTTGGGTCTGCAGTGGATCACACTGTGGTTTCTGGGCAGGGATCCACACCCTCTGCTCGCCCATTATATCCAGATAATGAGAGTTCAACACCCCAGGACCCAACCTTGCCCTCACATCAACATACTGCATACATTCCATCACGCCCCTTCCCTTCATATACCTCCTGTTTCAAGACCTTAAACCATAACTCCACAAGAGGAGAAAGAAAGCTGGGGCATTTAACCTGATCTGGAGGAAGATCTATTCTGGAAAGTTGGCGGATTGATTTCCGAGAGAAAAATTTGGGTTGAATTCGGGTTCCCCAGATATTATACACACAGTCCACACAGTGACAGATCTACTGTATGCAGGCTGAACATCCACCATACATTGTACTGTAAGGCTGGGTGTCACCCTGCCCCCACCTCTCATATGCTAAAATCTGGAGTTGCAGGACGGAGTCTCTGCTTGATGGGTCTCACACCTCATTGTGTAACTTACTGTAGCATTGCTAGTCATATGACAATAAGTAAGGGTCAAGATGTGGTCTGATTCTTAATCTCCTGACGGCTTCTCCTCAGCTCTGTCTTCTACTCCTTGCTCACCTCTTACTCTTTCTCTCTGATTTACAATAATCAAGGTAGAGTATGTGAGCGTTTAAACCTTCACTTAGTACTGTTTGCCTTGTAATTGATTTCATTCATTTGCAATGTTATTAAATATCTATTTCATTTAACTTTACTTTGATCATTTTCTTGTTCTGATTGAACCCGTAGTCAAATAACTGTATTTCCATTGGTATTGGCATCATTTGGTTAATGCAAGTGTACTGTAAAGTTTCCCTCTTCCTTTAAACTGTAGGGGAATAGTTTTGGTTGTTTGGCTAATATTTAACCCCCTATAGTACACATACACACACGTACACACATGTACATACAAACACATATGCCCTGTGCATCAAAACACCTGCAGCCCTCAGATCACTCTCTGTCCTCGAACCTCGCATACTGTATTTCTATTTGGCAGTGCAATGGCCATCCTATAGTAGCTCCAGAGAAAGGGGGAGAACTAGGGGGTGGGCTGAGGGGGGAGGGACTAAGCAGGAGCAGCAGTACTGTCTGAGTGTTGATCTCCCTTGTAAATCTTTCTCTTGCTCCCTGACTCGTCACTAATTGGAACAATCTTTCCCAGTGTCTCACTGCCAGATAAATTAGACCCTCTCCCTGGGTGACTGTCGAGAGAGGCCTGCTGCAAAGATAGAAGAAGGGGAGTGTGTGTGTGGAGGACGCTGCTGGTGTGCTGGAGGGCTGGTGTGGTGGTGGGGCCTTTGGAGAGTGTGCGAGACGTGTCATTAATATGACCTGTGCGATGAGACTTGGGGGCTGGGGGGGGGGGTGGCAGAAGTACAGATGTTTTGAGTCAGGGGATTCCAACAGCAGCAGCTAGCCATTGGCTGAGTGTTGTATGTGGTGGCGGGGGTCTCAGTCAGCAGTCAGACAAACTTTCCCATCGTTTCCCCCCCTCTGCTCCCTTCTCTCCTCTATTCAGGCCCCTCTTTTCCCTCCTCGCCTCTAGTCAGGCCCCTCTGCTCCCTCCTCTCCTCTAGTCAGGCCCCTCTGCTCCCTCCTCTAGTCAGGCCCCTCTGCTCCCTCCTCTCCTCTAGTCAGGCCCCTCTGCTCCCTCCTCTCCTCTAGTCAGGCCCCTCTGCTCCCTCCTCTCCTCTAGTCAGGCCCCTCTGCTCCCTCCTCTCCTCTAGTCAGGCCCCTCTGCTCCCTCCTCTCCTCTCGTCAGGCCCCTCTGCTCCCTCCTCTAGTCAGGCCCCTCTGCTCCCTCCTCTCCTCTAGTCAGGCCCCTCTGCTCCCTCCTCGCCTCTAGTCAGGCCCCTCTGCTCCCTCCTCTAGTCAGGCCCCTCTGCTCCCTCCTCTCCTCTAGTCAGGCCCCTCTGCTCCCTCCTCTAGTCAAGCCCCTCTGCTCCCTCCTCGCCTCTAGTCAGGCCCCTCTGCTCCCTCCTCTAGTCAGGCCCCTCTGCTCCCTCCTCTCCTCTAGTCAGGCCCCTCTGCTCCCTCCTCTAGTCAGGCCCCTCTGCTCCCTCCTCTCCTCTAGTCAGGCCCCTCTGCTCCCTCCTCTCCTCTAGTCAGGCCCCTCTGCTTCCTCCTCTCCTCTAGTCAGGCCCCTCTGCTCCCTCCTCTCCTCTAGTCAGGCCCCTCTGCTCCCTCCTCTCCTCTAGTCAGGCCCCTCTGCTCCCTCCTCTCCTCTAGTCAGGCCCCTCTGCTCCCTCCTCTAGTCAGGCCCCTCTGCTCCCTCCTCTCCTCTAGTCAGGCCCCTCTGCTCCCTCCTCGCCTCTAGTCAGGCCCCTCTGCTCCCTCCTCTAGTCAGGCCCCTCTGCTCCCTCCTCTCCTCTAGTCAGGCCCCTCTGCTCCCTCCTCTCCTCTAGTCAGGCCCCTCTGCTCCCTCCTCTCCTCTAGTCAGGCCCCTCTGCTCCCTCCTCTAGTCAGGCCCCTCTGCTCCCTCCTCTCCTCTAGTCAGGCCCCTCTGCTCCCTCCTCGCCTCTAGTCAGGCCCCTCTGCTCCCTCCTCTCCTCTAGTCAGGCCCCTCTGCTCCCTCCTCGCCTCTAGTCAGGCCCCTCTGCTCCCTCCTCTAGTCAGGCCCCTCTGCTCCCTCCTCTCCTCTAGTCAGGCCCCTCTGCTCCCTCCTCTCCTCTAGTCAGGCCCCTCTGCTCCCTTCTCTCCTCTAGTCAGGCCCCTCTGCTCCCTCCTCTCCTCTAGTCAGGCCCCTCTGCTCCCTCCTCTAGTCAGGCCCCTCTGCTCCCTCCTCTCCTCTAGTCAGGCCCCTCTGCTCCCTCCTCTCCTCTAGTCAGGCCCCTCTGCTCCCTTCTCTCCTCTAGTCAGGCCCCTCTGCTCCCTCCTCTCCTCTAGTCAGGCCCCTCTGCTCCCTCCTCGCCTCTAGTCAGGCCCCTCTGCTCCCTCCTCTAGTCAGGCTCCTCTGCTCCCTCCTCGCCTCTAGTCAGGCCCCTCTGCTCCCTCCTCTCCTCTAGTCAGGCCCCTCTGCTCCCTTCTCTCCTCTAGTCAGGCCCCTCTGCTCCCTCCTCTCCTCTAGTCAGGCCCCTCTGCTCCCTTCTCTCCTCTAGTCAGGCCCCTCTGCTCCCTCCTCTCCTCTAGTCAGGCCCCTCTGCTCCCTCCTCTCCTCTAGTCAGGCCCTGACTTGATTTAGCAATGTAGGCACTCCGCTGTCCCAGGCTGTGTCACTGACGAGTGATGAGCGGCCTTGGGGTCTAAAACCACATGCCCCCCCACCCTTAACTGTGCTAAACCCATCCACCCTGTCTGCAGTGTTTTTTAGAAAATGTTTACACTGTTGGTTTTGCATCGCAGCCTGCAGTGGACAGACCTGTTTTGAAGGAGCATTCATAGAAATGCCAGACAATGGACAGGAAACCGTGGCCAGCATGCCGCCCGCCTGCAGCACACAAGCCCAGCAGTAGACCCTGGGCTGCAGCACCCTGGCTGCTGCTCTCTGACCTCCCTGGAACACACCCTCCGTTTACTAGCAAGCCTTCTCCAGTAAGTAAGGGATAATGCCCGACGAGGTGTCCAATATCACTTGATCGGGATAGCTCGCGGAAGTACCTTCGCCACCCTATGCAAAATGTCCCCCCCCCCCCCCCCGGGAGCGTAAATCGGATAGACTCACCTCCACCCAGCCTCGGCGCCCTCTGCTGGTGGTGCGGGACGACTAATTAATGGATGCACTTCAGTATTTGGCGCCCCCCTATTCAAGGCGCCCTAGGCGGCAGCCTAGTTCGCCTATAGCAAACGCCGGCCCTGACTCGGACGGTGGACGGTTTACGCCACATTAATTTATGTTTTCAGGCGTTTTGCAAAATAAATTTAAAGTTTTTAAACGTTAGCGAACTCTGATATTTTATAGTCTGCTCAGCTCATAGAACCAACATCGGCTTTCCCTTGGCTGAGCTATTAGCCCGAAAGCTAACGTTATGCTAGCAGGATTCAGAGGCAATAACATTGTGTACGGTTGACAAACGGTAAATATAATTTTACAGGATGTTTGACAAGAAGATTAGCAAGCTAACCAGCCATGCCACATCAAAGTTGACATTCACCAAGCAGTGATTATAATTTGACAGTATTTTTTACCACAAGGCTAGCCAGCTATCGAGCCATGTCATTGTCCCCAAATAAAATCAAGATTTTTAAGAAGAAAATAATCGGACATGTGTAGAGTTGCGGCTACTGTAATGTTGGCCATAGCCTGTCTAAAGGCTGTCTAAAGGCTGTGGGTGCTGAAATAATTCACCGGCAGAAGAGTAAGTGGCGCAATGGTTTTTTGTTTAGACGTCGTCGAGTGTTTATTTACCTAGGTTACCGAGAAGTCAGAGCAAATTTACAAATTAGCCGTTTCATCAATAAAATACACACATTTTCAGCAACAACACTGCCCATTTCTCGTCACATTTTCATTCAGATGCTGATTTACATGTACTGTTTAGCTGAAATTAGAATTGTAAAAGCAATGGCGGTCAAAGGATTCTGTTTGTCCTGCTATCACGGCAACCCCGCCCCTGACGCAAGCGGTTCCTAATACTGACCAATCACAACCAAGGGGTCTCCGTAGCTACGACGGATAGTTAGAAATTTCAGGAGGTGCATGTCAAGCTCTCCGAAGGCTGACGGAGAGCTCGTAGAGGGCGTTCCACGGAGACGAGGACGTTTCCATGTGTCCGTTTTTCGAAACACGCAGAAGCATATATCGGCCTTTAGTGTTGTCGTAACCAAAAAGCCTCATTACTATTCTCTGATAATAAAACAAGAGATGTGTTAAGACACAAAAACAAATAAGATCATAGGACAAGAAACAACTGTTACTGCTAATGACGATTGCACTAGTTTGTCCACCCCCTCACCTATTTCCGTTGAGTTGGCCACTGTTGCATTCCATCTTGATGGTGACACGAGCAGGGGGCTGGGACAGCCAGTCCTGCTGGTTTACCCGAGGGCTCATCTTGGCTGCCTGGCCATAATCGCTGACCGAAGACGCCGTCATCTCCGTCTTGGGATGCTGGGAAGTTCCGTAAGCACACTCAAACAGTGACTGGTCTTCACTCACCACCGACAATGCTTCCTGTCCAAAGTGGGGGGAAAATGCTGGTTAGCAAATCTACTGACACCCTGATAATCTCCTATAGATGCTTGCAATCAACTGCGATAAGGTTAATACAGTACATTTAAACAACAAAATATGAAGATATAAACAAATCTCTTCTAAAAGAGTGTAAAGTCCAGTCTGTCACATACTTTGATACAATGCTTGTTGTGAAATGTGTCCCCAGCAATATACGATTTTTCAATATACGATCTCAAGAGACTGTAGAGTTTTTCTGTAGCTGGATGTATTTAATTATATTGCTACAGAACTGGAAGAATACAAGTTTTGAATAGTAACATACATCTAAAAAGTTGAATTAATAAGTAGGGGTTTAGAAAAACATGTGATTTGAGATGCTTGCGCTTTCTGAAAACAGCTATTGTTATTTGGGAGCATATAAAATTACTTAGAAGGCTCACCTACAAACTCATTATAGACAGATAACTGTAGTCTGGCAGTAACAGTTCTCACGTTTCATAATATAGCTGCTGAATGTCATGATTAGTAGTACATTGTGGGACATCCAATACTGTTACTTTTAGAGAAATGCCATACAACTCTTTTTTTCTTTCCTCTACCATTCATGTACTGTATGTTATTATCGGTGTAAATATCCATCAGAAAGCCACAACTCTGAGCAAACACTAAATGTCAACTGGCAAACACAACAAAAACTTGCTAAATTAGCTACCATATGCTAACCCAGGGGAACCACTTTAAGAAGCAAAGGCATTCAGTTAATCCTGCAGGCTTTCTTCCCCACAAGACAATAGATATATCCTGGCATCTCAAGGCTGACTTTGCCGCCTACCAGTCAGGGAGGAACCTTTTTCAGGTTTATATATCCATGGTCTGACATTGAGGGGTCCCCTTATTCTTACTCTGTTGCCAAATGCATACTGACATCGTTTTTGCAATAGTTTTAATAATTTTATGTTTTTTAACATTATGTGTATGTATAGTAGAATAAAGAATAACTAGTAAAAAAAAGTTACAGTAAATACATTTTTATGTAAATACGCATTGTATTGCTTTAGATTTGAATGCTTGGAGTCAACCATATATTTTTACTTAAATATGGTCAAGAGGTTGTTAAGTCTGATGTAAGAAGACCACAGCAGAGACCACAACCATGCTGATAAGGGGGTTATCTCATCTGTGGATATCCTCTTTAAAACCACACTGTTCTAAAGGTCTGACTTCTCATACACACAGCGCGAGATTGCACGGATTCTAAGAAAGATCACCATCTCATATGGTAAAAACATGCGGCTGAATACTTAGAAAGAAATTGCATTTTTTTTAAGCTCAGGAGGAGTTGAAAGTCCTTTCTGGAATTCAACTCTGAAGGAACAACACTACTGTCTATGACGCATGCACACCTTTCCCCACAAACCTCACAACAAACAGATTTGTTCCCAGTATTGTTTAGTGTTGTGAAGCAGACAGTTCAGGTCACAAACTTGTCAAACACAACCAAGCTAAAACTGGATATCTTACAGTTCTTCAACTGCCCTGCCGCTTCTCAAATCCCTCTCATGTCCCTCTCTCTCTCTCTCTCTCTCTCTGTCTCTCTATTTCTGTCTCTCTAGAAAAAAGGATGTGGCCTTGCCTTTTTAAAGCACCTCACACCATGGTTGTCTCTCAAAGCCACTCTCTCCTTGTTCCTCTCTCTCTTTCCCTCTGCGACAGACACAAACACACACATACAAACACACACATTTTTAAGTAGTAGGAGTGCCTCTGAAGCGTAGTGAACCGCCCTGATCTGGAGGCAGGTCAAGAGCTTGACCTCAAATCAGTTAGGAGGAAAAGGAAACGGTGTGGGAAACCAGATTAATGTGGTGGGGTCCTGGTCCTCCCTGCTACATGTCTCAGCTGCAAACCACATTACCCTCACCTGACAGAGGGAATATGAAAGGGAGGGAACGCGATACGAGAAAAACTGATATGTTTAGATCCAAAAACACCAAAGAGGAAGCTCAAGAGGGATGGATGAAGACAGAGGAGAAAAGAGACCAGATCAAATCCCTGATGATCCTAGTGAAACAAGGAGCACATGCAGCTTTTGTTTGTCCAGCCCAAACAAAAGAAAAACATATCCACTCACGGCTAATGGAAGGCCAGACAGCTTCACACTTCCTGAACTTTGATCCTATAGAAAACGCTATGTAGATCATTGATAGTGGTGTTGATTAAAACCATTGTTGGGAATTGCTTGGAATCTATTATGTGTATCCAATGTAGCCTATTGTGGCTAGGTGATAATCTTTATGGAAAATGTTGGGGAAAATCATGAATTGAATATAAAATAAGCCCAAAACAAAACCTTAGATTCGAGACAACATGCCACGTTCCTTTTGTGAAGAGATTAACATATTCCATCAACACCATGATAAAAAAGAAGCAAAAATAATAATGTATGGTTTTAAATAAACTAGTTGGTACAACAAGAAAGGTCTGGCCAAGTCAACAACATTGCCCAGAACTGAGAATTCCTCTACGGCCCATTATTCTTTGCTGAGGAAAAGTGAAAGATTGTTTCACAACCTTTGGCGTCCCTGCCAAAAAAACCAAACAGAATTATGGAGAGAGGAGCAAGGCAGAGTTCAACTTGACACCCATTCCTTGGGAGGATAAGACATAGAGAACCAGGTGCGGACTGGCCATCGGGAATACCGGGAGAATTCCGGACGGGGTTTCCCATACGTAAGAAAAATATATTGTGGAATATATTTAATGTATATAACAATATACTTAAAATTATATGGAAAGATATTGGAAATACAGTATATACTTACAATGATCGCTTCCAGCAAACTTCTTTTGAATTAGCCATCTCCACCTAAATAAATGTGAATCTTATTTATGTTTTAGGGGGCATATTTTCAGTTAGCAGATAGTACTGTTTGAATCGCGATTCCATTTGAAATACTGCCGGTGTATTATCAGGATACCTTCTAGATGACTGAGCGGTTAGGGAATCAGGCTATTAATCAGAAAATTGCTGGTTCGATGATGCTGTGTCCTTGGTCAAGGCACTTCACCCTACTTGCCTCAGGGAATGTCCCTGTACTTACTGTAACTTACTGTAAGTCGCTCTGGATAAGATTGTCTGCTAAATGACTAAATGTATATATCACCATATATGTGCATAGATTATATGTGCATGTTCTCATATGTACACATACATTGTACAATATATATGTACATATATTTAGTGTATATCTTTCCATATCATTTTACATATTCTACCATATATGAAGCATACATGTGATGCTATATCTTTAAATATATTATCCATACATTTTCCCATATACAGCGGCATACATTATGGTGGTTATTTAGAAATAAATAATTGCATATATTGTGGGATATATAACCACATATTATATATTCATGTTATATATTCATTCAAATTATATATTCAAAGCGGTATTAATTTTTATATTCTGCAATGTATTGCAATACATAGCAATATATTACATTAATATATATTATAGTGTATAATATATTTTGTATCAATATATTATCCCATGTATTTCCATATATAATGTATAGAATATGTAATAGAAATTAACATATACAATACATTTTAAGTCATATATTAGTGAATATATTTTCTTTGCATAAGGATGGGATGGTCCAAAATACTGGCCCACATCCATCACCAACCGGGCTTCCCTCTGACATCGCCATCACCTCCATCTATTTTCCATATTACACAGCTAGAACACGTATAAATTGCTCGAAGACATTAAGTAGTCTACAATTGCTGACTGAGTTTTATACTCCTCCTCGCGAGGTGAATTGTCTTCTGAAACGTGTTCTTACAGACTTCGGATGTTCACGTAAGAAATGAAACATATATGATGTAATTTCTTTGCAATCATCCAAAATAATGTTAAGTGTATGGGTATTTTTCCAAGTAGGCCAATGACTGGTCAATACGTGCGATGCATTGAGTGGGCAACACGCCGTGTTCTGAGTGGGCCTTGTATTGAGTGAGTGGGCCGGTCTGACAGCAATGTCCCTCGCCACTTTTTCCCCCCAATCCGCCCCTGTGAAGAACACACATGAAGGGAGGTCCTGAGTCAAAGTTAACACTCTGGGCCTCATGTACTAATGCTTTTACGCCAACTTCAGGTGTATTTCTTAAGCAATTTGCACGTAAAAGCATGGCGAGGTATGTACAAACATGCCGCACTGAGGTAAAAGCGCAGACTGCCTGTCGCGGGAACTGAAAATGGCAAATTGCGCTTTTTTGTGTCATGCATATGCATTCACGGGAGGGTCAGGGGAAAGTGGGAGTTTCCCATAAAGAGATGGAAGGGGATGCGCAAAGTGCGCCTAATTATGTATTCCGCGGTATGTACAAAAACCGCCTGTGAAAGCGCACCTCTATTTTGCGGTGAAAATTCTCCGCCTGTTAAAAGCAGGCGTAAACCAAGATGCGCATATGCCTCCTGGTGAAATGGCAGCCGTAACCCGAGCAAGACGAAGACATAGGCCAAAGGATTTTGGCCACAAGGATCACACTTTTTGAGTTGAATGAACACAAAATCATTACGCGTTAAACTCCTCGCTACATTACAAATATTGGTATCCGGATTATTTCAAACAGTCATCGTTGTTTTGACTTTGGTGGCTGATCCATGATAGAGAGAAGGAGGCCCATTCAATTGTGCGTTTAAATGCTTGCAATGTACGGTATAGTGGGCGGAGAAAGGCGCTGATTACCCGATTACCTGCAGGTTTCATAAATACAACATAAACTGAAGTTTACATTTACAGTTATTCATTTAGCAGACGCTTTTATCCAAAGCGACTTCCAAGATAGAGCTTTACAAAGTGCATACATCACTGATAATAACAACAAGAAAGCCCCAAGCATTGCGGGTAGCCAAAACAAGAAGCACACATTGTGATCTATCAAGCATTGCACAGTCAGTCGGTGAACAAGTTTAAGAAAGCTTTATTGCTTGCGGCCGGCCCACAAGGAGACAAAAACATCACACGCCATTGTGCTACAAGTTTGTCCGCTAGCATGTTGTGCTAGCTAGCTATTTAAGCAGAACCGCTCTTAACAGTCATTGGTTAAGACAAAGGCATGCAAATGTTCCATTGCTCTTCTTCATTGGCTCCTTGTATAGACCTGGCGCAGGCGTGTGTGCGTGCGTGTTTGAGTGTGTGTGCCTTTTGACCCCTGTAAGCTTGACCACATGATTCACCCAACACAGATAAGGCCAGACATCTTTTATGGCCTCTCCAGTAAGAGAGAGTGGTCAGCTCAGGTCACCTTGTTTATATATGCCTCGTGTTCCCCAAAGTTCAGATTTGGGGGTAGGCCTCTCTCTACACACAAGGAATGCTGAACACAGAATCATTCTTATACAGGATAAATGTGTTACATCTTCAATTTTCCCAACAGAACAACCAAAAAATAAGTGCCAAAGGGAAGAACCATAACAGCATGTAGTTTAGCAAGTTACAATTTAAACAACATGAATCTCTAAGTGCAAGTGTACCTGTAGAAAAAGCAACAGCAGTAAAAATAAAAATAAGATTAAGTATCACGAGTGCGCTTTCTGCGTGTTGGCCATGGCGCTAATAACGTTACATTGGTAAATGTACGTACATGAGGCCCTCTGTGTTTTAGCGAAGAGCTAACTGACACTGCAGACAGCACAATAGCCTTCTGGGAAGGAAAATGAACTATTGACCAGAGGGCAGCTGGCTCAAATAAAAACCCTTGGCCACCATGAGACACTTATTGGAAATTGCCACTGTAAATATTGAGCTTTTATAGTGGAAAAGTGATATGGTGCACTGTTAAATTCAACTAATTTAATGCTGTGTAAATCACATTTAACAACAACCAGAGTTATATTCTTCTGGACGATCCTGCCAAACATGTTTGTGGTTATTTTTTTCAAAATCCTTCAATATAGCATTTTCAATCCTTTCAAAATCTTAGTTCAAGGAAATGTCCATATATACTGATATATACATTATACATACCATATTTACATTTCCTAGAAGATTTTTCCACAAAGGAGATACTTTCACACTGCGCTCTAGCCTTCTAAGAATAGAAAGGTTTACCACGCAAAATTGGGGCAAATTTAAAGAGAAATATAGCTGCAATCAGCAATGAGGTGGCCAAGCAGTCAAATGACCCAAACACTTTAGAAATCCTCAGAAGAGGGTTCTGAGTATATGCAGCAAGTTTGGTGTGAATCCATCAAAGATTTGCTGAGCTAGGATCCAACTTCCTGTGTGCTGGATTAATGGCACATTTTGATTGGCTGTACTGGGCAAACGGTTCTGAAAATCTAAAAATCATGTGATGGCCTTTGTGAGGCTTGGTCTGAAGATAATCTCTGGCAAATTTGGTTCAGATTGGACACACTTTGTAGGAGAAGTAAATAAAAAACGTTTTTCAATGAATTCAAAATGGCGGCCGTATCAATTCAGCTATTATCTCAGATTATTATGATTCACACACAGAACGTCCCAAGATATCATGAGACAAAGGAATCACTTAAAAAAAGCAAACAAATCAATAGTTATTGGCCAAAACACATTTTTGCTTCCTACAGCCACGCCCAGTGATCACATGACACCAAAATGTGTGGACATCCTCAGACCAGGGTTTCGAGTCACCACACCAAGTTTGGAGTTGATATCTCAAAGATTTACTGAGATATGACCCAACTTCCTGTTTGGTTGCTTTGTTGCCAATTTTGATTGGCTGTACCGAACAAACGGTTTGGAAAATCAAAAATCTTTGACATCTTCAGTGAGGGTTGCTCTGACAAGGATGTCTGCCAATTATGGGGAAGATTTGACAAAAATTGAAGGGGGAGAAGCGAAAAAACGTTTTTTCTTAAAATAAAAAATGGCAGAAAATCCATATAACCGGAAATTGACGTCATATGGTGTGTTGAACACGTCTTGACCCAGGGAATCCAATGGTACCTCATTTTTGAAAATCGGTCATACGGTTCAAAAGTTACGTGTCTAAACACAAGTCCAACTTTGACAAGTTGGTGGCGCTAGAGTGCTCCAATGGGAGACATGAAACTTGGTGACTATAAAGAGGAGACTATGCTTAATGAGTGTGCCAAATTTCACAACTTTTTACCGTACGGTTCTAGGGGCTGCCATAGACTCCAATGGCAGAAGAAGTGTAACTAGAGAGGGTACCATTTCTGGGGAAATGCTTGCTTGCTTCAGTTGCAGGTGGGTCAGTGATATTACAAGCATTTAGCCTACTCATATTGCATAATTCAACAAGAACACCCTTTGAAACAAGGAACCCCCTTTGAAACAAGCGACGGTTACGGTGCGTGTCCGCTAAAGCGGACGGGAGCAGTGCGGAGCGTCAGCTTCCAATCCATTTTCAATGAAACCGGGCGTTGACGCTGGTGTAGGGCATAGTGGGAAGGCGAGCGGGGCGTCGACGCCTATAACATCATTATATCAATAATGATCGTTATTACACGGCTGTTCTTAACGCTGTAGAAAGCTCCATTCACTTGAATGGGGTTTCCTGTTGTGACTTTATGCGTATGCTGTGTATAATTACTGTTATTGATATATACTATTCGTGGGCTACCTAAATCACTGTTAGATACAAATGCACGGAGACGAGGATGCAGCACAAGTTAGACATCTTTTACTGGCGGGCGAATCACGCGCCCTTCGGCATCAACCAACTATCACCGAACTCTGTAGTAGTGACAGTCAAACACAATAGAGCACCGAGTGCTCGATCCAATATACCACATCCCTCTTTTTCGACTGATAAGTGGCATACGTATCGGTTACCTCAACAGTTAACTCTTTACTTACCATTAACGCTATGGCATCAACATTAAACTTGTCTTTTCTACGTGCATACTTCTATGGTTAATAAAGCATGTTTTCAATAGACTTATGGCTCTCATTAAACATAACAAACCACTTTCCTGCTAAGCATTCTGTAGAAACATTTAAGCATTCAGAACATTCAACACTCTTGAAACATTTCAGGTTAAACAATCATTCTTTTTTCTCTTTTTTTTTTTTTTTTTACTATTTTTTTCTAAACACATTTGAACGAGTACATAAAACATTCCCGAAATCAGTCATTGAATCTGGCAGGGCGTCTAACCGCTCTGCCGCTCCTTGTGTAGCATGTGGGTGTACTTCCCGTAGTCACAGGAGGAGGGTTGTGTGGTGGCAGGTCTTGTGGTGGTGAGTCCACTGAGACAGGCGCTTGAGAGGGTAGTACCTCTGAGTCCAACTGTTCATCACGGTCAGTGTCTATGAACAAACTCGGGTGTATCTTCCTCAGATGTCGCCGGTTCCTCCTTTGCGTCCTACCTGCCGGTGTCTGTACAGTGTAGGAGCGTGGTTCATCTCGCTGTCGGATGACAACAGCAGGCTCCCAGAGGCCGCGTGTGCATGTGTACGGTGTCTCCTGAGGTCAACACTGGCAGGGTTTGCACGCTGATCATAGTGTTGCTTTTGGCGGAACTGTAGGTTCTGTCTTTCACTGTGAAGATGCTGTGGGACTGACTGTGTCAGCACGGCACTGGAACACGGCGACTCATTCAGTCCTGTCACTGGTGTGTTCCTCAGTGACAGCAGCACTAGATGTGGGTCAGTGCCGGTCTGCGTTGCCTTCTTCAGTGCATGTTTTACAGTCTTTATGGCTCTCTCAGCCATTCCATTTGAAGAGGGAAAACCTGGGCTGGAGTGTGTGAGTTTGAATTCCCACGAAGCTGCAAATGATTTCATCTCATAACTGGCAAATGGGACGTGGTCACTCACTATCTCCCTAGGTATCCCGTGCCTGGCAAAAACAGACTTTATCTTCTGGATCACAGTATAGGCTGTTTTATCAGACAGGTTAAGCACTTCAGGATATTTGGTCAGGTAATCAACCAACAACAGATATGACTGACGAAGATGTTGACGAAGATATGACTTGAAGATGTCGGCTCCGACTTTCATCCATGGCAGTTCTGGAAGCGGATGTGGTATGAGTGGCTCAGCCTGGTGTTTGGGCTGTAGCTGCTGGCACTGCATGCACTTCTCCACCATTGCCTCGATGTCTTGTGCCATGCCAGGCCAGTTTTCTTGCTTTTGGCTTTTGTGCGCTGCACTCCTTGGTGAGCAAGATGCAGCTTCTCCAAAATCGTACTCCTGAAGCTCTGGGGTATGATGATTTTATCTCCGACCATTACAATGTCATTCTCAATGCTTATATAGTTCTTGACTGAACAGTAGCTGTGTAGTTTCCTGTCTAGACTTTTCTTTTTCGTGGGCCAACCATTCTTGTGTTTCTCACATACAGCTTGTAACACGCTATCTGCTGCTGTTGCCTTTTTCAATTGGCTGAGTGTTTCTCCGCTCAAGGAATCAGTGGCCTCCAAGGCATACACAACTCTCTCATCACAGGGGTTCTGGTTAATGTTTTCACCTGCTCTGCATGTAGTGGCGCGTGAGAGTGTGTCGGCAATGTACATGTGCTTGCCTGGTGTGTATGTTACTTGTAGATCATACTTTTGCAGTTGTAGAAGCATTCCTTGCAGCCGTGCAGGTGCTTTGCTCAGCGGCTTATGCACAATGACCTCCAGAGGCTTATGATCAGACTGCACAATTACTGGTCTGCCGTAGACATACTGATGGAATCTCTTAGCAGCAAACACTATGGCGAGCAACTCTTTCTCTATCTGCGCGTACCTCTTTTCTGTGTCAGTGAGCGCTCGTGAGGCATAGCACACTGGGCGGCCATCCTGCAGCAGACATGCTCCCAGTCCGTCTTTAGAGGAATCAGCTTGTAGAGTCAGTGGCTGCTTGTGATCGTAGTACCTCAGCACTGGGGCTTGTGTAAGGGTGGACTTCAGTGTCTGTAGCGCTGAGCTGTGATGTGGGAACCACTGCCACGCTACATCCTTCTTAAGCAGCTGTCTGAGGGGTGCTGTGAGTGAGGCTTCATTCGGTATGTACTGTGCCAGGAATTTTGTCATTCCCAGCAGACGTTGGAGACTTTGTTTGTCTTCTGGGGTTGGCATATCGACGATTGCTTTGATCTTTGTGTCGTCAGGCCTCTGTCCAGCTGTCGTGATGATGTGTCCCATATACTTTACTGTGTCAATTTTGAACTGGATTTTGTCTTTGTTAAACTTCACATGTGTAGTTTTTGCTCTCTCTAACACTTTGTGCAGGATGTCATCATGTTCCTGTTCTGATGACGCTGCGATGATCATGTCATCTGCTATGACATACACACCTGGGATGTCGCCGAAGGTCTCACAGTTCTTTTGTTGGAACACTTCGCTGGCAGACCTGATCCCGAATGGGCGTCTGAGGAAGCGGAACCGGCCCCACGGCCTATTGAAGGTGCATAGCTTGGACGATGGCTCATCCAGTTTGATCTGCCAGTATCCATCCTTCTCATCTAGAATGGAGAAGATGGATTTTCCTGCTAACCTGCTGCGCACGTCTTCTGGTGTAGGAATGGAATAGTGCTGACGCTTAACTGCCTCATTCAGGTTGCAAGGATCCAAACATACCCTTAGCGCACCGTTCTTTTTTTTGTGGCAACAAGACTGTTCACCCATTATGTTGGTTCATTGACAGGTACTATCACTTTTCTGTTCTGTAAGTCTTTGAGTGTCTCTTTCAGTGAATCCATGATGGGGAGGGGCACATTTCTAAAGGCATGAATTACAGGCGTGACGCTGGGGTCAATGTGTATGTGATGAACACCGGGGAACTCCCCCAATCCTGTGAAGACCTCTGCATACCTCTGTAGCATCTCCTCTTTGCTAGCTGGAGCCTTTCCTGGTTGTGGGGACCTTGCTGTGAGTGCCTCAACTCTTCTCACCAGCTGCAGCTCCTCACATGCATCTCCACCCAGAATCGGCTTGTTGGCCCGGCTTGACACATGAAAGTCCAGCATTGCTTTATGTTTGGTCGTCCTGCATTCTAGAGATGCAACACCATCTGTGGGTAGGCGGGTTCCACCAAATGCAATTAGGACAGTCTGTGTGGGCCGTAGCGGAATGGGACCCGGTAGCTTCCGGTCCACGTGTATGGGAAGCACATTTGCATCGGCGCCTGTGTCCAGCTTAAATTAATTGCTACGCCTCTGACTGTGGCTGTTTCATACCATGTAGCGCCTTTGGCTTGGTGAGCTGCTTTCTTTTCATATTTTCCAATCATTCCTATGTATAAGGAGTCAACTTCACTTTCCAAATTATTTATTGTCTTTGTCTTGTAGTTGCTTCTTTTCTCAGTGCCAGCTCTACATACCTTGGAGTAATGGTTGTTCTTACCACATGTGGCACACTGCACCATAAGCTGGGCATTGACGGGGCTCATGCTTGTTTCCACATTTATGGCAGATAGTTGTTGTTACATGCCCCTTGCTGCTTGTTTTGCTCTTGTTCCAGCTGCCCATGCGCGTTTTCCCTGTTGCTTTCCTTAAAGCATCTACTGAGGTGTCTTGGACAACCTGTAACGTCTGCATCGCTTGTATTTGTGACTTAGCGAGCTCTGCTGATCTGCATGTGTCCATGGCTCTGCGCAAAGTGAGGTCATTATCACACAACAGTCTCTCCTTCAGACGAATATCGTTTATGCTAAACATTAATTTATCCCTTATCGTGTCATCTTCATTTCTGCCAAACTCAGTCTTTACTCTTCTGGCGTAGCTCTGTGATGCATCTGTCCACCAATATTCCTGCTGACATCGCGTGTGACCAGAATTGATGGCGTTTGAAAACCACGTTCTTTCGAGGGCTGCAGTAGTCCAAGAAGGCTTGGAGAACTTCCTCCATTGTTTCTTCATCTCCTTCTGGAATGATGGTGAGTGTGTTATACACTTCTAGCGCCTCCTCATCGACAGTGTGGAGCAGAATGGCTGTTTTAACCGTCTCTTCCTTGTCCAAGGCACCTGAAGCGGTTATATACAGCTGGAAACGTTGTTGCCATCTTCTCCAGTTTTCAGCTATATTCCCGGTAAGTATCAACGGTGGTGGTCTGACGTTCTGCGGTCTGATATCTTCTGATAACAGACCGTTGCTATGAATAACAGACCGCTGTCAAGGAAAGTGGCTTTTTTCTTCTGATTCACGTCTTTCGTAGCACTCCGCAAGTAGTCCGGTAACTTTTCAACCCCCGCGTACTCCGTTGCTTAGCGACGTCAGCTGATTTGAAGCCTAAAGAATGTTCAACGTCTATGAAGTTCAACGTCTTTGGCGAACTATTTCTCTGCTGATCAACACTACGAATGGTAACAAATAAATTGTAAAAAGACACACTGTGTTAAGTCATTTTATTGGCAAGTAGCCGTGTAATAAGCGGGATAATGTATAGAACGCCAGTCATTATCGGGAAAATAAGCCCCTTCAGAGCGAAACTACACCCCTCTGCTTTGGATCAGGGTGCTGTTCGCCCTGTCTGGGCTTATTTTCCCGGCGTTCTATACATTATCCCTTACTTAGAAACTAAATTGTTTAATAATAAACCTTAATTCTTCTGCTACTACAAAGTATAGTTCCAACATAAATCGTTGCCACGCAACAGCCAGATGGATATCATGACCGGCTTTTTCAATTTGAAATATTCGATGCGCAGTAATATGGAATGTAAAAGAATGTTATGAGGACAACCTGTGAGGTTATGCTGGATTTTACAACGGCATGGAATGCAATATAGCCAATCACAATCAAGGATGGGAACAACCAGTTTTAGAAAACATAATAAAGTTTAGCCATAGCTGTGGCATTGAAGACATTACTGTAGCCTACTACACTGCCAGTGGGAAAGCAGAGTCTGTGACTCTGTGGCTCACGTCAAAACAAGACGCAGTATCACTCAAATTCCAAGTTTTACACAAATAACAAATTATGCAGACCCTCTGGCTGTCTTCGCAATCGCCATACCTTTAAAACACTGCCGTCCATTTAGATGTAGAATTGACCCTGGTACGAGTGTCAACACTGTTGACTTGTTGCTGCTGCTATCGTCAATGGAGGCTGACAGGCTCTCATGTAGCAAACAAATCAACGTTTTTACAGCAACCTATATTAAAATCTCACCACCTGGCTGTTATCACAATAGTCATATCGTCATGTTTTTTTAGTGTAAAATTGAACTATAAAATCAGATACTACTATGACGCGTTCTAGCATGGCTGCCGCCAAAAGATAGGGTTAGGGTTAGAACGTCTCTATCATGTTGTATCCATGCGTCGTTGCTTAACTTGTGTTGACGCGGAGACGTAGCTAGCACCTAGAGTACCCTTCGTTGACTAAAGGCACTTTTTGCCACAAAAACGTTGTAACCTCCTAAACTGTGCAACGGAACGTAAATCCCAATACAAGCAACTCAACATTTTGACACCGACGTTGTTTATGTAGTGCAAATATTCAAGTTTTTTTAGGGGTGGGAAAAGAATAATAATATATATGTGAGATAACAATGGTTTGTGCTCACGGAAGGCAAGCCCTAAGAAACCCCTAAGAAAACTAAGAAAAGGTAGAAACATTTAGGTGGCTTCGCTGCTTCGCGGCTTGGCCACCAATAAACCACAGGATTGCAACAGTGTCTCTGTGTAACTCATAATCCAGTATCAGCAACTCTGGCAGTTCCAAATCTATGCCATTGAAAGATAGTGTAGCTATTAACACAAAGCATTTGCAGGCTACCAAACTGGAGAGATGCTGATGAGCTGTGGATCTGAAGACAGGAAGCAGCCCCTCTCAGCATTTCCTGCATTGAAAGTTCCAGATAATGAGGGATATCGGAGATGGAGGGGGAGGTCAAAAGGAAGCGCTTGTCCATCGGCCTCTGGATTGCAACTGCAGAGAGCCAATGGAATAGCGAGGCAAAAGGGAAATGGAGGGAGAGAGAGACAGAAAATAGAAAGACAAAGTAAGAAAGTTGAGAGAAAAGCTACAAGATGAGAGCACAAAAAAAGAGAGACGAGAGGGAGTAAATGAGAATAGGGGTGGGTCCTAAAGAGTGAGAGAAAGAGCGAATTGCAAAAAGAAAGAAATGGATGTTAAGTACGAGGAAAGGAAAATGGAAAGGGAAGAAAGGCAGGAGGAAAAAGCAAGAGCTATGGAAGTACACATCCATTTATAAAAGGACAGGACATTGGGTAGTAAACCGCCCAGTAACGTCAATGGCGCAGCCTGTGGCTCATCGGGGGCATCCATTCTGCATGTTGTTTTAGCAGCCCCCTCCCTGATTCCACCAATCATTCAACTCATTCTTTTCCAGGTGGTTAGACGACAGGATGAATAGATGTCACACTAGGAACTGACAGAGATGTATGTCTCTTCACTATAGCAAAAAATCCTTAATCCTCAAGCTTCATATTATTATCAAACAGAACAAAAAGTAGTGCTCTGTGTTACACGAGCACTCATTATACCAGTTATGTCGGCACACACAAATGCAATGTTTTGAAATCGGACACAATAGTAAGTGGGTGTCTCTGCAGCAAGCAAGCAATGAATCATTGTCTTGGTTTGGCAGTAGCGTATGTTATGCTGTCATGTGTGGTACGGAACACCTATGATGTGTGAAACTAGTTCAGGGTAAAACTTGGAGCGGCTAATGTAAAAATATGGCAACCTGCTTTAAGGTTCTGAAATAAAAAAATACTGGCCACAAGCTGACACACAAAAAGCCACAACCACATACCATGGGATGACCCTAGTGTTTATACAAGTCGAGCCATTACACTTAATTATGCATGCTTTTGTAGAGTGCAAATCCTGACCATGCTAAGTTAAAACCTTTCCAAAACATTTGTTGGAGAACAACTTTCCCATTTCTCTGACTTTCCATGAGTTCTGTAAAGGCCAGACTATGTTCTTCACATTACAAACATTTCGTAGTAACCAGGACAGTACTTACTAAACCAAATCCTTACTTTCTGATAATTGACCGTTGACGACTATGACATGTTTTAATCTCAATGTTAAAGACCAGTGAAACCATTGTGCAACTAACCAGAGGAACAACTGACAGAGGAACAAGACAGTACTTTCCACATGAACTTCACTATTGCACTTTCCAAAAGATGACAACAAGCTGTTTTTTCCCTATAGTTTGGTAGTGCAAGCCTTAGATTCTTCAAAAGGTACAAAGGTTTACTGGCATTGCATGCCGATGAATAGAAGAGTCACAAATCTTGTTTTTGCTAGAATTTCTACTAAGAAGAGTTTTAAAGATGAGGGTTAGTTAGGGTCTCCACATTTTCATATAAAGACATTCAAGGGGTAAAGTATATAAACAGCGGTTACTCTCCTCTTCTCCCTGATATCTCAACGCAAAATATCTCGGTTCACAAAGAAGTGGGCTTCTCTCTCTAAACATTTGGTTTCTGCTCCCAAACTTTTGTATTTACATCTATTGATTTGTAGGACAACTGATTGTCATTATGGCATAGTCTTTTGTGTTCACAAAGAGTTCAGACTGGCTGCAAAACATCTGTGTTAACCCTGACAAGAGTTTCTCACTGGCATGGTGAGAATTTTTTTAAGAGAGATGTTCAGTTAAGTTGCCAGGTGACTGGTTATCCCTGACCTACTGCACCAGTTTAAGAGTACAAATGTGCAAAACCACTTCAATCCATTATTCTGGGAACACTACTCCTTTCATCACAAGATTTGCATTGCAAGTTGGTTTGAAAGCTCTTGTAAAGTATAGAGCATTGTAGAGAATATTAGATTTTTGTATTAATAATTACACAAAAACAATACATGCACAATTAATATAGCATTTCTTCATATCGTATGAGAATTTGAACTATGAAGGAAAAACCTATGTTGTCCTATAACCATTCTTACTTGCAGTTAGTGGATAGTGTTATTTTTTAATCTTTTTTTAGATATAAACTTCTATATTTGTAAGTATGTTTTCAGTTATTAATGATTTATGTCACTCTTTCAATTGTTGTTTTGTGGATGAGATAACCCATTCAAATCACCTCACTCCCAGATACGGTCAATACCCTGAAATTTGGGGAATCTATGCTGACCAATTCGAATACGAAAAAGGAAATTTGCAAAGGAGAAAAAGGAAATCTTGTGTCACCGCTATGGCAGAAGGGTGTTTCCCTTAGCCTGCTTCATTTGAGTTTCAGAGTAAACTAAAGACGATGCACAAAATCATGTATTCAAAATTTACAAAATATAAATAATAATCAGTGAAAGCACAATAAAATTGACTCACCTTGATGGTGCTGGCCATTTTTGATCAGGACGTTTGAGTCCTGGCAAAAACTCACTGATGTGAAGTTAATTTCAAGTAAAAAAAAATTCTGAACAGCAAGCTAGTTGAGGTTCCACTAAGCGTTGTTTGGAGCGGATGAGATTGTGCTAACGTTGGGAAGTGAAGTCAGCCAATAGCAGGAAGAGGTTTCTATTGGTTCTGGCCGCCGCAACTCGAAGAAACAGGATATTTGGGAGCAAGGAGATAAGAAAGGCTAATAACAATGCTGTTATTTTTGATGATGTGTGTTAGAAGATTTTAAGGAGGGGGTAAGTTTTAGATGGAGGTGGGGGTGGGGGTTACCAAGAAGACTACTCTAACAGTAGGGTCTCCATTGAGACAGGAGACAGGTGCAAAATGTCAAAATTGTGTTTGTGTGGGTGTGTGTGTGTGTGCATGTGTATCCCAAATTTCCCCATTGTGGGACAAATAAAGGTATATCTTATCTTATCTTTGTGTGAGCATAGACTTGCAAAACCTTTGGAGTGTGTGGGTTTCTCTATGAAAGTGTGCAACAACATGTGTTTGCTGAAGCATACACACCAGGGTGCATTTTAATGCAGGTGTGTGTGTGTGTATGTATCACACTTGTACACTAAAACCGGTGACAGGATGCAGATGTGTGATGGTACAGTCCATACTTGACACGCTTGCCTGCCTTGGGCCCCCAGGAGGGCTACCAGTTACAGGCGGCAGCAGTGAGGGGAGCCCCAGCCTGCCTGGTAAGACTTGGCACTGAACACTGAACACAAAATACTGAACAATTGTTAAGTATTGTAGACAAAAACATTACACACATTAGAGCTTCACACTTCAAAACTGTTAACTTTTTTCCACACTTGCTTAGTTGATAGCCTGTGGTCATCCAATACTCCTTTTCTAGGTTACACACCCTCCAGCTCAAGAAAGTTAAGCTTAAACGCCCTACATAATATTTTCTCACACACTGACCATCACAATGAATGAACAATGCCTGAATAGAGGAGAGGAGCTGGAATGCCAGCAGCCCTCCAAGGTGTCCGGGACCCTGGCTGGGCTTCCCAGAGAGGATCAGAGGTGAGAGCTCCACAAAGCTGAATGACCCAGATAAGGAGGTGAAGTCAAGGAGAAAGTCAAGGAAAGGAAATCAGAGTACATCCTGCCACCAACCCTCTGTCAAAACATACCCTGTGACCACCCCGGGACCCAGATTGTTGATTACAAACACTGGACACACATGCACACACACACACACACTTTGATCGGACTCCACCTGCACCGTGACCTTCAGGTCCCCTTCAGGTTCAAAACCGAACACCCCACCGTTGATCATATTTGGTTCCTCTGACTGCTTGAGATGTTGCAATCGAAGACAACAACAGGGGATTGAGTTGGGTTTCAAAATGCAACTACAAACTGCGTTGCATCAGATTACAAAGAGGAAGTAGTAATTGCAAACAGTTTAATTTTGTAAGGACTAGGTCATTTGATTTAGGTCAAACAAAAAATATGGCCCCTATATGTCTTTTTATAGTCTGAAATCAGATTTTTGGACACAAGAACCAGTATGTTCCCACACACAAACACCAGTTTCAAGATGTGATAACAATATTGAGAGAGGAAAAAAAAAAATTGCATATAGAGGCTACATGTTCCGCATGTAAATAGAGGAATAACGTTTTGCTTGTGCTGGCTCGTATCGATGAATTTCTAGCAGTCAGCCTTTCTTACTTTTTTGTACTTGATTTTGTCTCTTCCTCTGTCACTGTGTCAATCTCTCTCCATCTCTCTATCTCTCTCGCTCTTCCTCTCTTACTGTGTCGTCCATCTCTCTCCATCTCTCTCTCTTGCTCTTCGTTGTGCTCTCCACAAATGCCTTTCGGCTTTATGGTCTCTTGCAGGAAGTTAGAAAGATACAACCCGTTCCCCTCTCACACCAGATTTTGGCGGTCCACACTCACACACACAAACACACACACCATGTCAGAGCACCACTGTACTCATTCCTCCATATGTACTGCCAAAGTCCCATCACATTCCTCCTGTCCCACAACCTACATGCTAAAAGTGCTCTGTCCGCAGGGGGCTGGGAAGCTGGGCTGCGACCTCCTCCGGGAACTTCCTGTCACAGATATACACATGCAAACACACACTCACACACACTGACATCTTTTTTGTCTGGCTAAGCTTTAAATAGATAGTTTCCTTAATTGTTGGAACCTATGTTATTGAATTGTGTACGTCAAAAGCCAGATTGATAGTCTTTGACTTAACACTTGATGTCAGGCACATGGACAGTCGTCTGTTGTGTTTAGTGTGTTGGCCGTTGAACAATGGAGGAAGAGCGTGAGTAGCATTGTTGTCACATGCTGATGTCTGTTGACAGACGCAACAGGCCACAAGGATGCTGATGCTAGCTGCTGATCTACTGTAAACAATCCCACCTACAGGCTGCGAAAACTGCACCAGCCTGCGCCAAAATCCCCTGCAATATTCTTCTGTTGGTATTTACTCTTGGTTTTGAGTTGCTTGGTGGATTGGATGATTGCACTCCCCCACAGTAAGGAAAAAACAACACATACTGGCCATTTTTACACTTTATTCATTTTAAACGGTCAGGGACCTCAGTAGCGTGTGGAAGATCCATACACAGCCACAACAGCTTGGCACCTCCTCCTCACTGGATCAGCTTGGGCATGCTGTATGTGCCAGAGTGACCAACGCAAACATGTTGGCTGACTTGTGACAAATTCTGGTTGAGGAATGGGATGCCATCCCACAGCAGTGTGTGACCAGGCTGGTGACCAGCATGAGGGCCCATATGTGTTGTTTTTTCCTTATTACTGTGGGAGAGTGCAATCATCAAATCCACCAAGCAACTCAAAACGAGAGTGAATACCAACAGAGGAATATTGCAGGGGATTTTGGGCCGCTACCCACGCGGTTAGCTGTGTCGCTCATTCCATGAATACACAATCCTTGCAAGTTGTACCTCATTATAAAGGGGACTAATCAGGCTTTCCAACAATATCAAATACAATACCAATTTGTATTATTGAAGGGGAGGAATAATCGATGGAGATAAAGTTTCCGAACTTTTTTTGAGGAGTTTATATTCACATAGCATTATTTGTGTTTGTCATCAAACCAGTGGATGCAGTCGTGTTTCATACAATGCAAAACAGGCCTAGTCTAGGCAGTCCCTCCACACAAATATGATGATCTGACGTAACTACCACAAAACTATTGAAATTGTCTAATTATCAGGTGGGCCTACTGTGGCACAAGCTCATAAACTCAGCAGTCAGCAGTCTCCACTAACCCCCTGGTGGGGGGTGTGGTTGTTGTCTGAACAGATCTGACTTGGTGTACTGTGGTCTTGCTGTGGTGCCTTGTGGGTTGATTAGGTGGTCACAAGTAAGACAAAGAGAAAGAGGGAAAGAGAGGGAAAGAGATTGAGCAAGAACAGGAGTGTGTGTATACGTGTATCTGAGAAAATAGGCAGTAAGAGGTAGAGGAGAGAAAATAAGGGGGAGAGATGGTGATAGAGAGTTAAATGAATATTCTTCTCCTCTGATGCCTAGGGGCCACAGGTTTTTATGAAGATACCTACAGCATGACTACTCCCATTGTGGAGCTTTATAAGCATGTTTTTGAGCTGTTGTTCACATTAGTAAGGCTTCTATGTGGCGTAACGGATCATTCTTGAAGATTGTATTACGGTTGATGTTGACCAACTAATGCCTCCAGTACCAGACAGCCCAAGAGCCTGTATCCGGTCTTTACTTTTTTTCAACTTTGGTATGTTCAGCCGTTTATTAATTACCATCATTCAGCTAAAAAAGACACAAACACAAAAAACTACCTTCTTTTGTTTCTTGCACACACAACATTGAATATGTAAAATGTCTCCATGGCAATCAATTCAGTTCTATCCATCAAAAAACAGAGCAATTCACTTCTCTTACAGTTTTTCTCAATTGCTAAAACATACCCATTGGCTGAACAAAGTTCTCAGTTGCCTGAAGTCATGTAGCTAATTGTGCAGTCTGTTGTCAATACCTTACAGATTTTCACGATTGCTAAAACACATTTCTTGAAACAGTTAACCATTTTCTCAAAACTGTAAACACAAAACCAAATATTCAAACTCAACTTCCAAAACCTCTGACTCTTCCGGCAAAATCAAACACTCACCCCTAAACCATGTAACCTGTGCTCAAAATCAAACAATGCTTTCAGATCATAAACACAGCAAATCAATATATAAACACCATGGAGCAATCATTAGACACAACACATAAAAATGGAGAACAACATCCAGGCCATCTAGTTCCATGTAAAGACAAATTTGTTTATGTATACACAGTAAATGCATTTACGTAGCATTAAAGAAAATTGATTTCGGGTTTTGAAAACACTGGATTTTGGTGTTTCAACATCCATTGACACTTTCCTGATGTATGACTATATTTAGCCTGTGTTCTGCACCTCTGTTTTGCCAACCGACTCTGGAGGAGGGGATCCCTCACTGAATTGCTCCTCCCAAGGTTTCTTTTTTTCTCCTCTAGTTAGTTTTTCCCTGTCTTACTTGAGGGTTGAGGTTGGCTGGGTGGAAGTTCTATCAGCGTATGTGAAGCCCTCTGTGACATTGCTTGTAAAAAGGGCTATACAAATACTGTGCATTTGATTTGGTTTGAAAATATTACAGTACCCATCACAACTTTGTACTGTCAACAAAGAACAAAGAAAAACGGGGTAAAAACCCTCTGGTGTGCTGGATCCAGCCTTGAAAACACTCCACACATATGTCACCACAGGCCAATTCCATTGCCTGTAGGAGATTTACCCTGGTATATGGGTTTTGGTCATAGACCTTTCACCGCCACAGACAGAATTTTTTTTCAATTGGGTTGAGAAAAGGGCTGTATGGTGGAAGGTAAACATTTACAGTAAAAAATGCTGGTTGATGTTGAACTATTATTGTATATAGACACCACGGTGAAAGCTGACATTGTCCCAAACCACCATTAGAAACAAGTGTGAACAATTTAGAGTCATTGTGTTTTACAGATGACAACTGTGTTGTAGTTGTGTTTATTATTTGCCACCTGTGTTTACCATTTTGCAGCACAAGTGCATCACAGTGCAAAATGTGTTTTGTGAATGAGAATGTGTTTAGAGTTTTGCCAAGTGTCTGATTTGACAAATTGGTTTAGTTCACTGAACATTTGATTCAGATGATTCACATGGTAAAACACAATTTGCAGATCTCACTTAGACTTTTAAGCAAAACTCTAAACACATTCTCATTCTCAAAACACATTCTGTACTTTAATGCACATGTTATCCATACTGGTAAACACAAATGGCAATAATCAAATACAAATAGAGAAAACATGTCATTGACAAAACACAACCACTCAAAATTGATTTTACTTGTTTAAAATGATTGTTTAAAAACCAATATAAGCCAGTTCAGAGAGGAAACACGTTTTTGAAGGTGGGAAAATATTACTTGTGATGTCGACGAAGTGCTCTGGCCTGACCCAGCCCAAAGACAAGAAGAAGCACATTGATCATGTTTACTCCTGTGATTTTGGTCCCTTGTAGTATTTTATTCTGTAGTAAAGTGCATTGTAGGCTGTATACTGTACAATAAACAAATTGTTTGGCCCTGAACATTGTGCTTTTCATTTTGTTACAGTAACAGTACTGACTGCTCAATAGATTTTGACTGGTTCCAGGTTCATATCAGCAAAGAACAAGAGTGAGTTGCGAGTAGTGAGATGTTGGTTACAGTACTGCTACAGTACTTTCCAGTAAAAGAGCTAAGCAGAGTAGTAATTTCTGATCAATTTTGAGCTACTATGATAGAACATGTTTTTGTTTACAAAAGACAATGACAGATAAATATTACATTTGTTTTGAGATAAATATTTTTTTGGTGTATTGTTTACTGACTGCTTGATAGTGTATATCATTTTGATCACTTTGTTTATGATTTGAGAGCAGTGTCTGATTTTGAGCACAGGTAATCTGTTTTGAGGCGAATGTTTGATTTTGAGCACAGGTAAAACTGTTTTGAGGCGAAAGTTTCATTTTACAAGAGGATTCAGAAGTTTTGTAAATAGTGCTTGAAGATGGGGTTTTTTGTTTACAGTTTTGTGAAAATGGATGATTATTTCAAGAAATGTGTTGAGGCAATTGTGAAAAACTGTATTGCTAAATGTTAATCATATTCCAATAAACAAAAATGTAGCCTTGTAACATTAAGCTAAATGGCTATGACTCAGTCAGCTTGGCCCAGCAGAGACTTCTGGGATCCAAGGGGGACAAGTGTGAAAAAAGCTGACTGAGCACTGAACCCCAGCTGACCCAGAGAGCCTTTGAAGCCTGGATTCGTAAAAGGGGGACATTTACAGTTTTTCACAATTGTTAACACACGTTTCTCAAAACAATAATGTCTTTCTCAAAACTGCACACACAACTGAAAACCTCACACACAAAATGCTAAACCTGACACTCCCTTTGCAAGAGGACTCTTTGCCATCAAATATCTCACCTGTTCACAAAATGGAACTCTTGTTCTCATTTGGTACACAGCCATATTTTCAAATGACACACACATACCATTCATAACAGTACACACAAAAAGCATTTGCTGCACACTACCAAGCATTCACAGCACACAGTAGTGCAAAAATGAAAACAATTCTCAAAATGGAACACACCATATGAATGACTGACTCTGGAGAATGAGCCATTTCAACTTTTGTAAAATGTCTGTGTAGGCCAAATCTTTTCATAGTCAAACATAAAACAGCACACATATGCAGCAAAAAAAGTTTTATTTTTTGAACAGTACAGTACTGTCAACGGGCCTGCTCAACCCATTGCAGCACACAAAGTGATGTTCCCACCACGCTCGGCGGGGACCTCAACAATGGTGCGCTGGCCAATTACATTTCTGCCTCGGCGCCTCCTCTTCACCAGGTTGAATCCAACCTCATCAATGAATATGTATTCATGTATTCATATAGATCACTAGCTGTGTCATGATCCTGGATCTGCTGGAACAGACAGCATGATAATGCAAGTTACTGTATAGTATGGACATAGATGTGTCAACACAGTGGGGTACAGTGAGACACATTACAGGTGCAATACATGCATGTGTCAGTGCTGAATGTATGGGACTTACAAACTCTCGCCGTAACTCCTTGATGTGTTCCGGTCGAATAGGACCCTGTACACTTGTTTCATCCGCATGGCATTCCTGCGGAGAACACGGTACAGTGTAGAGAGGGTAACGGTCTGGATGTTTCTGATTGTGGCATGGTCGTGGTTCTCTTTCAGTCCTGCAAAATACAAATACAGTGAGCACACTGTATTTTATTGATATGCAATATTTCAGTACGATAGGCAAATTTAATTCATACCTGTTCTCCATTCTCCATTAAGTTTCTAATGATGGCAGCAACTGTGAAGCGGCTGAGATTTGGTTGGACCCCTCCCATCCTCATGCTCAAACCATAGTTGAGCACATGGTCAACCACAGTGGCCCGAATCTCATTAGAGATCACCATTCTCCTTCTTTCTCCTCCACCTCCTGCTGCTTCTCCTCTTCCTCTTCCTCCTCGTCATCCTCTTCCTTGTCCTCTTCCTCCTCTCACTGTTACCCCTCTCCTTCTCTGGTTGTTGATATGTTCTAAGTTCTCCTTTGTTCACCAAACAAAACAGAGGCTCAAGGCCCTTTTTATGCTGCAGTCCTGATCGCAAATTGCTCACCAGACCTGAGTGTTTAGAGATTTGAATAGTTGGGTGTTGTAGGTTGATGCTTTGAGACTTTACTTGAGAAGTGTGTGCAACAACTGAACATTGTGTGTAGTGTTTTGACAACAAGGTGATGTGTATTTGACATCAGTGTGTAAACAAGGAAAGTCAGAGTCTAATGCAGATAAGGGAGTGTAAAGTAGTGATAAATTGGGTCGAGCAATTGGTACATGACGTTAAGGTTGTGAAAATTGTGCCAAAGTTTAGCTTTTCGTGTGTTAACAATGGTGAAAAACTGTAAAGATCACTTAGATCCCAACAGACTGAAAGTATCCTGCTGCCCTGTATAGCCTGCTCACTTAGCATTCTCCTAGTATTGGCTTCGATGATGGAGAGAGAGGGAGAGAGAGACAAAAGAGGATGGTTAGTGGAAAGGAGAGAAAGTTTCAGAAAGTTTCAGTGTGGTGTGTGTTTGCTTGTCTCTGTATGTCAGAAAGGGAGAAAATGAAGGAGAGGAGAAAACACCATATGATTCACCCTGGCTAGACAGCTATATTAAAAATAACATACTTTTTTGCCTTTGGTCATAAGGGTTGTCTGTTGCTTGCCAAAACACTGGCCGGTAGCTGATGGTTAAGGTTTTTGGTCTCATATCTGGCAACCAGGAGGACACTCATGTGTTTTGCATTTGCAAAGATGGAGGACCTATCTTGGTACTCTACATCAACATGATGAAATAACAGGACAGAGCTAAAGTCACGATCAAAAATGTTATGAAGCAACATGTATGCATATGCATACATTTTTTATTCAAAATAGAATGTCTAAAATATCCAGCCAGGCATGTGAAACTTCTCACATATAATGGTTTGATATGCTGTTCAAACAACCAATCTCAAAATACACACACTACGTAAACATCCATAAATAGCTGGTTCCAGATTTGAAACTATATGCCACACACGGCAGCAATGATGTGCAGAGTGAAGGCATAATCTCACTCTAGATGTGTGGACAAGCCAGGAAGTGGTCAACCACATGACCTTCCTCTGCTGAAGGACTGGGAATTGGGTGGGGTGAGAGGGGAGTGAGGGTTTGTCCAAACGTGAACCTGAAAGAGGTTTGTCCTGAATTAGAGTTGTTCATCTTCTTATTTATATAATTTATATCATCTAGATTCTCCATGTGCCTGAAAGAAAATGGTATGACATTTGTCAGAGCAAAATACATAAAAAGATAATTTATGGGAAGTAGATACTCACTCATTGGATATCACTTGCATCAGTAAACCGTTTTTTCCCTATGTAGACACCTTCAAGCTCAGGAAGGATAACAGCATTCTTAAGGGTGAGTCCACAGCATGTTGAAAAAGTTGGCTTTTTTTCCATATCCTTTTCTACAGATATGTGAGCAGTACATCACACACCAGTCAACCATCCCATTTAGTCTACCTGTATTATCAAGGGCAGGGACCCAGACTCTTGCCACTCTGTGATAGATTTGATTTGGCCGCGACCAGACCACTGGCACGCCAGCTCCCTGTGAGTCACGCCACAAGACTGGCGGGGCGAAGCCACGGCACAGGAAATCACCGGCAGAAAGAATGTCCGTGGCCAGGAGAAAACAGAGAGAGAGAAAGCGAGTGACAGGATTCCTCCCTTTGCACGTCACAGAAAATAAATATACTAAGCCTGCACAAAGCAGGCACATAGTCAGCAGTCAACTTTAGTCCGTGTGTTGATTTCAAATGAGTTATGTCATATAATGCTGACATGGGGGCTGAGGTTACATTGTGAGGACGATGATGCTGATTATGTTTTAGAAGTCTATAAAGTTGTGTTTGAAATATGTTAATGTTCTTTTTACAGTTTTTTCACAATTGTTAACACACATTTCTCAAAACATTAAAGGCTTTCTCAAAACTGCATGCACAAAACTGAAAACCTCACACACAAAATGCTAAACCTGACACTCCCTTTGCGAGATAACTCTTTGCCATCAAATCTCTTACCTGTTCACAAAATGCAACTTGTGTTCTCATTTGGTAAACACAGCCATATTTTCAAATGACACACACATACCATTCATAACAGTACACACAATAAGCATTTGCAAAATTGAAAACACAATTCTAGAAATGAAACACACCATATGAATGACAATGACTCTGGAGAATGAGCCATTTCAACTTTTGTCAAATGTCTCAGTGTAGGCCAAATTTTTTCATAGTCAAACATAAAACAGCACACATATGCGGAAAAAAAAGTTTTATTTCTGAACAGTACAAAACTGTCAACGGGCCTGCTCAACCCATTGCAGCACACAAAGTGATGTTCCCACCACGCTCGGCAGGGACCTCAACAATGGTGCGCTGGCCAATTACATTTCTGCCCCGGCGCCTCCTCTTCACCAGGTTGAATCCAACCTTATCAATGAAGTTGGATTCATATGGCTCATTAGCTGTGTCATGCTCCTGGATCCGCTGAAACAGACAGCATGATAATGTAAGTTATAGTATGGACACAGATGGGTCAACACGTGTGGTACAGTCACGTGTGGTACAGTCACTGTGGTTACATGGATTTGAATTACTGGCTTATTTGGACTGAAATAGAATCATCCCTTTCTTGTAAACACCTTTGTTCGAATAATTGCGGTCTGACTACGACCCGATCGACACCCCGAGATAACTTGATCCGAGTCGGTTGATAATTCGGACATTGCATGCTTGTAAACAGTGAATTGGACTATGAACTGGACTCTGCGTCTTTGCGCATGCTTGAGATCCCATCGCCCTCCCTCCCAGGTCGTAACCTGGAAGTCGAAAAAGACGATAAGTTGTCGCTGGCCCGGCAGAAACAAACAAACAAACAACGCAAGCCAATAGCGCCAATAGCGCCGTTTGCATTCGCAGTACTCCTATTGTCATCATGCACAAAATGTAGAGGGACGTAGCTTCACTTTTCTCTCCGTTTGCCGTCTTTCTCGAAATGTTGTTGTTGTTGTTGGTTGTGGTGAAGAGGTCAAGCGGAAAGGGCTGTATCACCACTAGTTTTAATGAAAACAGCGCCACGTATCGTACTGGGATATGACATGCTTTCGGCCAATTATTCCGTTTATTCACTGCCATATCTATTAGGGTTATAGCAGTTGCCCCAAAAATTAGCATTATCCGAATAAAGCTAGATTCGAATTGATACCATCATGTAAACGTAGTGAGTGAGACACTGTAGAAAATGAGCGATATTGGATTACAGGTACAATACATGCATGTGTCAGTGCTGAATGTATGGGACTTACAAGCACAAACTCTTGCCGTAACTCCTTGATGTGGTCTGTGTTCCGGTCGAATAGGACCCTGTACACTTGTTTCATCCGCATGGCATTCCTGTGGAGAACACGGTCCAGTGTAAAGAGGCTGACGGTCTGGATGTTTCTGAATGTGGCATGGTCAGCAAGGATCCTGGTTTGTATCTGTGGGGAGTGTGATAGTGTTGTTTTCACGAACCATTTTCACAATGTCAGTCTCCTGTTCAGCTGTGAAAGTGCATGTTCTTCCTCCACAGTCTGGTTCTCTTTCAGTCCTGCAAAATACAAATAAAGTGAGAACATTGTATTCTATTGATATGTAGTATTTCAGTACACAAGGCAAATATAATTCATACCTGTTCTCCATTCTAAAGTTTCTAATGATGGCAGCAACTGTGGAGCGGCTGAGATTTGGTTGGACCCTCTGGCCAGCACTCCCTCATGCTGAAACCATGGTTGAGCACATGGTCAACCACGGTGGCCCAAATCTCAATAGAAATGACCGTTCTCCTTTTTCTTTTTCCTCCACCTTCTTCTTCTCCTCTTCCTCCTAGTCGTCCTCTTCCTCCTCCTCCTTGTCATCCTCTCCCTCCTCTTCCTTGTCCTCTTCCTTGTCCTCTTCCTTATCCTCTTCCTCGTCCTCCTCTTCCTCCTGTCACTCTTACCCCTCTCCTTCTCTGGTTGTTGATATGTTCTAAGTTCTCCATTGTTCACCAAACAAAACAGAGGCACAAGGCCCATTTTATGCTCCAGTCATGATTGCAAATTGCTCACCAGACCTCAGTCTTTAGCAGTGGCGGCTGCTGGTCTTGCAAATAGGGGAAGCTCATTTTCGGCCTACATCATTTTCCATTTATTTAGCTATTTCACTGGCTAGTTTTTCCCTACGACACTAGCCTAGCCTACTGTATGAATAAATTAATGAACGATCTAACAAATAAATATTAAACTCAAAGGAAATGTGGGAATTAGGTTAAACTGAAATAAACAACGTGGTGTATAATTGTATTAAATGTATGATGAAAATTGGCTAGTAATTTCGCCAAGAAAATAAAAAGAAATAGATTGCAGCAGTTGTCTTTCAACTACAGTTGCGAAATCCGCGATGGGACTGAGCTTGAATAGCTTCGGCAACTTTTTATAGTACAAAATCGCTGTCAATCAAAAGGAGATGCAGCCTTTCGACAGACCCTCCAATCATCATGCGGAAGCCCAGTGTCCAGGCCAGCCCACTCCTCCATTCTCCCCCAGAGACGCTGAGCGTCCAGGGCGGGACATAATCGCAGCATTTATCCAATGACCGTATAGTTTCGAAGCACTGAAAAAAAACTGTTCAAAGCAGCCCCATTGAAGTCCATGGAAGCTGAGCTTCAACAGTGAAATACACTGTGGCGCTATGGTAATGTATGAGAAGGAAATCAGTCTGTCGACCTGATAATATATGTAGCTGATTCAGAACAAACTCGTCTTCGATATGAATGTGTCCTAACGCATTTAAAATGTTAACACAATAGTAAATATTTGACCATGAATATTTGGAAATGTTAGGGGAAGCTGAGCTTCCCTTGCAGTCTTAAAGAAATCGCCACTGGTGTTTAGAGATTTGAATATTTGTGTGTTGTAGGTTGATGCTTTGAGACTTTACTTGAGAACTGTGTGCAAGTGCAACAACTGACCATTGTGTGTAGTGTTTTGACAACAAGGTGATGTGTAATCGACATCAGTGTGTAAACAAGGAAAGTCAGAGTCTAATGCAGATGTGTGTAGTAGTGCCAAATTGGGTTGAGCAATTGGTACATGAAGTTAAAAAATTATGCAAAATGTTTGCTTTTTGTGTGTGAACAATAGTGAAAAACTGTAAAAGTATTGACTTATAAGCATATAGATTTTCATCAGAACTTTTGATAACTACAATGGATTCATTACCACAATTTGGATTTCACACCCTAGACAAATACGTATGTACAAATGTATAGTGGGGAGTCAGGTGGCTCAACGGTGAGGGAATCGGGCTCGTAATCTGAAGGTTGCGGGATCGAATCCCCTCCGTGCCAAATGACGTTGTGTCCTTGGGCAAGGCACCTACTTGTCTCGGGGGGAATGTCCCTGTACTGACTGTAATTCGCTCTGGATAAGAGCGTCCGCTAAATGACTAAATGTAAATGTATCATTTTTGAAGCCCTTTACTGAAGCACAAATTTGTGACAGTTAGGTAAAGCGGTGCTGTAAAACATACAGCTTCAAGTACGTTTACAAAGTATGCTCAAAATTCTAAGCAAAAAACATAAAAACACCTTATTGATAATAGAGCTCCACAGCTCAAATTAACTTCAGCCACTGCACAAACAACTCACACTCGCCAAGGGGTAACATCTTCCAACCACAACAAAACCCCAGTCAACACAGCCCCAACCAAGCCAAACTTCACCAGTGGAATTTCCCAGCAATGGTACCCATCTCTCCTCAGTCTAGAGGGCTGTCCCTTATACAGACACTCCAACAGAGTCATTTGGTGCACCGCAACAAGTGTGCTTTTGAGTGCAACCTGCAACCAGGCTGGCTCTCTGACAGGGCCTCTGCTTTGGTCCCTGGCTGTCCATGCCAGCAATGGAGCACTTAATGTTTTAAGCTGAGCGGAGACTAAGCCTGGACTCTAAGACACTGCACACAGTGTGCTGAGTACTTGGAGCCCCTCAGTGGGACTGCATCAGTCATCCTGATGGTGGAAATAAACAGTCACTGCTGACTGGCTGCAGAATCTGCTGCTGTTGCTAGCAAGCCAGCCAGGTAGTGGCTACTGCTGACAAAAAAAATTAGACTACGTCTTTTATTACTGATTTTATAACTCTGTTAGTCTGGCTGTGGACTGCATTTAACATAGGCTTGGGGTTCCCTATGTTGCTAAGAACCAGAAAATATAATTTGGAAGTGGTACAACTGGATTGGTTTTGTTTGTATTGTATTTGCCTCAGCACAATACAGGACATGTCCCACATTCAGATACTGAGATTGTACTCTATGTTTCATGCACATATTAAATTACTCACAGTGTAATTTCATTATACAAAACAAGAGTTTGATCTATCATTAAACTGTGGTTTTTATTTCCAGACCTGCTATTTCATACTACCTAAAAAAGCCCAGGAAGTGATCTCCCTACAGACACAGATAAGTCTCTCAATGACACAGGAACATATAAAACCAACTGTGGGCTTAAATTCAGTTCTTACAGAAGAGAAATTGCACAGACACAAACTACTGACGAATACAAACAATGTCTTCGTACATGCTGAGGAGAAGAGAAGGTGAGATATAAAGAGCATGAGTGCGAACAGGGGGATGGATAAAAGAAAGAAGAAGAGTCAAGCTTGTAGAAGAGTATAAGGCAGATCAGATCAGAGGAGATGGACTTAAAGCGGTGCAGAGTTTACCTTCTGTGTGTTGTTGCGTGGAGCCCGTCTCTTTTGCCGGCTGCAACGCTGAGTAGCACATCTGGCCTGGCAGGCTGCTGCCGGGGCTGTGCACACATGTGAGTGTGTGTCAGAGCCACGGTCACAACTTGGCAATATGCCTCGGCCCTAGCCCCAGCCTCAGCCCTGCTGAGGCTGCTGGGTAACAAACGACTGAACTATCTAACCCAGCTTTGCTCCACATGTCAGGGCTGTGCAGAGAAATAGGAACGAACGTGACCAAACCGCAAGTTTAGGTTTGTTTCCCGCCCACCCACCCCACACCTCACACACATTAACCCCCCCCCCCCCATCCCATCCCACCCCCTCCCTCCTATCGTCTTCTGTCCTTGGTGGTCTTTGGTCTGAAGAAAAAATACACTTAATAAAAAGAGGGAGAAAAAAACAGGAGGAGAGAAGGAGTAACAAAGAATGAAAAAGGGGCTATGGTAAAGGGCCGGCCCAAGCCTTTATGGGGCCTTAAGCAGAATTTATTTGGGGGCCCCTCGGCATCGCCAATCATTTAATTACCGTATTTCTTATATAAAATCTATTACACATATTTTTTCCCATAATTTTGTTGCGCCGTTTATTTGAGACAGCGTTTATTTGAAGAAATACGGTATTCTATAGTCTAGCTGCGCTAGCATGCTAACGTGTTAGTTCGCTACATTAAATATTCTTAAATAGTTTGTACAGTACGGTCTACTAAATCACAGATTAAGCAACGAGCAAATGTCAATGTTAGTTAGACTAGCCAGCTCTATCTCCTCTGCTTTTTATTAAGGCTGATTTGCATGGAATGCAAGAACAGCTAGATAGCGAAAACACCTAGATTACCTTCTGTAGCCTTTAAACTAGTTTAGCTTTCTAACGCAAGAGCACCTGCTTCTCCAGTTAATTCAATAGATAGGCTAGACTGCTATTCGTTTTCTGGCTATTTTTTTTCGTAAGCTTCCATTGTAATGCAGCTAAACAGTGGACCCCTAGTGCAACACAAGAGAATGTTCATAAAAATGACATGCTGCTACTGGGTTTTTCAGGACATGCTACTCCTACCGTATTTCTGGGGCGGCGTTTATTACACAATGTACATTTTGGTGCAGCGCTTAATCAAGAGCAGTGTGTGATTGAAGAATCACGGTACATCAAACTGTAATTTCATGTACTCTTGGGGGCCCTTTGGTAGCCATGGGGGCCCTAAGCAGCCGCTTAGTTGGCTTATGCCTTGGGCCGGCCCTGCTATGGTGTGATCCCAGAGCAAATACAATTCCTGGATGCCAGATTTCTTGGAACAGTAGGACGGGGGAGGAGGCGTCTGGCCTGCTCCATTTCTTCTCTTGTTGGCCTGAGAGGACGAGTGGAGAAGGCACAGAAAGACACACAGTCCCTAAAATACACCTCAACCGCAGACAGAGGTCCCTCACTCAAACACATGGTCCCCATATTCTTGGTCTCCAAATGCATCATTCCTAAATACATAGTCCAGCTAAACCCTCCATCTCCCACAATCTGTCGATCACCCTGGGATCTGCAAAGGTGACCCCTTCATCCTCTGCCAGGAACCTTGGGGTTACCAGGGATGACGAGCTCTCCCTCAGGGCCCATATTGCTGCAGTCTCCCGGTCGTATAGATTCACCCTCTACAACATCCGGAAGATCAGGAGATACCTGTCTGAGCACTCCATCCAGCTGCTAGTCCAAGCACTGGTCCTCTCCAAGTTGGACTACTGCAACTCGCTGCTCGCTGGTCTCCCAGCATGTACAACCCGCCCTCTTCAGAGGATCCAGAACGCAGCGGCCCGCCTGGTCTACAATCTACCCAGACACTCCCATGTTACCCCGCTCCTCATCTCTCTCCAATGGCTACGCATCAACGCCCGCATCAGATTCGAGACCCTGGTACTGACCTTCCCAGCCGTGAACGGGACTGCACCCGACTACATCAAGTCACTCCTGCAGATTTACACCCCCACCCGTCACCTACAGTCTTCTTCAGACAACCACCTGGTGGTCCCACCGCTCAAGACTGCCCGGTCCCAACACAAGCTCTTCTCCTGCCTTACCCCCAATGGTGGAACCAGCTCCCCACCTCCATCAGGGACACTGACTGTCTCCCCACCTTCAAGAAAAGGCTCAAGACACACTTGTTCCGGGAGTACAATGGCTCTTAGGAATGCTTGGATGGACCTGATGTTAGTTTCCTCCAGGATCACAATGACTCTTATTGAGTGACTTGTTGCTCTTGTAGGTTAGTTATAACGAAATGTTACTGTTGATTGTTCTTCTACAGGTAAAGTCTTGCACTTTTTGTGGTTCATTTTGTTTTAATTTGTAACTTGTATAACTGCATGCTCTTATGGGTCTTCCCTTTGGCACTTGTTTATTTTTTTCATAATGTATGCTTCATGTTTTGGCTGCTTGCAATGTTTGGGACTACCTCGTTGTTATGATCAGTGACCTATGCTCTTTTGTAAAGCTCTCTCTTGGAAGTCGCTTTGGATAAAAGCGTCTGCTAAATGCAGAAATGTAAATAGTCTACCTTTCAGAGTTAGGATACCATTCAATAAAGGGGTAATTGAGGAGAGATCATTGAAGGCTGTATTAGTAATATTGATGTTTGATGTAGCTGAGTTCATTATACAGTATACACCATCAGCCATAGCATTGTGACCACTGATGGGTGAAGTGAATAATACTTATAATCTCATGATCATGGCACCAGTCAGTGGGGTGGGATATACATGGCATGAAAGTAAACATTTTGTCCTCAAAGTTGAAGCTGGAAAAATACACAAGGCTAGATGACTGGGTCAGAGCATCTCCAAAACTACAGCTCTTGGGTGTTCCCGTTCTGTAGCAGTCAGTATCTATCAAAAGTGGTCCAAGGAAGAAAAAGGGGTGACAGAGTCATAGGCGGCCAAGGCTAATTGATGCATGTGGGGAGCAAAGGCTGGCCAGTGTGGTCTGATCCAACAGAAGAGCTACTTTAGCTCAAATTGCTGAAAAGGTCCATGCCGGTTCGAATAGAAAGGTGTCAATACACACAATGCATCACAGTTTGTTGCGTATGGGGCTGCGTAGCCGCAGACCAGTCAGGGTGCCCATGCTGACCCCTGCCCACTGCTGAAAGCGCCTACAACAGGCATGTGAGCATCAGAACTTGACCAAGGAGCAATGGAAGAAGTTGGTCTGGTCAGATAAATCACATTTTCTTTCACATCAGTGTTTCCCACAGATTAGAAAGCTATTTGTGGCAGGGGGGGAGGGTTAGGGGGTGGGGGGGTTATATGGAGACATAAAACTCTACTGGGGCACAGGCCCTATTCACATTTTCACATTCATTTGAGCGCTTTGTGTGATATCGTTTCTATGTTTTAGTTAAAATAAGATGATTGGTAGGCCTTTCATTTAGAAACTATCTTTAGTTTTGAAATGTTTTCTTAGCCTACTTCAATTCTGACTTATGTGCCGAATCCGACACCTGGACTTCTGTGTGCGTGCTGCAGTGGCTATTTGGCAAGCTCAGAAGAGCGCTCTGACATGGAATTTTGCATGCATCGGTTTGTGTTTTCTGTTAAACACTTTTACAAGCGTTAAATGGGATACTGGGTTTATTTTTTTCAAGGTTATCAATCTAAATGAATGCACTGACTAATAAAGTAAATTGTTAAAACTCAAAACTTTTTTTACTGGGGCACAGCAGATTTATACTGGGGCACGTGTCCCAGTAAAAAGGGTCTAATGACGCCCCTGGGGCGGGTTTGAATAATTCCTTTGTTAATAATTTGTTACACAGAACTGTATTATATTAAATATTAATCCAAAATGATTCAAACCTTCACAAAATCAACAACAACAAACAAATCATTTCTGCATATGCAGGTAGCAATGCTAGTGCTAAATAACTATTTCAGGGCTCCAGACTAACTTTTCCCTTGGTTGCACTGGTGCGCCTAACTTTTTTATTTAGGTGCACCAGCACAAAATGCAGGTGCACCAAAGATTTTCCTTGCGTCGCCACAATTTCAAGGTCACCTTTTTATCACGCTCCATATACATTCATATATATTATGTAAATGATCTTAAACAAGAATAAGGTGTAGGTAAATATTGGTTTTATTTGAAGCACAATTAAACTGTATATAAAAATAAAAATAGTTAAGGTGCTTCACTGAGCTGCCAAACTAAAACATTGCAAGCAAAATAAAACATTTCAAAATAGAAAGTGCTACTGTTTAAAAGCGCTTTCCTGAACTGAACCCTAACATTTCATTGCTCAAAGTCTTATTGCGGGTCCCCCCTTGCTGTCACATGCCCTTCAGATGGCCAACACCTGTAATTTGGCTTTCTTGCCCTTTGGCCTTGGCGAAACCAGCTTTTCACACTCTCCCTAGCATCAAAATCCTAGCTCCATGGGTTAGCTCCATGGCCCAGCTCCATAACTCAGGGGTGGACAATTAATTTTGACAAGGTGCCACATGAGAAACTGGAAATGTGTTGAAGGGTTGTTTTCATCAACAATAACTTGAACTTAATTCTGCTCACTATTCATTTTCTCCCATTGTAAAAAGCAATAAAGTATATTTTGATTAGCTGATACTGGTTATCAGAAGAATAAGGATATTCTGTAAATATTTGTATAAATATTTTACATGTTGGTCAACTAGGAAAAGACTATCGAAGTAACAGTAAAAACTAAAGTAATAAGTTATGTTGAAATCATGTTATGCACTGAGCTTTTACTTTTACCTCAGTAAACAGATACTTAGAAGTCCATGTCTTGTTAAAAACTCTACATTCTGTATCAACCTTTCGTTTTTCATTTTCGAAGGCTAACCAACAGCTAACTCTCCTGTCGGTGAAGTTGTGCAAGCGCACATATGTAAGTTGCCTGATCACTAGTCTTTCAGGACTACATATTTACTACCGCTCAACATTTCATATATATATATATTTTTTTTTTTTTGACAGTCAGCGAGTACGTAGATCTTCAGCCATTCTCAGTCGGACAGTTTGAGGTCCTTGAGATTAAAGACCCTAGAGACCCTGTGTCTCTAGAGTCTGAAGGGAGTCACGTGGCTGAGTGGTTGGGGAATTGGGCTAGTAATCAGAAGGTTGCTGGTTCAATTATGTTGTGTCCTTGGGCAAGGCACTTCACTCTACTTGCCTCGGGGTGTCCTTGTACTTACTGTAAGTCGCTCTGGATAAGAACGTCTGCTAAATGATTAAATGTAAATGTCTCTGAACACAAATCTCTGAATCAATTTAAGTGACATGTTTATGACCGCTAGCCAACAAAAACACAAATCACTAGAAGGAAATGAGAGACATGGACCTGTACATAAAATAGCAGTCCAGTATTAAATGATGCCCCATAGCTTTTGTAACACAAATGTTACTTTTTAGTTGCCATTGACATGCAGTTACTTGTTATAACCAAGGCTAGGTCACGTATGACAGGGTTCTCAAGAGTGTTTTGTGTAGGTACTGTATGTGCAGTAGAACTGTAGACAAGGATCAGCAGTTTCTGCTCAATGGCTTTGGGCCTCGAGCCAAACCAAACAGGAGCAATCCCAGATGAGATCCTGCTCTAAACCTTTAGACAATTGGTAAGTGCCCCATCCACACTAACATCCTCATATTGACACACACACTCATACTTAGCTCCGTGAATAAATCACACACATTCTCTAAAACACATAACCTCGTCTTAATGTAATACATTTGTAGATGGGGAATTACACAAAAGGCAAGTGATAATCTCAGTGTTTCCACTATTTGTATTTTTCAGTGGCGGCCCGCTACGGTTACATTTGTGCCTCCATGGTATCAGAAATAGGGCTGTACAAAATTTTAGGCCGTCTATCAGCCGTGATTGTTAGAGCGCATGTCGAGAATAGCAACACGCTTCACAGCGCAGTTGAGATTGAGATATTGAGATATTGAGAACTGTAAGTCGTATAACTTATGTTGTCAGTTTATTTAAGCCTGTTATTGTGATAGTCTATAGTTCTTGCAGATTTAAATTAAGTTAACTGGTGACTTTTGTTGTTTGTTTTCTTCCACTGCTAGCAAAATTGCACGTCTGTTGATTCGATAGCAATTGCTGCCCTTGCTCAAGTTTGTATTTCAGGTGCATTATTATGCTGAAGTAGTTTTAATGAATAAATAGTGTTTTACTAATAGTGTATTGTTATTATTCGCTACAGAATGCTTAGCCTATCAAGATGAAATGAAGCAGACAGTGTACATGCTTCCGAGTGGCCTACCTTAATTGATAGGCTATAGCCTATAGGCCACTGACCATTTACAATAAGTTGTTTCGTCAATTATTAATTGGCAGCATTCATGCCAATTAGAACATACTGTAAGGTATCTTTAAGTATACTAACTTAATTTCTTTAGGGGAAATAGGACGAAAATGTGTAATATTACATTAGCTATTAGACTATTACATTAATCTGCTCCGAAATGTAGGGTTAGGGTTAGCACTTTGTTTTAGCCGGGGGGGGGGGGGGTGGAAGACTTGCCCCCACTGCTAAAAAAAATCCTAGAGGAAACACTGAATCTACAGGGTTTATCACAGTAGTCCTGCAAACATAATTTCATAAAAGGATTCACATAAAAACAAAGATTCGGAAATACTACTGTCTATCCACACAGCTTGGAGATGATTTAACAAATCGACTTGTCTCATTCCAGTCACTCATTAAGGCACGGGAGAAAAGTCTATCTGCAGTCAAATGCGTTATGTAAGATATACATAACAGAACTCTTCTTCCAAACAAAGTCTTTCAGACACATTCTCCGCCCAATGAGACATCCACCTACATTCATGATTGACCTAAAGTATGGAACGGCTAGCTTGCACTTGAGTAAGCACAAATATTGCGATGGTGATGCTTTATTTTGATTAGCAGGTGAGATGGTATTGTATGCAAAAAGGGTGCACTGAACTGCCCAAATGCAATTGAATGACAGTTGTGTTGAAATTAGAGATAAAATGCAGGTATATGGAAATGTAGCAGTACCCACTTGAATGGAGACAGAAAATACACATTCTCATTGCTAAAAACATGCAGTTGCGCCTTCAAAATTCCTCATTCCAGTGGAACTATGACTACAGACATTTCCAAGGTTATGGCTCATGGTCCATTCACCACACAATACATGAACTATATCCTCTCAAGCCCTGGTCCCCAGGACTGCAGCCCAGATAGTCACCCCCAAAAGGAGACAGTAGAGTGACCAAACACACATACACTGTTCAACAGTGTGGACACTTGCACACACACCCACACCCACACACTGTATGGTAATATTTACTGTAGACCGCAGTACACCCCTTGTTGGTCTGATACACCTGTGGGTTATTTATTTTTTGATCAGAGAGAAAGGGAGGGAGGGATTGGACACACACAGCAGAGGTTTACACACACCCACACAAACACCCCCAGAGTCTGAAATATGAATATTTATCCAACTCTGTAGATAGGAGCAGTAAATACAGTGCTGTGTGAGAGAAGATGGAAGGAGGGAGGGAAAGAAATAAGAACTCCCTTATCATCAGAAATCTCACCGCAGTGACCAGTGTTGGGGGTGTTACAAAGTAACGTGTTACTGTAATCAGATAAAATTTGTCTTAAACGCAGTAATGTAACACATTACTGTTGATAACTTCAGTAATTGCATTACAGTTACTAATGAAAAAATATATTGCGTTACGTGCATTACTGCGATCTGCATATCGGGAGGAGAAAAAGCAACAAATCAAACCTCCCTTTATAGTACGTGTGTGTTCGCGTAGCACTCGTTACTTTGACCTTAGCGCCAGTGTTCAAGAGGCGAAACAAGAATGGCAGAGCCACTTAGGATGTATTTTAAAGGATGGAGGTATGCACATTACTTTGTATTAGTTGCACAAAAGGACAAAAACTTAACTGTACAATGTACATTGTGCCCTGGCCAAAAACACCTCTCCACCACCGCGAACACAACCTCTAATCTGTCAAAGCATCTTCAATGGCAACATGCTAACTCAAGACTAGTAGCTAAAGATCCCCGGATCCTGAGTGACACATAAAAGGTTGCCATATGCCATTGTTGCCAACACCTGCCAAGCAGCCACGACTTGACTTTCAACCAAGGTTGAAGGCAGAGACAAACAGGCTTGTAGCAGCATACATAGTAGAGGAAATGCTGCCTGTTTCGACAGTGGAATCGCCCTCTAAATAAATGTTTCCATTTAAAGTTTTAAGCATTATTTTATTTTGAGACATTTTGCTTACTGCCAGTACTGTAGCCTTGTTATGCTTGATAACTTTTAGGCTGATGTTCACAACTTTTTTGTCAGCTTTGTGATATTATAAAGGATAAAAGGGAGACATTGTGTATGTCGTCATTATAATAAGAATTTGAGTTGATTTGGGCTTATGGTTAATATATTGTTATTTGGCAAGTAAGTTATAGTGCATCTCAGGCAATGTTATGGAGTCATCAAAAAGTAATGTAACTAGTAGTGTAACTAGTTACTTTCAGCAGTGAGTAATCTAGTAAAGTAAAGCATTACTTCTTTTTTTTTAAGTAACTCAAATGTGTAATCCATTACTTTTTTTGAATAACTACCCCAACACTGGCAGTAACACACAGGGGGCAGTAGTGGACATTCTCTTTTGTAGCCAAACACACACACACACACACACACACACAAACAAAAAACGTTTAAATTCAACTCAACCATCTACGACCAACATGAAATATGTGTTTGTCTTATTTAAGGCTCTATGCCAGGCAAGGGCGTAACCATGGTTTAGACATGGAGTCAGATGGCTGAGTGGTTAGGGAGTCAGGCTATTAATCAGAAGGTTGTTGGTTTGATTCCCGGCTGTGCAAAATGACGTTGTGTCCTTGGGCAGGGCACTTCAACCTACTTTCCTTGGGGAGAATGTCCCTGCACTTGTACTGTAAGTCTGCTAAATGTAAATGTAAGATATTGAGGGGTATCCAAATGAATACCCTTTCCCAAAAAATTTTTGTTAAGTGCATTGCCTACAATTCTATATTTATACATGAAAATTTGCACATTTAGAACATTGTTTTAAGAACTACATTGACCATTTGAATTTACATCTAAAGGAATAGTATAATTTCTCCTTCTACCTTCTCTCCAACAAGTTAACTAACGTTACTTTCTTCACAATCAACTGACTGATGAAAAAGTGTTAGGTAACCTTGACAACGCAGAATGGCGCAAGGTGGATTCAAATGAAATCACACAAGTGTACAATTAGGAGGGGGGATTCACACACTTACGTTTTTCTTAAATGGAAATAAATTAAAAATAAATAAGACATAACAAGAGACCGATCCACCTCGGTCTGTGTGAAGGTTCTATCTGGACCTAGACCTGTTTCTCATAAATAATTGTTGAATTAAATACTGATGAAGCAACCGTTACTTTCAATTAACCAGGCGCGTTGCTAGACATGGGGCAGTAAAACCAAGCTTTACTGGGGCACAGGCCCCCTACTCAATATATACAACAGTTCCTGGACATCAATTTGATGTCAGCTTTGATAAGGACATTAATTGTTTATGCGAGCATGCGGTAGCACAAAAGCCACATTTTTTTGGCCATAATTAGAGCGCTAATACTGTTTTTTGAGCTTCATGCAATATAATACATTGGACTCAAGTTGTTATTATGTCAAAATAAGAAAATCGGTTGGCTAATTATTTGCAAATGTTCTTTAGTTTCAAAACGTTTTCTTAACCTACCTCAATTTGGACTTGCTTGCTGACACCTGGACTTGTGTGCGCGGTGCAATGGCTATTATGGCCAGCACAGAAGAGCGTGTGGACATGGGCACGCATCAGTTTGTGTTTTCAACTGGTTGATTTAACAAGCCTTGATTGGGATGACTCTTGATAAATGAATGCAGTGACGAATAAAGTAAAATGTTGACACAAAAACGTTTAACTTTTTTTTACCAGTTAAAAAGGGTCTAGTAACGCCCTGCAATGAACACATTGCGCTTGCTCAGCACACCTGGGAAGTACTCTGGGCTGTGTTCCCCGATAACGATGGATCGTAGCAACAATCGAGAAAAAAACGAAACCATCGATTTTCATTATGTGCGCAGATATCCCAAGTCTCCCGGAAGTTCCGGTAGTCTCCCGCATTTCAATAGCGGCTCCCTGAAGCCCGCAAATGTTTTATAATCTCCCGGAAATCGGGGATTTAGTATTTAGAGCGAGCGAGAGACAGTCCTTTGGTCATTTCAGGTGCATATCGCGCATGATTGCATCCCGGGGGGGAAGGGGGGGGATTGGTGCTGGTTTGGTGCTGGTACATCATGCCTCCGAATGGGGGGGAATTAGTCTCTGCAGGTTGCGATGTCTGCGTGCGTTTCCCAAACATGCTCGTAAGGAATAGGCTAATAATCTATGAGCTACGAATTTTCAAGAGACACTTTAGCTACGATGTCTTTGGGAATGGATTCTACGATCAACTTGGGCTTACGATGCTTTTGGGAAATGCAGCCCTGTTTATTAGCTATAGGGCCTAAATATACAAGAGTGATGCCCCAAATCATATTCACCGTGACCCCCTGTTCACACCGAACGCTTCTGCAGCGCCTTTATGTCTGGGACACACTGGCTGCGATGCTCCGCGAAGCACCACGATCGGCTACGAATGGCGCGAGCCTGTTCACACTGGACTCGCATTTCTCCTCGCCGGTCACCAAGCCTTTCACCTCCTCTGAGCTTTCCTTTTCCGGGAGTACAAAGGGAGTCGATTTCGGCCGAACCTTAGATTATTTTCCACCTAACCCAAACCCTACACTTGCCCTTAACGCGCTACACTGGTTGAAATAGTGACGCCGCCGTTGTCGAATATTTACTATTGTGTTAACATTTTAAATGCGTTAAGAACACGTTCATCTCGAAGACGAGTTCGTCCAGAATCAGCTACGTAGCAGGTCCACTGACTGATTTCCTTCTCATACAGTCCAGTAGCGTCACAATGCATTTTCCTGTTGAAGCCCAGCTTCAATGGGCTGCTTTGAACAGTTTTTTTGCAGTGCTTCGAAACTATACGGTCATTGGATAAATGCTGCGATTATGTCCTGCCCACGGACGCTCAGCATCTCTGGGGGTGAATGGAGGAGTGGGCTAGCCTGGACGCTGAGGTTCTGCTTGATGATTGGAGGGTCTGTCGAAAGACTGCATCTCCTTTTGATTGACAGCCATTTAGGACTCCGAAGCTATTAGAGCTCAGTCCTATCTCAGGATTTTGGCCCCAAAGACCGGACATTTGACCGGACATTTTCGCACATCATTTTTTTTTCACTCAATGTTTCTAATGTTATGCGTGTTGCCGTTGACCCACACAACATCTGGAAACCTGAGGCCCCCCTGATTGCGCGGCCCAGGGCTGCAGCCCCTGAAGCCCATTGCCTTAAACCGGCCCTGTCGGTAGGCTATGAATAGGGGGAAAGACTCAGGCATTTCAACCAGTTCATATCTCAAACGCCACACCATGTATTGCTCACACTGAGAAGGGGTAACTTGTCCCGCTATATAACATTTATGGAAGAGGCACAGGCATATGGAGGCAGGTTTTCTGTTGAGTTTATGCAGTCAGAGTTAAATGCCACCTACCAGCCAATCAGAAACACCAGCACCCCCCCCCCCCCCCCCCCCAATTGTTTGGATCTTTTGGGGGGAGAAAATGTTAGTCAATAGACCGCTTTGATTTGTAATTGTGCAGCCCTGCTCTATACTATATCTTTTATTCTTGATGATTCTTGAAAGTCAAGAAATTATTCCATAAATTAAGATTCGGCAGGTTTGGAGTTGTGTAGTTCGACAATGTAAGTGAGTAGAGTGAGGAACTTACTTTGGTTGGTCCGGCAGGATCTGCTCCAGTCTGAATCATGACCCCCGGTAGACATCAGACACCTAGACAACACAGCCACACACTACACATCCCTGGGAGGGATGGAGAGAGACAGTGTGAAGGAGAGAGGGAGAAAGGTGGGGGGGCATTAGACACAGTTCAATAATCATTCTCTTAAATCACAAAAATGTCCACTCATGTGGCGTGGAGTTCAAATTTGGTGCCATTGACACATATGGCATCCCATGACATACGGGTATTATCCCATCAATCTCCCCCATAACATTTGCCTACTCTGGTGCCGATTGGTCCTTTGAGGATCAACGCTGAACACATCCTGATCCACACACCTTTGTGAATATGTCCCCCCTTCTCATTACATCAAAAATCATGGCTAATTGCCCCAATGAGAGTGGGCCTAAACAAACTCAGACATTACGCTTACAGTTTTTTACGATTGCCAAAATACATTTATTTAAACAGTCACCCATTTTCTCAAAACTGTAAATTAGTGCTGTCAAACGATTAAAATATTTAATCGCGATCAATCGCATTAATGTCATAGTTAACTCGCGATTAATCACAATTAATCGCACATTTTTATCTATTCTAAATGTCCCTGATTTCTTTTTGTCCCAATCTTTTTTCAAATTTTAATGCTCTTATCAACATAGAAAAGTGGTTCGGATTGCTTTGTGCAAATATTTTTTTTATTGAAAACAACATTGCAATCGCCTGGCTTTGACGAGGGGGCAGAGAATTCGCATCAGCTGTGTGCTTGGCCATCAAGTGGTATTTCAGACTGGACGTGCTGCGATGATAGCTCAGTTTACAACGACAAAACACACAGATCACTGGTCTTGTCAATAGAACCATTTGGCAACTTTTTAAAAGCAAACTTTCCATTCAGAATCTTATTGGCATCCATTTCGGCATCTCGCGCTCGTCATCCACTCAAAACGTAACGTTAGCCTACTACCAGAGAATGTCTAATATCCGTAAACGGGCTCTGCTACTACTCTTTAGCCAGCTCGCAAGCCAAACGAGTGTTTGGCGTGCCTGTTGTTTTGTTTCCGGTCTAGCTAGATCCGGTGTGGTGTTGTAGTTTTTCTAACGTCGGTAGTTGTTGCAACAGCATGTGAAAAAAACTACAAAGTTTGCTAGGCCAAAAAGAGCGTTAATCGCGCGATAAAATAATTGACGCCGTTAATTTGGGTTTGCGTTAACGCCGTTAATAACGCGTTAAACTGACAGCACTACTGTAAATACAAAACCTCATCTTCCAGCACTTTTTACAAAACCTCTGAATCATCTTGCAAAATGAAACTTTCGCCTCAAAACAGATTTACCTGTGCTCAAAATCAAACACTGCTCTCAAAAATAAACAAAGTGATCAAAATGATATACACTATCAAAGGACTAAACATGTGATCAATGTGCTTCTTCTTGTCTTTGGGCTGGGTCAGACCAGAGCACTTCGTCGACATCACAAGCAATATTTTCCCACCTTCAAAAACGTGTTTCCTCTCTGAACTGGCTTATATTGGTTGTGTCACATCATTTGAAACAAGTGAAATCAATTTTGAGTGGTTGTGTTTTGTCAATGACATGTTTTCTGTATTAGATTGTTGCCATTTGTGTTTACCAGTATGGATGACATGTGCATTAGAGTGCAGAATATGTTTTGAGAATGAGAATGTGTTTAGAGTTTTGCTGAAAAGTATAAGTGAGATCTGCAAATTGTGTTATACCATGTGACATGGTTTAAGGTATTGACAACAGACTGCACAATTAGCTACATGAAAGAAGACCCTGGCCTCACCAGCAGTGCGCACGGACCAAGCTTGCGCCCTTAAAATAGCATCTGAATAATACGCCATTGACTTTAGACCACGTTTTTCCTGGTCAGTAGCAGAATTTTTTTCGGAAACTGCAAAATAGCACCAGGGAACGTTTGCGCCGGAACACGCCTCCTTTTTCGCTGAACTGCCCACGGGAGCGCAAAGTCATTTTGACGTGCTTCTGTGGAGGGAAAAGTCAGCTTTACGTCGAGTGCAAACTAGGAATGACACTTGCGTCGTTAAGTAAGTCAATTGCGCTGGGTGCAAGATAGGGCCCTCTGTGTTTTAGCAATTGAGAAAAACTGACAGGATTGATAGGCCATCTTGTCTCCTCCGTCCCTATTGGTCACATCTGGGAGCCATCCAGTAGCACAGACAGCAGCCCTGTGGCCAATGGAAGTTGGCTGTAATTATTAACACCAGTGTGTTAATCATAGGCTGGGCTGGAACATGCCAGCGACACATTTGTTTATTATTTAGACTTGTGTGTGGCTCTCTGATTATCCCAGGTCATTGCTTCACTACTGCTGTCACTGGCAGGCAGAGGAGAGTTGTGTGTGTGTCTGTGTAGAAGAGATGGAGGTATATGGTCTATGCCTACACAGAAACCATAGGCCACAAACACACTGGCTACCCTCCAATCTTTACAAAACATGACAGTAAATTATTATTATATTATCTTAAATGATGTATGTTTTATAATTGTTTCTCTTGACACAGAGGGAGTTTTAATCCACTGACAGCCCAGGTGATCTCATACCCCAGTGAGACTGTATCATCATTTTGGCTCATCATGGTGACTGCTCACTTACTGTTTCCTATACCTGTAGTGTCGATGGCCTGTGGAGTACTGACGCCAACCAGGAGCACCAACATTATCACACACACCTTAATTTTCATTCATTCATCAATTTTAATTTTAAAATTAAAACAGTATGTGCATAATAGTTACAGTTAAACATGAGAAAAAAAACATTCCAGGAAACCCACAAAGGACAGGGCAGCCATCAGAGAAAACACACTGAAAAATCAAATCAAGCTATAAAACCAGTGTGTATCAAAGAAGAACTGTTTGTGGAACAGAGGAGGTCTGGACTTCTTTTAGGAGTTACTGGACTGCCATCAGACACAGACTATGTTGTTTTGTACTCGAGGGCTTGGATCGTTAGAAGAAGTCAAAGGAGCCTTTTCAATATTTCTGTAGTGTTTGTGTTAACAAATGTCTTACAATTTTACAATCGCTATGACAGTTTTTTCAAAACCTTTAAAAAGTTTTCTAAACTCTTAACGCACCAACACACCTACCACACACAATTGGCAAAACTGTTAATTTCATGCTCAAAATCACACATTGTAAACCAAACTCTAATTTAGAACACTAATTGTCATAACACAAAAATACACTAAACATGACACCATGTCGACCAAACACTAACACACGTTCTCTTTTCACAGGAACATTTAGGCCACGTTTACACATAGCAGGGTATTTACAGAAACAAATATTTCTTCCCCTCCGTTTTCAAAAATAACGTCGTACACACAAGTAAGTTTTCAAAAATGTTTCTGTTTACATTAACCCGCATATACGCCCCCGAGCACCATCATAACTATGCCAAACCTGTATGCGGCAGTGTAATGTGAAGGATAAAGCCATGCAAACCAATCAGAATTTTCAAAATCAACAACTATGAATAACACGATCGACTTCCTTCACCTTTCAGGAGCGAGGTTCATTTGTTTGATGAATTACGCTAGTTGTTTACCCCATTACGCTAGTTGTGTTCGACTTCATGCAGCACCGGCAGTGCCGATAGCCGGTTGCTTTGAACCTGAGAAAGCCATTGGCTCCTTCAAGTCAGCCGGGCTGCAGGCGACGCCGGCGCTGCATGAAGTCGGACGCACGTATTACTATATACAGGACGCTTACATGACGTGATGCTTTTTTAGTCCCATACTGTGACGTTTGAGGACCTAAAACTCTGTTTAAGCTAGTGCACACGCAAATCCAAAGAGTTTTCAGAAATCTCCACTTTGGCCGGAGTTTTTAGAAATGATCGTTTTCCATGATAAAACCTCAGTTTTCGTGTAAATGAAAGGCCAAACTGCATGAAAATATATGCGTTTATCTTCCGTGTAAACGGGGCCTTAGTCAATCATAGCACAATGTCATAAAAAACACTAACATCAGATGGAATTACAGAAACTGCATTCATTTATGCAGGTATGTGTCAGGTCTCACAGTATATGGATTATAGATTGTGTTTGCAATGCAGTTTCTCTCTACATTTTCTTGGGTTTTGTAAATGCATGCATTTTGTTTATTTTGCTGCAGAAATTCAGAACAAAAAATGAATGACCCATCTCAGAGTAGCTTTATAGATTGTATGGTTACTGTATTGAAAAACAGAAGACAGAAACATAATTGTTGTAGTAAAGGCTTCATTTGCAATAGGAAATTACTGCAAGAAATATGTAATATAGCTTCCATTTACAGTATTACCCGAGCTCTGGCCCTTCTCTGAGCGCCATCACACATTCTAACTCCTCTCCCTAGCCCCACTCCTCTCCCTTGTCCTGGTACTTGTCTTCCTCTCCCTTGCCCTTGTCCCACTCCTCTCCCTTGTCCTGGTACTTGTCTTCCTCTCCCTTGTCCTGGTAATTGTCTCCCTCTCCTTTGTGCAGGCATAGTAACTGTATTCTTACTTTCTTTGTGTTGCTCTTTATTATTCTTTTTCCACACAAGATCAGTCCAAAGAGGTCCTCTTTACTGTCTCTACCATATGGTCATGTGATTGAAAGAACCTCATCATCTGAGTGTTTCCTAGTTGGGAATCAGCTGTGATTTACAGTATTTGCATTACTTCAACCAGCTTTTTCTCAGTGGCAATAGAATAAAATACAGGGGATATATCTGTGTTTCAATTCACAATATGAACAGCTGTTCACTTTGACTTTAGCCAATAAGTTAGGTTCTGAACATGATATTATCTGTTCTGACATATAGTGTGAAAGCAATGGTAAATTAATCCCTAAAAATCGATTGTTTTGGTCTTGGTTGAGCTTGTGTGTAAAAGAAGTTCAAGCATTTTAAATCTGTGTTTACTCTATGCATTTTGTGTCAAAGCAACAATAAATGTGTTAATTGTTTAGCCTACACAGACGGATGTTGTGCTAACTGTGTTCAGAGTTTAGGAAACTTGTTAAAGGTATTGAAAAAGGCGTCATAGCGATTGTAAAAAACTGTACCTAGCAGGAATTCATGCCTGAGAACAGTCAAGTATGTATGTTACAGTTTCTCGATTGCTAACACACCAAAATGGTATGTGTAAGCATACCATTTTGGTGTGTTAGCAATCGAGAAACCGTTTTGTCCCCAAAAAAATGATATTGCCTTTGACTGGTTTTGAACATACAACCCTACGTTTACCAGAACAACATCTCATCCAATTGTGCCATTACCAGATTTGGACTTTGGCATGTTCAGTAACTGGATGATAAAATAAGGCATTGTCAGATTTGGTCCAAGCTCAAACTGCTGTAATTCAGTCATATTTTCACATAACAAGGTGAAACTTTGCGGGGTACTTCAGGGGGGTGTCACCCTAAAGCCTATTAGGTTTGAAAACCATCATTCGAAATGACATTTGATTTAGTGACACAAACATATTGAGGCAATGTGGACATTTACAAAAATACACCCCTTTCAGCCATTTTGTACTTGATTCAATTGCCTTAAGTAACGTTTTTAAATACATCTATGATACATATCTGTACAAAATTCCAAGTCAATTGGACCTTTGGTTCAAGAGAAGAGGAATTTTGAATGTTTTCAAAAATGATCACGGTACAGGAAAATCCATCATGGCGGACCTAATGGGTCCTTGAGGATTTTTTGTTCCTCATGACAAATGAGACATGCACACCAGGTTTCAGAAGAATTGGAGCAATGGGGTGGAAATGCCATCACTTTGAAAATCAGACTTTTGGGCGTGGCCTGTGGCGACCCCTATGGTCCGATGTAGCCTATATTTGGTGTGGGGGTACCCGCTTGGATGTAGTATCAATGTGCCAAATTAGAACATTTATGACTGGGGACTTTTTGAGATATTGGGGCGCAAGAAGAAGAAAAATTATAAATATAGCTGCAAGCAGCGGTGCGGGTTCCTCCGCTAAAATGGCAAAAATATTATAAACATGTACACTGTAGAAGATTGAGACTTGGACAACAAGAGAGCAAAACTACTTCATGTTTGGCCAACAACAATAGGCTGAATGGGGATTTGAACTCATGAGCATAAGGTTACAAGTCAGTGTCTCTAGAGAGGCTCTGCTACACACCAACCGCTGAGGTTTTATGATTAGTAAGGGCTGATAATTAACTTTCCATAGGATATTGGAACTCTTGAGTTGATCTCAATAGTCATGTGGGCAACTGAGCAAGGGCAGAGCTCATATTCAACTCCTTGCGAGAATAGCCTGTGACAGGACAGCAGCCGACTCTCTGGTCACATTAAAGTACACAACATGCAAAATCAGGGTGACCAACAAGATTTTATTAACTAACCAACAATAACATTACAAACATCTAACTGAACAAACACAACAACTGAAATCCCTTGCACGGCTTTAGTAACCAAACTATTTTCCACAAATCTTTGTGTTTTTTGACATGTCGCACTGCATGCTGGGTTCCCAAGGATGCTGACGCTGATTATCGAGCTGTGCTTTGACAGCGTGATATGAGTATTAGTTTTTGGTCAGCTTTGGGACAAAGGTTAAGAAACGGTTGACATTTCAAGTTGAAATTGTATGAAATTGCGCATGGTATCTCAGAAGGATGTCTGCCTGTTTAACTAAACATGTAATCAAAATTATGACAGGCCAAAAGACTGTCTGGATTCGAATCTGTGACCTTGCACTTTGTAGGATACTGTTTCAACCCATTGAGCTACCCGCAAGGATGAGAATATGTGGTCAGTTTTTGTATGCATGAGAAAGCTGTTTCTCCTGTAGCACGGATTGTTTGATTCGGCCCAAGTTTAAACAGCTGTAATTCAATGATCTTTTGACATATCAAGGTGAAATTGCGCATGGTACTTCAGAACGATGTCATCCTGTTTAACTAAACAAATATTCTAATTTAAGACAGACTCAAACAGTGTGGCTGGATTCAAACCTACGAAGTTATACTTTGCAGGTCACCGTTGCAGCTCGTTGAGCTATTCTCAGTGTTGAATGTTGTCATGTTGAGTTACTGTACAAAAAAGAAAGCTGTTTCTCCTGTGCTAAGCGTTGTTAGATTCAGGTTTAAACATGTTTTTTTAAACATGTTTCATGTTTAAACAGCTCTAATTCAATCATATTTTGACATACCAAGGTGAAATTGTTTATGGTACTTTAGAGAGATGTCTGGTGATCAACCTACTTAATTCGAGCTAATTCGGTTGTAAATCTGACACTACCATACGTAGACTCCAAGTAGCTAGATACTGTTGTAAACCTGGCTTGTTTTGCAGTGGTTTACACAGTCTTGCTTAACAGATGATCTGAGTGTTGTTATGGGCTCAAATAAACACTCATTGCTATGTTTTACAACCGGAGGATTGACTGGAACACTAGAAACAGTTCTGTCCCAAAAAATTGCCTCTGACTGTTTTTGAACCTACAACCCTCTGTTTATCAGCACAACATCTCAGCCAATTGACCCATTGCCAGATCTGGACTCTAACCACGTTCAGTCATCAACTGGAGAGTAAAATAAGATGTTCTCCAATGGAAAGCATTGTCAGATTTGGTCCAAGCTCAAACAGGTGCCTATTGGGTTTGAAAAAACATAATTCAAAATTACATTCGATTTAGTGACACAAACTTATTGAGGCAATGTGTACATTTACATAAATACACCCCTTTCAGACATTCTGTATTTGATTCAACTGTCTTAAGTAACATTTTTAAATATGTCAATGATACATATCTGTACAAGATCTCAAGTCAATTTGACCTTTTTTGTAGGAGGAGATCTATTTTGAAGGTTTTCCCAAATTATCACTGTACAGGAAAATCCATCATGGTGGACCTTATGGGTCCTTGAGGCTTTTTTGTTCCTCATGAAAAATGAGGCATGCAAACCAGGTTTCAGAAGAATTGGAGCAATGGGTTGGAAATGCAATCACTGAAAAGTGGACATTTGGGCGTGGCCTATGGCGCCCCCTATGGTCCGATGTGGGCCGGTCTGTGTTTGGGCCGTAGTTGTGGCATGTTGTATCAATATGCCAAATTTCAAAACTTTTTACCAATGTGTTCATGAGATAAATTACAATAATACTAATAAATATAGCTGCAAGCAGCGATGCGGGTTCCTCCGCAAAATATTATAACATGTACACTGTAAAAGATCGAGAGTTGGACAACAAAAGAGCAAAATGACTTCATGTTTGGCCAACAACAGGCTGAATGGGGATTTGAACTCATGAGCATAAGGTTACAAGTCAGTCTCTAGCCTCTCTGCTACACACCAACTGCAGAGATATTATAATTAATAAGGGCTGAGTATTAACTTTTCATAGGATATTGAAACTCTTCTTGAATTGATTTCTTTCCAGACTCTCAGTCAATGCACAACTAATGATCATTAGTCATGTGGGCAACTGGGCTAGGGTAGAGCTCATATTCAGTTCCTTGCAAGAATAGCCTGTGAGGGTATAGCAGCCGACTCTCTGGTCCGATTAAACTACACAACATACACAATCAGGGTGACCAACAAGATTATATTAACTAACCAACAATAAAATTACAAACATCTAACTGAATGAACACAACAACTAAAATCCATCGCACGGCTTTTGTAACCAAACTATTTTCCACAAGTCTTTGCGTTTTTTGACATGCCGCACTGCATGCTGGGTACCCAAGGGTGCTGACGCTGATTATATAGCTGTGCTCCGACGGCGTGATATAAGAATTCGTTTTTGGTCAGCTTTAGGACAAAGGTTAAACAGCTGTAATTCAATGATCTTTTGACATATCAAGGTGAAATTGCGAATGGTACTTCAGAACAATGTCATCCTGTTTAACTAAACATATATTCAAATTTAAGACAGACTCAGTGTGGCTGGATTTGAACCTACGACCTTATACTTTGCAGGTCACCATTCCAGCTTGTTGAGCTATTCTCAGTGTTGAGTATAGGCATGTTCAGTTACTGTACAAAAAAAGCTGTTTCTCCAAAGGTGAGCATTGTCAGATTTGGTCCAAGTTCAAACAGCTGTAATTCAGTCATATTTTGACATATCAAGGTGAAATTGTTATGGTACTTCAGGGGCGTGTCACCTTAAAGTCTAATAGGTTTGAAAACCCATAATTCAAAATGACATTTGATTTAGTGACACAAACATATTGAGGCAATGTGGACATTTATATAAATACACCCCTTTCAGCCATTTTGTATTTTATTCAATTGCTATACGTAAAGTTTTTAAATACGTCAATGATACATATTAGTACAAAATCTCAAGTTAATTAGACATTTGGTTCAAGAGAAGAGGTATTTTGAAGGTTTTCCCAAATTATCACTGTAGAGGAAAATAGATCGGGCGGACCTTATGGGTCCTTGAGGATTTTTTGTTTGCCATGAGAAATAAGTCATACACCAAGTTTCAGAAGAATTGGAGCAATGGGGTGGAAATGCTATCACTTTGAAAATCGGACTTTTGGGCGTTTCCTGTGGCGCCCCCTATGGTTTGATGTGGCCCATAGTTGGCGTGGGGGTACCCACTCAGATGTGGTATCACTGTGCCAAATTAGAAAATTAGTTACCAATACAATGTTGAGTTATTGTGGCGCAAGGAGAAGAAGAATAATAATAAAAATAGCTGCAAGCAGCAATCAAAGGGGCCAAGCATCATTCGATATGGAAATTCAGAAGCTAAAGCTGCAAAGCAAAACTTTTCATAAAACATTCATGTCATTTTGAGACAAAATGCACTGGCTACATGTAGCAGCGTTATATCTACAAAGCACAATAACTCAGCTTCTTCTTGACTATAAATCCCCTGACAATGAAACATTATCGTTACCATTATGATTATACTGCTAGACAGCTACTGTGGCATACCTGGTTTCGCTAAACAGATAATCAAGTGTCACAACATGCTAGACGACTGTGGCTGGATTCGATCCTACGTCTTATCCCAATGAGCTATTCAGGCTGCTGGGAAATGCTGTGTTTGGTTACTTTATAAAAAAAAGGAAGCCGTTTCTCCCATGGCGAGCTTTGTCAGATTTGACCCAAGAATAAACAGCTGTAATTCAGTCATATTTTGACATATCAAGGTGATTGTGGTAGGAAGATGATTACATGACATGCTCGTGATGACATTTCCAAAGTTTCGACTCCATACGGTAAACCGTCAGAGACAAGGCCTTACGTCCGCTTTGGCGTGCTCTTTGTCTAAATCGTTTGCGCGTTACTCGTGAACGGTTTGACTCATCGATAACATTTGATAACTTTTTGTCGGCATTGTCTGAAGATGGTCTGTTGCGATTTTCATGAAAATCGGAGCAACGGCCTAGGAGGAGTTCGAAAAAGTTGGCATTTCTTAAAATACAAATGACGTAAAAACCATCATGACGACAATGACGTCACAGGGTTCAATTGAATCGTCTGCATCCAAGGAATCCAATGATACCTCAATTAAGAAAAACGGTCTCACAGTTCAAAAGTTGTGGGCGTAAACGCACCTCCAACTTTCACGCCTTGGTGGCGCTATAGTGCTTCAGGGATCGACATGAAACTTGGTGACGATAATCAGGAGACCGTTCCAAATCAGTGTGCCAAATTTCAAAACTTTGCACCAATCGGTTCTATGGGCTGCAATAGACTCCTAGTCCTAAGTATAAATATAAATCCCCTGACAATGAAACGTTATCGTTACCATTATGATTATACTGCTAGACAGCTACTGTGGCATACCTGGTTTCGCTAAACAGATAATCCAGTCTCATGATATTCTTGATGACTGTCACTGGATTCAATCCTATGACATTGCGTTTCAAAGGAGCACGTCTTATCCCAATGAGCTATACTCACTGATGGAAAATGCGGTGTTCGGTTACTTTATTAAAAAAAGGAAGCCGTTTCTCCCGTGGCGAGCTTTGTCAGATTTGACCCAAGAATAAACAGCTGTAATTCAGTCATATTTTGACATATCAAGGTGATTGTAGTAGGAAGATGATTAGATGACATGCTCGTGATGACATTATCAAAGTTTCGTCTCCATACGGTAAACCGTCGCAGAGACAAGGCCTCACGTCTGCTTTGGCGTGCTCCTTGTCAAAATCGTTGGCGCGTTACTCGTGAACGGTTTGACTTATCGATAAACTTTTGATAACTTTTTGTCGGCATGGTCTGAAGATGATCTGTTGCAATTTTCATGAAAATCAGAGCAACGGCCTAGGACGAGTTCGAAAAAGTTGGCATTTCTTAAAATACAAATGACGTAAAAACCATCATGACGACAATGACGTCACAGGGTTCAATCGAATCGTCTGCATCCAAGGAATCCAATGATACCTCAATTAAGAAAAACTGTCTTACGGTTCAAAAGTTGTGGGTGTAAACGCACCTCCAACTTTCACGCCTTGGTGGCGCTATAGTGCTTCAGGGATCGACATGAAACTTGTTGACGATAATCAGGAGACCGTTCCAAATCAGTGTGCCAAATTTCAAAACTTCGCACCAATCGGTTCTATGGGCTGCCATAGACTCCTAGTCCTAAGTATAATAATAATAACAATAATAATAATAAAACTAACAGTTACAATAGGTGCCACAGCAGCTTCGCTGCTGCTTGGCCCCTAATAATAATAATAAAACTAACAATTACAATAGGTGCCACAGCAGCTTCGCTGCTGCTTGGCCCCTAATAATAAAACTAACAGTTACAATAGGTGCCACAGCAGCTTCGCTGCTGCTTGGCCCCTAATAATAATAATAAAACTAACAATTACAATAGGTGCCACAGCAGCTTCACTGCTGCTTGGCCCCTAATAATAATAATAAAACTAACAATTACAATAGGTGCCACAGCAGCTTCACTGCTGCTTGGCCCCTAATCCTAATAAAACTAACGAAAACAATAGGTTTCTTCCTTACGGAGGAACCCTAATTACAAAAGGGTCCTCCTGACGGAGGAACCCTAAATATAGCTGCAAGCAGCGATGCGGGTTCCTCCGCAAAATATTATAAAAATGTACACTGTGGAAGATCGAGAAGAAACTGCTTGTATATTTCCTATTAAAATGGGACAACGGGATGACTGGGTTGCTGCCGTAAAGAATAACTTACTTATAGTTTTTTTAAAAGGTTGTTTGGAGTGCCATAACTTGTCATGGAAGGGAATTTAAAATCATGCCTAGTATCAGTGGGGATGTGTCCTGGCTTAAGTTACTGAAATGAAGTTGTGCAACAGACAAGGGATCCACCTGAACAATCAATTTACTTCATTAGAGATAACCATTAGCGTTATCTCTACCATGCGGAGACTACAAGTAGCTAGCTACTGTGGTGAACCTGGCTTGTTTTGCAGTGGTTTACACAGTCTCGCTAAACAGATGATCGGAGTGTTGTGATGCATTGTCAGATTTGGTCCAAGTTCATAAAGCTGTAATTCAGTCATATTTTGACATATCAAGGTGAAACTTTGCATGGTACTTCAGAGGTGTGTCACCTTAAAGCATATTAGGTTTGACCAATCCTTCAAAAATACATTTGATTTAGTGACACAAACATATTGAGGCAATATGTCCTACCGGAGGAACCCTTATAAGAAGAATACTAACAAAAACAATAGGTTCCCTCCTACCGGAGGAACCCTAATAATAATATGAAGAATACTAACAAAAACAATAGGTTCCCTCCTACTGGAGGAACCCTAATAAAACCAACAATTCCAATAGGGTTCCTCCTGACGGAGGAATCCTAAAAAACATTCTACTCTCACTGAGTGGAATGCCAACTTTTATATGTTTCTGGAAGGATTTATGGAGGATTTCTAGTTGTTCCAAAATCCTACCCGCTTGCTCATGTAACACTAGGTGTGAAGTGAGTGGCAGGCCTTAAGAGAACTACAGCTCCTACAGCAGCATGCCATTTCAGCATGAGACACTTTTATGCACTGTTTACTTTACCAAAATAAAACTTTACAGAGAGCAAAAGACATCCCAAGACAAGGAGTAGAGTGGTAAATGACATCATAGGGTAATGGATTTTTAAGTGTCTTAGATTAAGATTAAGAATTACATTGAAAACTGGTAATGGAAAAATCCCAGCCCAATTCAAAACATTAGCACTAGAAATCACATCAATGTGTAAAATACAGTGACCAATTGTGGGTTATGTAACAGACTTATTTTGTAATGGTTCTATTTCTTCTGACTCTAATACAGTCTTCACCAGCACTATGGCTGCCCTTTCACATGTCCATCCCAGGGCTTTGCTCTGAGTCTGTCTGATAGAAAAACAGTTCACTGAACGGAGGATTTTTCAATTGATTTTATGCAAGATGCTACCTACAATGGAATTAAATGCATAAACATATCTCTGGTTTGTCAAATAATTTTGGTCCCATAAATATGACCTCAAACCACCTTGTTAGATTTACTACCTCAGCTAAAGGGCATGGACAACAAGTGGTCACAATGACTTCACCCTCTTGAGATATTCCCAACAATGCCATCATTAGAATATTGACCACAATTCTACATTTTTATGTTACATTAGCTTGAAAACAACAGAAGGAGGTTGATCCCTTCTCCCACTCATACTATCTTTGGCTATTTTAAAGCCCTATTTAAAGACCTCTAGCAAGTCTTGCTAACCCACCCACATGCACATAAAACACCATTTGCGACCGTATTTATAATTTATATGTCCTTCGAAAGATTTGAAAAGGGTCTGGATTCATTTTGTCCCATGTGGCAAAGATCTCTGGTATTTGGAGTCATCTGTATCTAATTAATAATTTATTTCTTACTTTTCAAAAATGGCACCAGCATCTTGGAGCATGTCCCTATGTTGATTTAAAGCAAAACTTACTGGAGAATTCAGTCTGTCTGTCTGCAGATCTGCCTGCATGCCTGCCTGCCTGGCTTTTTCTGGGAGAACTGTGTTTCTGGGAAAAAAAGAGTTTAACAGTCCTTATTAAAGTAAAATTTCAAGTTCAGCATGCTCAGCGGGAGAAACCAACCCAAAGCAATAGAACGGGTGGTCTTATCAGAGAGTACTCTAATAGTCCTTAAAGAATTACACTATTTTGTATATTTTCAGCAAATTAGGCACATATGGTTGTCAAGAAAGGTTGGCTTACACACACACCCCGCAGCAGACAGACATGCACAGGCACTCAGTTGTTGGCTCACTCCTCAATTGTGTAGACCTGAGGTGTTTTGCCACACAACACAAGTGTAAGGCCCTGATGGTGCTCTGAAGCGACAAACATAATTTAGGATAATTTTCCTCTGCTACTTTGTTTGTATGTGGGAAGTCCTTGAAGCAATCTTGCAACAGATTGTTTTCTCTTATTCTTGTTTGCTTTTCAAGCTGTAGAATCATCATCCCCTTTAGAATAGAACATGCTGATGCAGTGAACACAAGAAACAAATGTATAATGAGCACCAATAACTTTGGCTGCTCTGGCTTTCCAGCCATACTGAAGGAGGACATTGTGTCGTTCTGAAGCCTAAACTGCTATCCTCACACATGCCTGCGGCCTGATGGCTTCTGTGGTGACATCCACATACAATCTAAAAACAGACAGGGAATCCAGGCTACACAGTCCCCTCTGGACCACTAACTCCGCAACAAATTTCACTATCTCTTTATCAAATATTGGAGAAGTGACAAAGAATGTAATTGTTACACTGAGTCTGATTTAAACATAGACCATTCCTTGTCACTAACCCCTGAAACACTGTTAACTGTGTTTATTGGTTCATAATTGTTTGCTGTACTTATCATGTACAACAGTGTTTGTATGTTGCTTTAGATGACAGATTCTGCTAAATAAATAGAGCGTTATGCAAAATGTAATTTTTATTGGTTAACTTGTGTGCTTTAATGGTCATAGTGTTAGTGGAGATGACAGTCAGGTGACCAATACCAGACATGAATTTACAGGCCATTTGTGTTTCTGTTAATTATACAGTATGTCTTTCCATCTTTTGGCAAATTTCTTGTTGTATTGCTGACTGTCAATAGCAACCTTTATACATACCAACTGACCTACCCTACTATTGACACACCCACCTCCATTTTCTATCATTATTTCTGTGGGGTCAGATGGCTGAGCGATTAGGGAATCGGGCTAACAATCTGAAGGTTGCCGGTTCAATTTCTGGCCATGCCAAATGACGTTGTGTCCGTGGGCAATGCACTTCACCCTACTTGCCTTGGGGGAATGTCCCTGTACTTACTGTAAGTTGTTTTGGATAAGAGCGTCTACTAAATGTAATGTAAATGTATAATACAGTGGCAAAGATCTGCTATCAATTTTCTTTTGGGGGGGGGGGGCAATTATATGACATTTTCTCAAGAGCAATTCCTGAGGGGGACACCAAAATTACTGCTGTAACACACGCCTAAATTCTAATATGTTTAACATATATTATTAATATTATTTAAATGTCCTTATGTTTACAGTAATTTATTGGGGGGGACAAATGCTCTTTTTCCCAGGATGGGGGGGGGGGGTGTTCCCCCCTGTCCCCCCCGGGATTTCCGCTTATGGTCTAATAATTTATTCTTACTTTACCTACACAGCTGCCAAGTGACCAATAACCCTACTTACCCACACTCATAGCATCCTAAGCATATCTTTTAGACTTTCCATCTTTTCTACAGGGGTATATCTGACAGCCAGTCTAACTGTATTTCTCTGTCTGAATCCCTGTCTCCATACTTCCACAGCAGTGGCGGCTGCAAATGGAACGTTTTTAGAATTTAGGCCAAAAATTAGCTTCCCCTCTTTGAAAGACCAGCAGCCTACTTGGCTACTTCACTGGCTAGTTCACCCCTACGACACTAGCCTAACTTACTGAATTAATTAATGAACAAACGAACAATCTAACAAAACAATATTTATTTAGAAAGAGGAAATGTGGAAATTAGGTTAAACTGAAACAAGGAATGTGGTGCATAATTGTATGAAATGTATTATGAAAATTTGCAAGACATTTCGCCATAAAGAAATAGGTTGCTGCAGTTTGTTTTTCAACTACAGTTGCAAAATCCATGATGGGACTGAGCTTGAATAGCTTTGATTACTTTTTATAATACAATTATTATAGTACAATTATTGTCGGTCAAAAGGAGATGCAGTCTTTTGACAGACCCTTCAATCATCATGCGGAAGCCCAGCGTCCAGGCCAGCCCAGTCCTCCATTCACCTCCAGAGACGCTGAGCGTCCATGGCAGGACATAATCGCAGCATTTATCCAATGACCGTATAGTTTTGAAGCACTGAAAAAAACTGTTCAAAGCAGCCCCATTGAAGTCCATGTAAGCTGACCTTCAAAAGGGAAATGCACTGTGGCACTACGGGAACGTATGAGAAGGAAATCAGTCAGTCGACCAGCTAATATATGTAGTTTATTCTAAACTAACTCGTCTTCGATATGAATGTGTTCTAACGCATTTAAAATTTTAACACAATCGTATATATTTGACAATTTTTTATGTTAGGGGAAGCTGAGCTTCCCTTGCAGTCTTAAAGAAATTGCCACTGTTCCACAGTTGTTAAACTACATATGCTCATAATGTGTTTGAATGTTTCAAACAAAGGAAAACTATCAGTTCTACTGGTTTCGTGAAAAGCTGGAACAACATAATTGTCTTGACTCCACCAACATATATACACTGGATATTTCTGGTGGTTGCGCACAATAGTATTCAGCCTCTCTGGTGAGCCGCAAACCGGAAATAAAAAACACACTAAATTACTTTACTACAAATGTTCTTAAAACATATGGTAAATATGGAATCTATCTAGCACTAGAACCGTTAGGGGTCAAATGACCCCTGAGTCTTCAGACAGGCAGACAGAGACATTGTTACTGACACGTAATGATCGCAAGATGGTGCTTCTTGCACGGAGCTAAAGGACAGTAAGCTAAGTCATTGAGTTGGCTGTTATGTAATGTTAGGCAATAGCATAAAAAAGGGACTTTGATTTTGAAGGAGGAAGTCAGTAGGAAGCGAACATAGTGGAGACAATAAAGTATGGCCGGGTTGTGCCAAAAATCAACTCCCTGACTAAATCTAACTCCCCTGCTTGTGAACGTACGCACACTGTTTCTGCATCGCTGCCGACTCGCTTGCTTGTGGAGTTACTGTGCTATTCACTGTTCTTACTGTTCTTAATTTTTATTATTATTATTATTTGTTGGTGTCCCTTAAGACAACATTTTGTTGTTGTTTGTTGTAGTAGTGTAATCTTATTTGTCTATATATTAGGGCTGTGAAAAATAACTCGCTATGATTAAATTACAGGATTAATTTGTTATTTTTGTTTCACGCATTTAACGTAATATACCCACAATTCCTCCCAATCTGCAGCTTCTGGATGAGAGGTTCGTGTTCCAAAAAAACTAAGATGCAACATCCAATAAAACCAAAGTGATATGCACACTGCGGGAAGACGTTATCACTCTGGATAAGAGCGTCTGCTAAATGACTGAATGCTAAATGACTGAATGTTATCGTTTCACTGAAGCAATACCAGCCTAAAGTAACCTATACCACCTCAATGCGAAGCATGCATTGGTCGGTGAGGGGAGTTCAAGTAGAATGCGCCAAACCACCCTCACTGAACAGCGTAGGGCCCTCACTAAGTCCGTCTGTGAAAAGGTGACTAGCACAGTTGCCAAATGTATTGCAAAAAGCTATAGACCGATTGATATTGTTGAGGACGAGGGGTTCACCAAAGTTTTGCGAGGGGCAACGGGTGACTCGAGCATCAAGGTACCGCAAAATGAAGACGCACACTAATGACAAAAATTCGGAAAATCAGTAATATGTAATTAGTCATGATTAATCCACAGAAACCTGTGATTAATTTGATTAAACATGTTAATTATTTCACAGCCTTACTATAAATACGTTTGTTTATACAAAGTAGGCCTTTACGCTCTTATCGCCCCACATCTTTTATTTGAAAGCGTGTTTATCATCAAGCCAATATATTTATAGATAGCGATACTGAGACCTACGTGTTGCACATTCAACAAGCCACTCAAATGGAATCTAAATCTGTCTTGATTCTGTTTATTTTACACAAGATTTACACCAGATAATGACATTAATTTTATTAGAAAGGAAAAAACTGAAACATAAGGGACAGACGAGGTACACAAACAACTAGAGAGGGTACAATTTCTGAAATTGTAGGGTGTGCTTGCGTCAGTTGCAGGTGGGTCCGTTTTCCCATCTTGTGATATTTTCAAGCATTTAGCCTAATCATATAGGCTCTGTGCACAATTGTACTGACGAACTTCCGCTGTAGCCAAAATTCGGGCTATCGGGCTATATTAGGCTATCATGTTTCAAAGAAAAAAGATTAGGGATAGAGAGGGACAGAAATGATAATACATAAAAACGGACAGTTAACGTTTCAAATAAAGAAAAACAAGCTTCTATACTACACTACTTACGCTCATAGTTGTGCAGATAACTGGATATGTACAGTTTGAATCCCTTGTCCCGCTTGCTTGTTGGAGCAGGGTGGAAAAAGCATTTACGTTGCGATGGACGTCACTGACTACGGTTGGTAATGAATAATCGATGATCGATTAATTGTCATTAAAAATTCATTAGAATGAAAATCCAAGCCTAATGAATAATCGTTATCGTATTGCCGCCCATTATGAAAACAACATCTTCCAGTATTTTGTGCGAGCGCAACTTCCTACAGCAGACAAGCAAAGATGAAGCGGGCTAGGAGAAGTGCAATGTGGAACCATTTCTCAAGGAAAGATGAAGTATACTGCAGTTACTGTGACGCTGTATTTACTTACCATAGTTCAACGTCTCCGCTAATATATAATTTAACAAATATTAATTCCAGCGGAGGTCTACAGCAGCAAACCATTCAGGCTACACTAGCTAGGAGGACGTGTGATGACAAGCGAGCTAACGAAAGTAGACTAGCCTGTAAGGTAGCTATAGCCTACATCTTGCTAATAAGTTGCCACGACTGTTAGTTTAAAACAATGATTTAATATGGCATTAAGACATGTTTTGTTATTATTCTTGTGTATTTGTGTCCAGTCTGATGACCAGTCACTACGCTCATAGTTTTACATTAAGTAGCGTAGTTAAAGGTTAAAACTAAATTGTCAAATAATTAGGTTTCCGCCAGTATCGAGAAGCCTGACATTTGAAAGGATGGATTTAACCGTGTATATTTCTTTTCAAAATTATGTTCCAATGTTATTTTTCAAAGTCTATGCAGTAGCCAGGCAGTGATGCGTTGCAATCGCTATCTGTTGAAATCCGTCTGATGGCATAATGCGCTGTGAGGGGGGGGGGGGGGGGGGGGTTGACGTCATGCCTTAGCAAATAATCGATTAATTGTTCAATAATGTAATTAATAATCGAACATGAAAACTCCTGTTAAGTCCCATCCCTATCACTGACGCTTATTTGAGGCAGGTCTTGAAGACATCTACTAAAGCTGAGCATTTTGGAAACTCAGGTGATGGTCTCCTGTAAACCGGAAACTGATTTCCCGTATTTTGGCTGCAGCGGAAATTCGTCAGTACGATTGTGCACAGAGCCTATTGCATAATTCATTAAGAACACCCTTTGAAACAAGAAACACCCTTTGAAATAAGCTTCTGTAACGTTGTCACTGGCAGTATTTCAGATGGTTTCGCGATTCAAATAGTACCATCTGCTAACTGACAAAAAGCCCCCCAAAACGTAAATAAGTTTGATATTAATTTAGGGGGACATGGCTAATTAAAAAGCAGTTTGCTAGAGGCAACCTAGCTGCTGTTGCTATCCACACTTCACTGATGTGAAAGCAACAGAAAGCGCCGGAAATGAGAACGTTTCTTTTGTAATGGATAATGTATAGAACGCCGGTCATTATTGGGAAAACAAGCTCCTTCAGGGCGAAACAAAACGCCTTCGCTTCGCGTCGGGGTGCTGTTCGCCCTGGTGGGGCTGATTTTCCCAATAATAACTGGCGTTCTATACATTATCCCGCTTATTACACGGCTTCTTGCCAACAAAAATAACCCAGTGTGTCTTTTTACAATGTATTTGTTACCATTCGTATTGTTGATCAGCTGAGAAATAGTTCGCCAAAGACGTTGAACTTCATAGACTTTGAACGTTCTTTAGGCTTGAAATCAGCTGACGTCGCTAAGCAACAGAGTACGCTGGCGTTAAAAAGTTACCTATAAAAAGTTAAGACTACTTGCGGAGTGCTACAAAAGACGTGAATCCGAGGCAAAAAGGCCACTTCCCTTGACAGCTGTCAAATATGCAGAAAATTGTTCACCGCAGAACGTTGGGAAGCCCCATTCAAGTGAATGAAGCATTCTACAGTATTAAGAACCGCCGTGTAATAAGACATAATAAAGTTTAGCCATAGCTGTGGCATTGAAGACAGTACTGTAGCCTACTACTACACACTGTCAGTGGGCAAGCCAAGTCTGTGACTCAGAGGCTATAACGTCAAAACAAGACGCGGTGTCACTCAAATTCCAAGTTTTACACAAATAACAAAAATATGCTGACCCGCTGGCTGTCTTCACAATCGCCATATCTTTAAAACACTGCTCTCCATTTGGATGTAGAATTGACCCTGGTACGAAACTAAGAAAATACTCATCAGATGCAGATCAACAACACTGTTGTCGACGAGTGTCAACACTTGTTGCTGCCGCAATCGTCAATGGAGGCTGAACGGTCTCTCCCGAATCAAACAAATCAAAAGTTTTTACAGCAACCTACATAAAAATCTCACCACCTGGCTGTCTTCACAATAGTCATAACGTCATAAAATGTCCCTCTTTCTGTTTTTTCGTGTAAAATTGAGCTATAAAATTAGCTACGAAAATACTACTATGACGCTTTCTAACATGGCTGCCAACTAAAAGACTAGGCGGTCTCACGGGCGACCCGCACTCGCTCAAATTACAAAGACTTTGACACCTAAATCAAACATCCGAGATTTCAATTCCACTCGAAATCGCTTTTTCAACAAAGCCAATGGTTGGGATTTTTTGGGGTGGTATTTTTCACTCGTAATCCGAGCTCCAATTTGTGTGCTAGAACGTCTCTATCACGTTGTATCCATGCGTCGTTTCTAACGTGTGTTGACGTGGTGACGTAGCTAACACAGATTACCCTTCGTCGACTAAAGGCACTTTGTCGCCACAAAAACGTTGTAAGCACAACCCCAATAAATGTAAGGATTCATGTGCCTATTCCAAAAAAACAAAAACAAAAACTATCTACTGGTCAACATGAGCTACCAAAATGATACAGACTGTAAAGTCTCAAAATAGGGTGGTGGTGGGGGGGTGATCTTCTGCAGGCACCAAAACAGTATTTATATACAGTCATCTATAAATAGGAATATTGTCTAGAATAGATGATAAACTTAACGCACTTTCCAATTGAAGATATGGTGCAATAAGGCGTATACTTTGTATAAACAAATTTATTTTCAGACAAATAAGCTTGAGAAAAGTGCACATTATACGTATCGCCACAATTTTTTTCTATAACAAACCACAACCACATTTTTCTTAAAGGACTCTTTAATTCAGTAAAAACAGCGAAACATGGGCTAAATTGATTATGAAGTGAATCAAAAGGCTTGAGCAACATAGGTTCTGGACTGAGCTTGGGTTTTGTTTAGTTACATTATATTTTGTCTTTTTTTTAATATTGGGAAACCACAAAGACTGTGGCTTGAGATACCACAAAGACTATCGAGATATCGCAAAGACGGTGGCTTGTGTGTTCTGGATTACCGCAAACACTGTGTGGCCTGTGTTCAGAAGGGTTTTATTACTTTTAGTACTTATAATTAGTGCTGTCAAACGATTAAAATATTTAATCGTGATTATTCGCATTACTGTCATAGTTAACTCGCGATTAATCGCAATTTTTTTTCTATTCTAAATGTCCCTTGATTTCTTTTTGTCCCTTGATTTCTTTTTTCTTTTTGTTATTTTTGGAAAAGTGGTTCGGATTGCTTTGTGCAAATATATATTTTTTTTTAAACAACATTGCAATCGTCTGGCTTTGACGAGGGGGCGGAGAATTCGCATCAGCTGTGTGCTTGGCCATCAAGTGGTTTTTCAGACTGGACGTGCTGCGATGATAGCTCAGTTTACAACGACAAAACACACAGATCACTTTGGTCTTTTCAAAGGAACCATTTGGCAACTTTTTTAAAGTAAACTTTCCATTCAGAATCTTATTGGCATCCATTTCGGCGTCTCACGCTCGCCATCCACTCAAAACGTAACGTTAAGCCAAACAAGTGTGTGTGGCGTGCCTGTTGTTTTGTTTCCGGTCTAGCTAGATCCAGTGTGGTGTTGTAGTTTTTCTAACGTCGGTAGTTGTTGCAACAGCATGTGAAAAAAACTACAAAGTTTGCTAGGCCAAAAAGAGTTAATCGCGCGATAAAAAAATTGACGCCGTTAATTTGGGTTTGCGTTAACGCCGTTAAACTGACAGCAATACTTATAATATTGTTTTTAATGATTTAATGTAAAGCACCTTGAGCTGCAATTCTTGTACGAAATGTGCTATATAAATAAAGTATATTATTATTATTATAGCAAACTCCACAAGCAAGATTTTCCTTACAACACCGGCCAAATAAAGGACTCATGGAGCCGAATAGTCTCAGTCTGTCCATGTCTCTAATTATTATAATTTATAAGCCTTATATGAAATAATACAGGGTGACACACATACCTATGAAGAGTCAAGAAAGCAGTGCAAAGACATAAAAAATATATATATTTTAATGTTGGGTGTATATAATTTGTATGTGTAATATAGCCTGTGTGTACAATACTAGATGCTTGATAGATCAAAGACAATTGCTGACCAGTAGACTGTGACACAAAAGGTATTTCTAACCCCCAAAATAGTGAGAGAGGGGAGGGGGGCATATCTTTGGCAGGCACCAAAGACTATTTATATACAGCTGATTGATCAAGTATGAGTGTTGAACTAATGATAATTCCAATCATTTAGGCAATAACTCAGTCATTGGTAGATTTCTTCAGAACAGTTCACAAAAAGCTCCAACTTTAGATCTTTAGACCTATTGAAACCCTCCTACAGAATAAACCAGACCATGGTACTGTGTGGTATATGAAATAGCAGGGATACATTGGCAGCTCACATATCTCTGTTTCCAAACGAATCTAATAGAACACGTCCACCTTTCAGCACTCACATCTGGATCAAGATAACCTGAACTGTAAATGCACTGATGCTGCCGGCCAACGAGGTGAGTCCAAAAGGGTGTGGGCGGGGAAATTGTGATTACTTGCAGGTGTAGCTCTCCCTCATGTACTAGCTCACGCACTCACTTACTTATGCGAAGTACATGACACATCTTTGACTGGACTTGTTGACCTTTCTTTCTTTTTTTTCCCTTGTGGAGACTAAGAATTTATCTTTAATTAATTCTTAATCTTGCCATCGTCTCAGTGACAGCCATATACATATTTTTTATAATGCTGATGGTTTCAATCTATTAGCAGCTGTATGAGTACATTTTGCCTACTGCAGAGTTACCCCTCTACTCCAAAAACCCTCCCTTAACCCTCCGTCCTCCACTGTTACCCTTGTTTTCTAAAACAATTGAACGTGCTGTATCTAACCAACTGTCTAACTTTCTCTCTTAGAACAACCTGCTTGACCCCAACCAATCAGGCTTAAAGACTGGCCACACCACAGACACTGCCCTCCTTTCAGTCACCACTTCCCTCCAGTCTGCCAGAGCGGCTTCGAAGTCATCCTTCATCATTCTGCTGGACCTTTCTGCAGCGTTTGATACGGTTAACCACCAGATCCTGCTCTACAGACTTTCTGAGATGGGCATCACTGGCACTGCACTCCAGTGGATCTCATCTTACCTGTCAAGAAAATCCTACCAAGTCTCCTCGGGAGGCAAACTGTCAGACCCTCGCCAGCTCTCCACTAGTGTCCCACAGGGCTACGTCCTTGGACCCCTCCTCTTCTCTCTGTACACCACCTCACTTGGACCAATCATCACCTCCCATGGCTTCTCCTAGCACTGCTACGCTGATGACACGCAGCTGTACCTGTCGTTCCCCCTGACCGATCCGGGGATCTCAACTAGGATTGAGGCCTTCCTCGCAGACATCTCCGCCTGGATGACCGAGCACCACCTCCAGCTGAACCTCGCCAAAACAGAACTTCTCATCATCCCGACCAAACCCTCCATCTCCCACAACCTCTCAATCACCCTGGGATCTGCGACGGTGACCCCTTCATCCTCTGCAAGGAACCTTGGGGTTACCATGGATGACAAGCTCTCCCTCAGGGCCCATATTGCTGCAGTCTCCCGGTCGTGTGGATTCACCCTCTACAACATCCGGAAGATCAGGAGATACCTGTCTGAGCACTCCACCCAGCTCCAAGCACTGGTCCTCTCCAAGTTGGACTACTGCAACTCGCTGCTCGCCGGTCTCCCAGCATGCGCAATCCGCCCTCTTCAGAGGATTCAGAACGCAGTGGCCCGCCTGGTCTACAATCTACCCAGATGCTCCCACGTTACCGCGCTCCTCATCTCCCTCCACTGGCTACCCATCACGGCCCGCATCAGATTCAAGACTCTGGTACTGACCTTCTGAGCAGTGAACGGGACTGCACCCAACTACATCAAGTCTCTACTGCAGATTTACACCCCCACCCGCCACCGTCTTCTTCAGACAACCGCCTGGTGGTCCCACCGCTCAAGACTGCCCGGTCCCAACACAAGCTCTTCTCCTGCCTGGCCCCCCAGTGGTGGAATCAACTCCCCACCTCCATCAGAAACACAGACTGTCTCTCCACCTTCAAGAGAAGGCTCAAGATGCACTTGTTCCGGGAGTTCAACGGTACTTAGGAATGGTTTGCTAAACACAATGCTAGTTTTCTCATGACTCTTGCTTAGAGACTTGTTGCTCTTGTTGGTTAGTGGTAACTGATTTAAACTGTTGTATTTGCTGCAAAATATTCTATCTTAGTTCATCTTATTTTTATTTTACTGTTGCTTGCTTTTCTACAGGTGCACTTGCACTAAGAGATTCATGTTGTTTAATTGTAACTTGCTTAACTACATGCTCGTATGGTTCTTCCCTTTGGCACTTATTTTTTGGTTGTTCACAATTTGTGCTTCTTGATTTGGCTACCCGCAATGCTTTGGGGCTATCTTGTTGTTATTATCAGTGACCTATGCACTTTGTAAAGCTCTCTCTTGGAAGTCGCTTTGGATAAAAGCGTCTGCTAAATTAATAAATGTAAATGCAATAGCAACAAAAAACTCACTTTTTAGTGTCCTTAGTGTGAGTATCGTTTGGTAGCTGCCCTAAAGACAGCACTGATAACTGGCCGTAGAGTAGTTAGCCCACGGTTATAGATCCAGCAGTTAGCAGCTTTACCTGCCATTTAAAAGATTTAATGGGCGAGGAGCGACCTGTAAAGGATACCTCTTAACTCCTCGAGCAAGCCGCAATTGTAGTAAAGCTCTGGCCCCTCTGGGATGCACGCAATCAGCCACAACGCAGTACCGGGCAGGAAATCTAAAATTAGGTTTTACTACCTATAATGGAAAAGTTACAGGATTGTTTAATTTGCAGTCTCTAGGCGAAGAAACAGCAGCTTATGAAAAAACAAAACAGAGATGGGCGCTGGGGTCACTCCGTGTTCGTCTGGATGTTTGCTAGATGGGCAAGATTGTTAAAAAGGCATAGGTGTGTTTAATATAACTTACTGGGGGTTGCAAAGCTGGCATGAATGTGTGTTACGGATAAAAACGCATATACACACACTCCACATGCTCATGCTTACCCACACACATATGTTTTAAATTAGGCGGCCAGGCCTGAGTGTTGAATGTGTGCTGGCCAAGTGTGGGGTTTACCAGCCCATTCCATACCGCTGGTTCAGCCAGGCCTGGTCTTTATGATCGTCTAAAGCAACATTTCTCCACTTTTATACGGAAGCCGCTCACATTCTAATGTGTCACAGTGACTTTAGTAATGGCTGCGACGCTGCTGCTTTACTTCACAAACATCTACTGTAGATTCAAGTGTGTGTGTGTGTTCTCACAAAAAAAAAAAAAACACAGTACAGTCCTTTGACTGCATCTCTGGCTGTGAGGATCCACTTTGGACTGACAGCAGTGACAATGTGATGTCTGTGTTCCCCACTCACTCACTCTCTCACACACACACACACACAAACATAATAGTCCATGAGTATTCACACATGATGCCACACACTACTGACTTGTCATGTTTTCTTTAAATGTATCATAGGTCCGTCCCATTGGCAGAGTCAGTGAAAAGCATGAGAACACAACATGTGTAACGAATACTGTTTTCATGTTTCTATATTCAAACAAATGGCTCATCGTAAACTAAGTAAATTACAAATAAAACCATATATTAAAGTATGTATGCTCTTCTTTTTAAATTCAATGTTGGCTGACCGTGTGTGTCCATCTAACTTGGTAAGTGATCGTAGCACAGTTGACTTGTTGACTGAGGACACGCCCTCTCTCCCAAATACAAACTACAGCTGAGTCAGCTCTCAAAAGTTATCCTGGTGTTGTCTAGGTGTTATCTAGGTTGGTTAACACTTCAACCCCATCAGACTCAGTCCACATTTCACAAATCAAACTCCTGAGTTCCCTTCCTCTGCTGAGTCTGATACAATCTGGTGTGTGTGCACTTCATTCTGACCAACAGAGAGCACTGCTGTAATAAGCACTGGAAGGCTCAATCCAACTCTATACACAAGGATGTTTAAGGAATGCAGTGCATCTTCTTAAGAGCTGTTCACAGTATCTAAAAAACAATTGTATAGCAGGTGGTTAGGGGTTATATGTGAGGAGGCAAGTTGAAAATGTACGTGGTTCACTGTCCTTACCAGGCACAAAGACATTTATCTAAGAATGTAGAAAGATATATGCACACCTTTAACAATAAATATGGTTAACATAACACCACTCACACTCTTTAAGTATCAAGTTAGAAATAATGTACTGTAGGTGTGAATGAAAAAAGATTATGCTATATGAACTTTGTAAGATCACTTCTTTCAGACAAAAGAAAAAGAGCTGCAGGGAAACTTCTCAGCCAAAATGTAATATAGAAAACGTGACACTCGATACGGAAAAGACCTGGCAACCCAACAGCAAATGTTGCCTTTGGAATGGTGATGTAAATTTTGATATGACAGAGGAGCAAACCAGATGTTACAAAAATGATCCTGCCACATAAATCACAGGGACATGAGCTTACCAAACAGAAGCAAACTGTTTAATTATGTCTGCAAAGTCAAACCAATGACACAAACATTCTTGTTTATTGGCAAAATATTGAAGGACAGGTATTGTGACACAGCACAGTAATTAATACATAATTTGTCAAAAGTAAAAACAAAAATAATCTCAAAATATTTTTATTTAGGCATAGAAAGTGGCCACAATTTATACTAACTAAAACGTTTACTTACAATCAAACAATGTGATTATTTATTTACCAAACATTACAGGTCTACTGCGACACTTAACTGCCACACTCATAGTAGCCCAGAAGAATAATGTGATACTCAAATGTCAACATTAGTAGTGCTAAAAATGGCACTGCCATGCTACAGTAAATAATATACTGTTTTAATTTTGTCCACAATGATTGAAGTTTATGATCTTCAGACTATTATGTTATCAATTTAAACATTCCATTACACTGCAGGTATGGCGTATAATGTACTCAAAGTTGCCATATTCTCACAATGCTTGCAGTGACAGAACTACTATCTTATAGAAGGTTTAGCAAAATGTTGCTTATAATTTAGAATAACTATGATGTAACAGAGAGAAGATGGTAGCTTCGTTAAAATAATTGTTAAGTGTTGATTAACAATAAATGGCTCTTACAGCAAAACAACCTAGCTGGTGTGAGGTTTGGTAGTATCAAACTAATTATATGAACATTGAGGGAATGTATGGCTGAGTGGGAAATGGGTGGGGATATGCGCCCAAAACAAGTAAATGTTAAAGTAAACTAACTCCAGTAGCAGACTGGCCATCGGGAGAATCGGAAGAATTCCAGATGGGCCGAAGCACTTTGCCCTCTTACCCATAATTTTTTACTACAAAACATTTTTTGGGAAGAAGATTGAGCAATACGGTTTGCCGGCCCCACTTTCCCCGAGGCCGGTTGGTCTATTCCAAATGAACGTCTATGCAGCCCTTAGTGTCGCTTACACACAACAGTGACACTGACAGATCGAAAGTTATACTGTAGCTATAGAGACAATATAAAGATGGAAAACCAGGTTAAGAAACGTAAACGTAATTACCTTCAAGGGACAATGTTTTACCAATTGGACAAACGGTATGTTTGTTTGTTTTACATCAAGCTCCAAAAACAATTTTTCGCTCGAATCAGCCAAAATAATTTGCTCGCGCGCTTTGCGCGCTCGCATTAAGCGTGGAAGTCCCAAAGCATCACATCAGGCACAAAATTTGCATGCATTAGCAGGGCGCTCGCTGTGGTAGCGTATACGGGACCGGTTCTGGTAGGCTGGTCTGGATCAAAGTCCAGGGCCTATTTTTACTCCCAGTCCGTCTCTGACTAACTCAATTACTCAACTAAATGAACAAAAGAGTGTAACTGCAAATCGATGTTTATAACTATTTCTTGTACTGATATCGTGTAGTCTACTTCTAAAGTTGTGCAAGTAGCCTACCTCCATCCCTCAAATATAGTATCACTGTTGCATAGTTACAAGTAAATATCTTAATTTTAACACATTAGACTAACTGTTACACTACGTGTTTATGATTCGTCGACTATTTTTCCCCCATGGCATACTTGAAATGTGTCTTATCAAAGAATCCATGCGCGCCTATACAGTATAGGCTACTGTCAGCTGTCCATCACAGAAGAACCTCCAAATAGCCATTGAACCAGCAATAGCGTCACATTACCTCGTTATTTGTCTTCATACCAGCCATCCTGTCACTAGATATAGCCTACATTAAAGCGATCAGTTCTGAAGAACTTTTGCATGCAGTTTAAGTGAACAAAGCGACGGTATATACATTCATCAACTTTGTTCAGTTAAGTTGTAACAACAATTTGACTTACGGTTCGGTATTATACTGTGTCGTCAATGGTGGGGACGAAGTTGTCGGAAAGGTGCAGGAAAAAAGAAATAGGCGTTCGTTTTCTTGTCTGGTGAACTGCTTTGGTAACCTACGTCGCCGGTCGCCAGGTGGCATCTGCTAAAAACTATAACTCACAAGAACGCAGACCCCTAATACAAAACGCCACTATTAAATGTGCGCACACGAGAGAGCAAGTGAGAAAGTGAGAGAGAGATTTCCTAAAGTCCTTGTGAATGTCTTCAAATTCTGTTCTATTTGAGGTCAGCTGTCAACTTGGGGGTAGCATCAATAATTTAAGAGCAAACACTCACCTTTCCGGCAAAGTGCTTTATTCCTATATTGCCACACCGTGATTAATCCCCAATTAAATGTAGGAAGATAATAATGAATCATTGGTCATAGCTGTGTGATTTGTGTCCCTTTTTTCTTCTTTTTGTTTTTCTGTTTTTTTTTTTTTTTTTACCATAGCAGCTGTGACTTTGAATGTGCATATTGTATATTCTATCAGAAGAACAGTAGGACAGCTTGTCTATTGCAGAATCCTTTTGGGAAGCTTTCATACAAACACTTTATTGATGTAGTTTAGAGATCTCACAATACCAGTAGAAATGTCACAATGACTACATGAAGAATAATGACCCAACAGTATACGTTATTTCAGTTTTGCCTGCCCCACATTAAAACAACAACATTCAGGGTGGGGAAATTGCTCAGGATTGGGTATTGCCATTTGTTTTTTAGATTTACTACCTGAACATATCAGATTCACAACCGGAATATCGTTTTTACGATACACTTTTGAAATGACGATTAGGCGTTTGATGTGAACATTAACTTAAAACATGATCCAAACAATTGATTATTATGGTGTGGAAAATAACTAAAGAGAAGTTGAGAAATTGAAAAACCTCAAGTTGAACTGGAGAGTGGAGATTTCTGGTAAATTGATACATTTTCATGTTGAAAAATAATCTTAAGTGTCAAAACTGAAATAATAGCCTTGCTTCCAAAAGACTAGCCCCCAAATTGTCTGTTAAACTATAAGTATTTACATTTTACATTATATTTGATACTAATCATGAATGTTTGATTTTGAAAGTGAACATTTGTGAAAATCATTGATTAGTTGATCAAATAGTTAAAATCTGGACCAAGGATAAATATAACCGAATATAATGCACAAGCAGATAAATGAGGAAATGATATCCACTTCAGCACAGAACATTCTGTTTTTAAGGTTTAAAGTTCTGTCATGAAAATACAGAAAATGTTTTTATTTGCAAAACAATACCCCTTCAGCAGGACCAATGACCCCTTTTGGTGACAGTTTTGGACAGGGTGTAGCACACATAAGTCTGCTTGTGACAGAGGGGTGTTTTCAATGAAAGCTGAGTTATTTTAGCTCCAGACATGTTTACATTTCTGTGGTCTAGTCTCTAACTTTCCCTTTTTCCCTCTTTTTTCCTCTCTCAGAATGCTGCACCACGAGCTAAGGCCCAATCCCCTCCCAGACATTCCATCAGTCTGCCAGAAAACGGGAGAGAAGGAAGAAAGGAAGAATATGAAAGAGACACACAGATACCCCCAAGTCTGTAAAGGGAGAAGGTTAAGGGGAAGGATGGCCTCTGCCTTCTCCTCCTCCTTCACTCTGTCACCCTCAAACATCTCTTTGGATACTTATTCTACCTACTTACTGTAGGCCCAAACACAGTAAATGGTTGCACACCAGATGTATGTGCATCAGAAGTCAATTTCATTGGATTTCAAAAGGATTAGAACTGTATGCAGTATTTTAAATATGAGAAGACATAGGCACCAACTGCACAACACTAGACTAAAGAAAACCTTAATATTTCAAATGTCACACATTTGGGGGACAATAAACCTCAAGGAGTGCTTTATTAATTGGATACATAAATTGCTACAAATAGTCTCCAAAACAAAAATTCACAAAAGAGATAAGTATTCAAGTGTAAAAATGAAATTAGCAAGCTCATCCAATGGCTAACTTCCATCACACCTTCTCAGAGCTATACTAGGATTGACTTTACTCTGACCGTCAACATGAAGCAGCATGGGGATGTTCCATTTTAGTCAAATCACAGAAATAACTTCAACCATATGTACATAAAGAATGCATTCTTGCAAGAATATTCTTCCCTCTAAACAAACAGAGGAGTAATAGTTAAGGGATTGAAACCCTCCCAAAGGTGGCTTGAGGCTTCCAGACAGCAGAGCAACAACCACATAAGATGATTGACACCTGAAACAGACAAATTACCCAGAAGCTTTTATGACTTAGTGCAGTCTGATATTCACATTAATTAAGATTTTTGTAGAGGTGGTTTGTCCATCTGGCGTAATATTTGAATTTTGTGTCAATTGACTACTGCAGAGCTCTGTTAATCTGAAGCTCCAAAATTATAAATACATAAGATAACAAATAGTTTAGTAGGATACTGGAGCTAAATAAGATCTTAGTTGTTGTATGTATTTAGTTTTTTGTATTGAATGCTGTCATGCAAGTCTTGGGACACCCCAACAGACCACAGGGATTTAGATCTGCAACTGTAGCTTTACTTAACTAAGCTCAAATGTTGCTGACATTATAGTAGTAGTACTCATATCTCAGTAGCTGTGTCACCCATAATTACTGTGATAGTTGCTGATCCTTATGTACTACTGTGCTTTTCTGGGTTGAGTGATGGGTACTTGGGTGTGAGTGTGTGTTTGTGCGTGTGTGGGTGACCTGGTCATAGCCCCTGGGACACGTCCCTCTCAGAATCAGAAAGGGATTTATTTGCCATGAAAGTTTGCACAGACAAGAAATTTGTCTTTGGCAGGAAGGTGCATACAATAAACATTTAAGAATCTTAAATTTAAATATGTGGTCTGACTATACTAAGGATACATCTCACCCAGATGATACGTGTGGTGTCTGAAGAGAGAAAGGGAGAGAGCGATTGAGAGACATTACCACCACATCTGGGCCTGCCTTCCTCCCACTTACGAGGGAAAGGGATTTCTGTCTGTGTGTGAGTGGTTGTAGTGGATTGGAGAAAGAGATTTTAGAAAAAGAAAGCAAACGGGGGTGGGGTGGAGAAAGAGCAACGTCGAGTCTAGACAGGGAAGATCTGGAAGCCATTGACTCCAACTTAATACTCGGGTCTCTCTCTCTCTCTCTCTCTCTCTCTCTCTCTCTCTTTCTCTCTCTCTCTCTCTCTCTCTCCTCAGTCAGGGATCACATTTCACTGCGTAATTACACATGAAAAATAGTTTTTCGACTGGGCTGTGTTTCTGTCCAGCAAACCTTTTGTTTTTGTGAATGTCATTGGTTTTCTATGGTGGTATTAGTAAACTTTGTCATTTATTGTAGTTAAACATGTGTATGTACACACTCTCTTTGCCAAGAAATGTATAACACAACCATTTTCATTTTATTATGGATGGCTTTCTGAGTATTGCTTTTGGTATGAATATTTAGACAGCAAAAATGTGTTGCAGGGTTAGGCTTCTTGATCTGCCCAGCAGAGGGAGCAGTAGCCAAGAAAATGCAGTTTACTGTCAAATTAAATCACTTTTCACTCAAGGAAAAAGTTGGTCAAATTATACAGATTTGTATCATTGTCAATGATAAGTATAGCTCAAGTTTAGCATTATGCATTGGTTCTGCTATTTCGGTATTATGCGTCTACCCTTAATGGAAGAAATAACTGGTTTGAATCCTAGTTATCACTTTGGATATAAGCATCTGCTAATTGAACACACATTGAAATGTATGACAGGTGAAGTGTCACAGCTCAAAGTTTTGAGATCACTCATTCTTGAAGAAGCCTTCAATACAGCGTGTGACTTCATAATAGATAGAGCATTACAGTATCAATTCGACAAAGTGTACTAATACTTAGATCTGTTACATATGCATGGAAAAACTATCATGTGTTTTGTTCACAAACTATGACTTGAAGTCCTTGACTTCAGGATTGAGTGTGCTGAGTGTATGACTCAGTGAGAACTGTCTCAGATGTTCTGATTGCAGACACAAACAACAAATATAGCTGCAAGCAGCAATGAGGTGTCCAAGCCGGTTAAGCAGGTAAAATGAAGGAAAAACATTTTAGACATCCTCAGAACAGGGTTCTGAGTAAATGCAGCTTTGAATCCATCAAAGATTTGCTGAGATACGACCCAACTTCCTGTTTGCTGGCTTTGCCGCAGATTTTGATTGGCTGTACTGATCAAACCGTTTAGAAAATTTTAAATAATTTTGATAGTTTGTGTGAGGATTAGGGATGAGATAAGATATTAACAATACCGATTCCTTGTCAATTTCTGCTTATCAATTTGATTCCTTATTGATTCTCTTATCGATTCTTAGTGGGCAGGGGGGGGGGGGGAGAGCACAAACGGGTTTATTGTTGGAATACTGCTTCAGCATTCCATGTATTGTACTTTGAATCTTCATTCAACTTCTTCTATTTCTTTCGTGACACCCTTCAGCACCTTCAAATCTTTAGCTATTAAAACCATTCAACTATCAAAAATTCAGCAGTTTCAGGCTATGATTGCTGTGACTTTTCAGCTTTCTACCTCTTATGTTTGATATAAATCAATTTTCATTATATATTTTTTACACAGCTTTCCAATGGAGTTCTTTTTCAAATCCTGTCAATCCTCTTAAACTTCAACTTTCAAATCCTTCTTCTTCCTCAATATTTTAGCTACAGCCACCATTTAAACTTTAACATTTTAACAGAACTCTAAACTATTTTTTTAAATTCAGCTTTTTGATATCTATTCAACTTTGTTCAATATCACTGATTCTGTTCCATCAAATCGTTTCTGAGATTTACATGGGTGTGTATGTGGAGAGCCGAGAGTGCTGACTGAAAGGCTTAGAGCTTCAAAATCTGTTTCAAAAAGTATTTCTACTAATTTGCAAGCATTGCAACAATTTTCACTCTTCATGCTTCATTTTTTGATCAATAGATAGCTAATTATGTGTTGGTCGTAGACAGTTGTCTGTGGAATCCAGCGAGACAAAGTCCAACTCTTGCCCCATAGAGACCAATGCAAATCTGGTGACCTCGTCAGAGAAAGCAGAAGAAACGTTTTTGAAACTGCCGGTAGAGTAGTATTTAGGGATGCAAACACATGTATGGTCAAAAAAAGAGAGGTAATTGAAGCCCTCGCCCCCTGGCAAATATCCATACTTACATTGCCACTAACCCCCTGACATCCCTTGCCCACCCCTATATGCACATAGAGTAAAATTACATTCCGAAGATCAAAATACACTGACACTAATTTGTAATATTACATTTCATTTTTTATTCCGATACATAAACTCTTAGTAAATTATCTAGCACTTCTTCTGGTTTTACTCGTTCTTCCTCTTCTTCCTGGCCACCTCTAAGAGCACTAAATGTCGATGATCCTACCCAACTCCTTCAGCTGAGTAACAGCTTGGGAACGGCCCCTCACCACAAGATCAATGGAGGACAAGGCCTGTAGATTCTTACTTTTGAGAGGTAGTTTGTTCTACTTGCCACAAGCTGTGTATGCCTTGGTCACCTTCCTAATAAAATCCATGACAGTAGGAGATTTCTTTAAGACTGCAAGGGAAGCTCGGTTTCCCCTAAAACAGGGGTACTCAATTAGAAACTCAGAAGGTCCACTCACCAAATTTCCATTCAGTCCAGGGTCCGGAACGGACCATGGTTTATTTTTCTGGCCCTTACCTCTCCCATTGACTCCCATTCAAAATTGACTTAGGTTTAGGAGGGCACAGTGCCCGTGCCCCTGGGCATCTTTCTCCCATAGACCAGAGTTCTGGGGGTAATTTTGTTGTCCAAGTGTCTATGCTTTGTGTCATAGTGTCATTTCACATTAGCTCTACCACTTTTGACAACGGCAACCGTCTCATTGCAGATTAAACACATCGGTTTTGTGCTCCCCACCGGCAACACAAATGCGTACTTTTCAGTCCATTCTGTCTGAAATGTGTGATTTTCGGAATCAACTTTTCACTGGGTTTTGTCAAGCCATGATTTTTGCTAAGGAAGACACAGGTAGGCTATCTACCATTAGCAAATCGATTAGCCTACGTTGTTGCGAATGACACACACAACCTGCGTTACCCACAGAGGTTGCGGCCAACGTTGACTGAGTGAGTTGTCATGGTGATTACAGTTATTATAGCTCCTGATTGGAGCTTTCGTTTGGACAGGGAAGATATAAAGCACATCTAGTAGGAAAGAAATATAGGCTATAGCACAAAATCACGCACCAATGAATTGCGTCTAGGTATTGCAGTCCAGATCCGGACCGGAGTCCGTTTGAGTACAGTACCTACCGCAGACAGTAAAAGAAGAAACACTAGTTGTAGTGTCCTCTAATAAGTCACTTCCATATGACGCCGTAGGAGTTTCCAATAGTTCAGTTGTTTATTAAACTTAGGTGTTGTCACAAATTATAAATAAAATGATAAAGTAAATGGTACAACTTGATGATTAAATAAAACGGATAGATGCAAACAAAACAAACAGACGCAATTGAAAAACCATATGCCTGCTAGCGTTTCTTTAGTTCCAACGTTCCATATGACATGCTCTCTACCAAACGCAATGCCCAATGCTTTTGTCTAGTAGTCACCTCCTGATTAACACAGGTGAGGTGAAACCAATCAATCCTTGCAGGTGTCAATACACAGTTCTACCAACAGGGTCATAGGCTAACCTTCATTCCAAAGAAAATCCAACAAAGGTACAGATGGCTCCTACACTAGAGGTTCACAATTGCGCGCATAGGCTACTGGTGATTTGCTTATTTCCTATTTACTTGTTGGAGGCAATCCAGAATTACTGTTCTGTTACAATCAGACACCCCCCCCCCCCCCCTTAAAAAAAAACTCTTCGGATCTGCACGATTCACGCAAGTCACCCAAACTGACATGACAAAAGAGGCGCCGAAAAGCGCGCTGTTTGCATCCCTGAGAATTTCTGTTTCTATAATTTCAGCTACCATAACGAATATTCTACTTCTTATACTACTACAGTTTAACAGTTCAGCTTTCAGCTTCTACCGCATTGTATTTCGGCTCTTGGATGCAGTTCAGCTTCCACACTGCCTATTTTGTGTGACTCACACATTTTTTAAGTCTCCGTTAACGGACAGACGCACGCACGGAGTGTCAGACGGAGTTGGACGGATTGGTTGAATTTATACTACTCCGACGGACCTGCGTACTGAAAGCAATTCACCGCCAGAACAGTAGATGGCGCTGCACTGCAATGCTAGCTAGGTTATCGAAAAGTCGGAGCAAATTTACAAATGAGCCGCTTCATCGATAAAATAAGCACATTCTTAGCAACTACACTGCCCATTTCTCGTCACATTTTAATTCAGATGCTGATTTACATATACTGTAGCTGAAATATGAATTGTAAAAACTTACAACAATGGCGGTCAAAGGATTCTGTTCTCTTGTTGGTCACGGCAACCCCGCCCCCGCCCCTGACGCAAAGTGATTCTTAATACGGACCATTGATTGGCTAAAATGTATGCTTCAAACGACGGGACAGAACATAACTTGATCGACGATACACAATAAAAGCAAATTGCTTCACAGTGACAAGTGGTTGTGATCACTTTTGAGGAGTTTAGCTCTACCTTTGATAGTAAGAGATGAAGCGCAAACGTGAGCTGCTACTGCATGCATCGAACACATGACGTTCCAGTAACTTAACGAGTCAAATAGTTGCACTGTTGAGCCCTGAATTGGCTTATTGTCAACAACGGAGACTCGTTACGAAGTTGTGGTGCGCTCACCAGAGGATTGTCCTGCAAAGGCAGCTGGAGTTTGCACTTTTGCGAATTGGACACAGTCGAAGTACTGCATTTTATCTTTATCTGATGCAGGTGCTTTTTCATCGCAGTTGTTTTCCCCCCTTTACAATAAATTACTTTAGAACATATATTGCACTTTGCTTTGTCTTTATCTTTGGCTTTAATAAAATGTAGCCAAGCCTTTGACCGTTTCGTGCGTTCTGCCATCGTAGCTAGCGACAAAATGATAGGCTAAATGAAGCGAAGTAGAGCGTGAGGCAATTAAATTCTTCTTTGTTTAGTTTAAAGGCGGTTGGCAGGCATTTCAATTGAATTAGTCATTTTATTAGTCAAACATTGTATGTTTGTGCACCAGTGATTTGATTTAAATAACATTAATTGTTTCTCGAGACATAAATCAATGTTACATTATATTACTTGGTCTTGATAGCGGTATCGATAAGCTTGGACCTTATTGATATTCGGGTTTTGAGAAATTTGGAACCGGGTCGTTACAGAACCGGTTCTCGATACCCATCCCTACTCGATACCCATCCCAAGTGAGGATTACCATAACTATATACAGCTAGACTACAGGTAGTGACTGTGTTGTACCTGGCTTCCTTTAACGTTAAACATGACATTTCTTTTGCGAAACGCCTGAAAACATAATTTGTAAAAAAAAAAAATCATTGGCAAGTGACCATGGTATAAGCGGGAAGTGTCCATCGAAGTGTCCAATATCAGCTGATAATGGACTCCACGGAAGCGGATTCCATTAAAACGACAAGGCAGGCTCGTTGGCTTTGAACCTCTTACTGCCCTTGCCAGGACACCAATTTATCCTAGTGAGCTATTCACAGTGCTGGAAATGACTGTATTCAGTTACTGTGTAAAAATATAAGCAGTTTTTCAACTGGCAAGCGGTTGTCAGATTTAGCCCAAGTTTAAACAGCTGTAATTCAGTCCTATATTGACATGTCAAGGTGATTGTGGTCTGGAGATAATCTGTGCCAAATTTGGTGAATATTAGATACATTTTGAATGGGAATAGGGAAACAACTTTTTATAAAACGTAAAATGGCAGCCGCATCAATTCATCTGGTATCACAAGTTAACATGTGTCAGACACAGGATTGCCCCCTAGCGGTTAAATGACACAACCTTTTGTGGTCCTCTTTGGAGCAGGCTCCCAAACACCTGTACCAAGTTTGACGTCAATTCAGCAAATATTTTCTGAGATATGATCTCACTTCCTGTTTTGGCGGCTTCATCGCCGACTTTGATCAGCTTTACCGGAAAAACAGTTTTGAAAATCAAAAACCATGTGAAAACTAATTTTTGCTTATTGCAGCGCCACCTAGAGGTGAAATGGCATGAGTCATCGGACCTCTTTGGTGTCAATGCAGTAAAGAGGTGCTGAGATATGACCTCACTTATTTTATGGTGGCTGGTTGACAACTTTGATTGGCTGTTCCAGTCAAAAGGTTTAGAAAATCAAATAAACATGATTTCTTTTGTGAGGCTTGGTCTGAATAGGATATGTGCCAAATTTGGTGAAGATTGGACAAACTTTATAGGAGGGGTAGCGAAAAAACGTCATATTCATTCAATCAAAATAGCGGCCATGTCAATTTGGCCACATCAATTTGATTTGGCTGTAACTGACAAACTATTTCGAAAATCTAAAATCCATACGATGACTTTTGTGAGGCTTGGTCTGAAGATCACCTGTGGCAAGATTCGACAAAAAGTGTAGGAGGAGATACGAAAAAATGCTTTTCCTTAACATTCAAAATGGCGGAGAATCTATATAACTGGGTATGACGTCAGAGTGCGTTGGACTCGTCTTGATCCAGGGAATACAACGATACCTCATTTTCGAAAATGAGACATGTGGTTCAAAAGTAAAGTGTGTAAATACACCTTCAACTTTGACCCATTGATGGCGCTAGAGGGTTTGAAATGGAGACATGAAATTGATGAGGGGACTGGCCCCAAAAAGTGTGCCAAATTTCACAACTTGTGACAATACGGTTCTTGGGGCTGCCATAGACTCCCATGGCAGAAGATGGTATAATAACTAGAGAGGGTACAATTTGTGGGGAAATTGTAGGGTGTGCTTGCTTGCTTCAGTTGCAGGTGGGTTCGTTTTCCCTTCTAGTGATATTTTCAAGCATTTAGCCCACTCATATTGCATAATTAATTAAGAACACCCTTTGAAACAAGGAACCCCCTTTGAAACAAGCTACTGTAACAACGTTGTCACTGCGGCACCCCTGAGCATGCGTCACGGCACCCCAGGGTGCCGCGGCACCCACTTTGAAAACCCCTGGGCTACAGTACTGTCTTCAATGCCACAGCTATAGCTAAACTTCATTATGTCTTATACCAACAAAAAAAATCATTTTATATTATATCATTTAGATATTATATCAATAAAAAATTTAGGCTATTTGCGGCTCAAAAAACAATTGGCTACAGTTCACAGTTGATTCAGGGCTTAACGTCAACAACAGTTCTTTCGTTGATTTTGTTCGTTATTCCGTATTGACAGCAGATGGAGTAGTGCAGGTAGGGGCAATAGATACGTTTTTAAAGAGAATGCATCCACCTCCACAGGAACAGACATCGGAATCGAAATCAGCAAAGAGAAAAAAGAGACATAACGATTCTCCAGCAGGTAACGTGCCCCACACCAGTATGCCTGGTCTGCAGGGAGACGTTGGCTAATGCAGCCATGGTGCCTAGCAAATTGGCAAGGTACCTTTAGACAAAGCACCCCGCACACCAGAACAAAGACATTGAATATTTTAGAAGACTTGAAACACAGAATACCACACAGAGCGAACGTATGCTTTTATTGTGCAGGCACAAAAGGCTTGTTTTTTTAGTTGACGAGTTGTTTGTTAAATCTAAAAAGCCACACACTTTAGCAGAGTTGCTCATATTAACAGCCTGCAAAAAATGGATGAGGTAATGCTAGGGCCAAATGCTGCAAAATAAAAAATCCCCCTCTCTGATAACACGATCAAATGTTGCATTGATGATGTCGGAGGACGTGAAATAGCCTACTGTATGAGAAACTACGGCTAAGGAGGAAATTTGCGCTTCAAATACACTCCACTGATGCTAGTGGCGTTTGCCAGCTGATCGCTAACGTGAGATACGTGGATGAGGACAATGGACAAATTTACAGATAACTTTTTAGTTTGCAAAGAACTGGACAACCATATGCTACCATTACATTACATTTATGCAATCGCGTTTATCCAAAGCGACTTCCAAAAGAGTTTTACAAAAGTGCATAGGTCACTGATCATAACAACGAGATGGTCCCAAACATTGCGGGTTGCCAAAACATGAAGCATACATAGTGAAAACTAAAGTCCCAAAGGGAAGAACCATAAGAGCATGTAGCCAAGTTGAACAAGTGACATGTTGCATTGAACAAGTTACCGGGGATGAGATATTCAGGGAGACAGTGATATAGTTGTGACAGGGACAGACGTTGTCTGTTAATATTCTGTTCACTATTCATTCAAAATTTATATTAAATTAGTTGAATTGAAGAGAGTGGTTCATTTGAACAAAAATTTGATCAACCTCACTTCCTCAATGTAATGCCTATAATAAAAGCAGTTATAGCCTATTTGACAAGTACAAATATGACACAAAGGATGTTGACAATAAAAAGTAAAAAATAGGGGTGCAGGGGATGGAGAGAGATATGTTTAGGGGTGACATGAGCCAGAAAAGTTTGGGAACCACTACTGTAGCCTACTACACTGCCAGTGGGCGAGCTGAGTCTGTGACTCTGTGGCTAACGTCAAAACAAGACGCAGTCTCACTCAAATTCCAAGTTTTACACAAAAAACAAACTGCTGACCCGCTGGCTGTCTTCGCAATTGCCATATCTTTAAAACACTGCTGTCCATTTAGATGTAGAATTGGTACAAAATTAAGAAAATACTCACCAGACGCAGATCGACAGTTGACTGAGTGTCAACACTGTTGACAACACTGTTGTTGCTGCCGCAATCGTCAATGGAGGCTGACAGGCTCTCACATAGCAAACAAATCAACGTTTTTACAGCAATCTATATTAAAATCTCACCACCTGGCTGTTTTCACAATAGTCATATCGTCATAACATTTCCCTCTTCGTTTTTTTCCTGTAAAATTGAACTATAATTAGCTACAAAATATATACATATACTACTATCACGCTTTCTAGCATGGCTGCCGCCTAAAAGACGAGGCGGTCTCACGGGCGACCTGCACTCGCTCAAATTTCAAAGACTGTCACAACCTAAATCAAAAATGCGAGATTGCAGTTCCACTCGAAGTTGCTTCCTCTACAAAGCCAAATGGTTGGGATTTTTGGGGGGTGGTATTTTTCACTCGTAATCCAAGCTCCAATTTGCGATCTAGAAAGTCTCTATCACGTTGTATCCATGCGTCGTTGCTAACTTGTGTTGACGTGGTGACGTAGCTAGCACAGGTTACCCTTCATTGACAAAAGGCCCTTTGTCCCCACAAAAACGTTGTAACCTCCTAAACTGTGCAACGGAACGTAAATCCAAGTACAAGCAACGCAATCGAGACCAAGATGAACATTTTGACACAGGCGTTGTCTATGTAATCCAAATATTGACTGAGCCTTAGGGGGGCAAAAATAAATAATAACTAGAAAAGGCTGTTCCTGCGAAACAGCAGTGAGAATGCTGAAAACCGGAATGGGGATAGCTGACCATGCTAAAAAAGCTGAAAATTGTGAAAATTTTCAGAAAGTTATAAGCTGAAGCTTCAAAGCGACCAAAAAGTATTTTAAATAGGGGCTGGAGCTGGACGAAGGCATAAAACTACAGAAAAGAGAAGAAAAATGCTGAAGAAAGTGAGTTTCAAAAGGCCTGAAATGTATGTTAGAAAGGACCTGCAGCAAGATGAAGGCAGAAAAGTACAGAAAAGAGGGAAAAAATGCAAGTACTGGCACTTGGAAGATACTGCTGTGAAATGTATTTTTGAAAGGACCTGGAGCAAGATGAAGGCAGAAAACGAACAACAAAGAAGAAAAGAAACAAAGAAGAAAAATGCAAAACAAAAAGGGGAACATTTCAGAAAGATGAGCTGCAGGAAAATTTGAAAATTGAGTCTGGGTTGAACGAATTTGAAGGTAAGAGGACAACACTGGAATGACTGGAACTTGCTGGAAAAAAGTAGCAACCGCTGGCAACAGACTGGCAACATTTCTAACCAATAATCTCAAAATGGAGGAGAAACTAATCATGCGTGCCTGCACACCCAGTCCTGTTCAGACACTTAATTTAAGATTACATCAAAATAATAATTCATAGTGCAGGGTTGCTGATGTTGTCGTTTGCCCTGGTGAGTTTTTTTTAAATAGTAAATAACAAGATCATGCTACATCTAACCACGTTACTTTACATCTGTGTTCAATCTCGTCAATTAAAAGTAAAAACTTTCCAGTTACGAAGCGTTTGTTCGTAGGATTAACTCCAGCTGCAGAAAACACTTAGCGTTAGCGTTACTGTACCCCAGCCCTGGTTTGGCTGTTCGTGACGGTCAGCTATGACCGTCGCGCCTCGATTTTTGCAGATTTCTCTAAAACTTGCTAAAATAAAAACGATCGAGCTAGATTATGTACACTTTAAGATCAATGTAGATACCTTGTTTTGCCAATTTGGTCGATTTTGGGGAAAAAAGGCAAACCGCTTTTAGTTATGGAGAGCCATCGCGCTAGCTCGAGAATGAGAAATGTAGCTAGAATCCACACCTCAAACAAGTTAACCTAGGCGCAAAACTGTACGTCCAATCCCAAAAATTAGGATATTTTCCGAGACCCAAGACTCTGCCGAAACCATTGATATCCTGTGTGTGTCTGTGCGGTCAGAAATACAACTCTTTTGGAAGTTTCCAAAACGTCACCCAATTCTGCTTTCATAGTGCGTGTCTGTTTGTTTGCCACGGTGATGGCGCAGCTGTCATCGCTAACGAGCTGGGCAGGGAGAATACCACATTTAGCTGGAATCCACACCTCAAACAAGTTAACCTTGACGCAAAACTATACGTCCAATCCACAAAATATGGATATTGTCCGAGACCCAAGACTCTGCCGAAACCAGAGATGTCCTTTATATGTCTGTGCAGTCAAAAATACGACTCTACCGGCAGTTTAAAAACACGTCTACTTTCGAAATTCTCTGACGAATTTTACCCACCTCTCCATTGAAGTTAGTGAGAGAATTTGATAGGCTGCTCTCGCTTCAAGGCTCATGGCGGAATATCTGTAAATGTGAGCTCTTTAGTAGTTACATTGGCTGAAAGAGGACAAGTTTTCCTACATTTTAAGGTATAAATTGTTTCTGTAAGTTAAACTATATGAACGTCAGAGGAATTTGTTTGACAATTTAGCTGAATATCAGAAAAAGTAAATCATAAATATCAAGGAGCTAAATTTTTCATGTATTTAAAACTGTCACGATTCAAAATTGGCTGAATATTTGAAAAAGCTGAATCATTTGGGAATAGCTGAATGTCTTGTGAACAGTTTAAAGGTTGAATGGTGTCTCTAGCTGAAAGTATACTGAAGTAGTTAAGTTTGAAAGAGGAGGAAGCTTTTTAATGATTTGAAAGGATTTACCATTACTTTTAATGGGACAATAATTTGCACAAAAACCTTAATTCTTTAAAAAGTATAAAAGTGAGAAATACCACAAGTCATAGCCAACATCTCCTGAAGGAGATGAACGTTTTGATACAAAAATTGTAGGAATCGGTGAAAGTATGCAGGAGTAGTTAAAGGCCAAAAAACGGCGGAAGAACTCAGAAGTTGAAAAACAATTGTGAGAATGCTGAACAGCATTCTTGCAACTACAACATGCATTTCCTGCTGAAAATGCGTTGGAATGCTGAAATCTGAAATTTATTTTTTTAATGGCTGAAAATATAAAAATTAGTAAATATCCGCAAACTGAAATTCATAAAAAAAATGTATGATTCACACAAAAGAGGGAGTGTGGAAGCTGAACTGAATCATCTAACAAAGCTAAGTGCTTAAATACAATGCGCGAGAATACGTTTGAACGTTGTGAAGCAATCGAAGAAATAGTTGAATTTCAAGAGGTAGCTGAACTGCCACAACAAAGCTAAGAGCTTAAATAGCCTACAATGCGGAAGAAGCTGAAAGCTGAACTGTTAAACAGAAGAAGAAGTAGGCTAGCTAGTTGTAACAAGAATATTATAGTTTTAACAGCTGAAATTAGTTGGGATAGTAATGTCAGTAGCCTATCATTGAGTGCATTTACTCAGCTTTCTTAGTATGATTCAATCTGTTGATTGAATGAAACATACAGCAGTGGGGCCGATATAGGAAGACACGGCGACACTTTGTTGCAGAAGGATGATGGTGCAAGTTTTGTCCGTGGAGGATACAACAATTAATAGAAAGAATCATGTAGACGTGTTTGAGTAATCTCATAACTAATTACACATGTAAACACAGTAATCGTATTATTGGCATAAACCAACATTGCTATCAGGTTTCTAATGGTCAAGTGAACGCACTCAGTGGCGTAGTAGAACAAAACAGTTCCATTAGCATAGTAGTTAGTAAAAGAGATATTTGCAGCATCTGCAGAATTAGTAGTTGTAGTAGTGGCATTCAAGATATAGCAGTATCAATAGTGGTAGTAGTTGTGTTGTGTCTTATTCTTTGAATGAGACGAGTTGACTGAATAGCTTGTCTTGTGTCTCCACTAATCAGCTAATACCAATCACCCATGTAAGAGACTGGCGCGTGTTTGTGTGGTTGCCACGGTGATGGTGCAGCTATGATTGCTAAGGGGCGAGAGTTGGACTTTGTCTCGCTTTTGTGGGGCTCTGAATAAATGTGCAAGTCTGTTAGATTCCACAGACAACTGTCTACGACCAGCACAAAATTAGCTATCTATTGATCCAAAAACGAAGCATGAACAGTAAAAATTGTGGCAATGCTGGCAAACTATAAATATTTTTTCAACACCATCCGAAGCTCCCCTCCACTCTAAGCGTTTTAGTCTGCACTCTAGGCTTTCACTTAGACACCCATGTAAATCAAAGAAACGGTTTCAAAAAGTCATGAAACATAATCAGTGATAAAAGCTGAATTATATAAAAATAGTTTAGGGTTTTGTCAACGTTTTAAAGTTTAAATGGTGGCTCTAGCTGAAAGATTGAGTTTGAAGTTGAAGAAGATTGAGATTGAAGTTGAAGAAGTTTTAAGAAGTTTGAAAGGATTTGAAAGAAAACTCCATTGGAAAACCATGTTAAAAATATTATGAATCTTGATTTATATTAATTCAACCGTAAGAGGTACAAAGCTGAAAAGTCACAGCCCCCATGGCCTGAAACTGCAGAATTTTTTGATAGTTGAACGGTTTTAAGAAGATTTGAAGGAGCTGAAAGGTGCCACGGAAGAAATAGAAGAAAAATAATAAGTTGAATAAAGATTCAAAGAACAATACTTGCTGAAGCAGCAAGAAACAATGCTGAAGCAGCATTCCAACAATAATAAGAAAGAGAAACAGGAAACAGCATTCTCACAATAATACTACCAAATATAGCTGCAAGCAGCGATGCGGGTTCCTCCTCAAAATGGAAAAATATTATAAAAATGTACAATGTAGAAGCAAAACGGTTTCATGTTTGGCCAACAACAATAGGCTGAATGGGGATTTGAACTCATGAGCGTAAGGTTACAAGTCAGTCTCTCTATCCTCTAGGGTTGCCAACCGTCCCGATTTGTCCGGGACATCCCGATTTATGGGTGATTTTGATTTGTCCTGTCCGGGACAGCTCCAGTCCCGTTTTCCAATCACAGGCTCGCCGGCCGGTATTCATATTCAGTGAACTGCAAACAGGTGCGCGTGTCAGAAGGGCGCGCGAGTGCATGGAAATATTAACGCGAAAGGCCTTACATCACTAGTGCAGACGACCAACAGAAGCTGAAAGCCCTTCTGGCCTCGGCAATTTACCTGACTGAATTTGGTGAATGATGGTTTCAATCATTTTTATATTTTCTGGTATATCTAAGTTAAGTTACCCAGGAGCTCTGTTGACATATACTTAGCTAACGTTAGCTACAGCTTGATGAATTGAGACATTGAACACAGGAGGAGAGAACGCAACATTAGCCAGCTAGCTAAAGCTCCGGTGGAAAATTCCAAATGAACGTATGCAGCCTTTAGTGCCGCTTACACACAACAGTGACACTGACAGATCGAAAACTAATTTGAGACAATAAAAAGATGGGAAACCAGGCTAAAAAACGTGAACGTAATTACCTTCACTAGACAACGTTTTACCAATTGGACAAACGACTATGTTTGTTTGATTAAAGCTCCAAAAACTATTCGTCGTCGTCATCTACCGCTTGTCCGGGGATCGGGTCGCGGGGGCAACGACCTAAGCAGGGAGGCCCAGGCTTCCCTCTCCCCGGCCACTTCCACCACCTCTTCCTGGGGGACCCCGAGGCGTTCCCAGGCCAGCCGAGTGACATAGTCCCTCCAGCGTGTCCTGGCTCTTCCCCGGGGCCTCTTCCCAGTGGGACGTGCCCGGAACACCTCACCAGGGAGGCGTCCAGGAGGCATCCTAATCAGATGCCCGAGCCACCTCAGCTGGCTCCTCTCGACGCAAAAACAATTTTTCGCTGAAAATCAGCGTGCGCGGCGCGCGTTCGCATTAACCAAGGAAGTCCCTAACTAGCATCACTTCAGGCACAACATTTGCATACATTAGCGGGGGGGGGGAGAGAGAGAGAGAAAGTGTCCCGCATTTGGGGTTGAGGAAGTTGGCAACCCTACTATCTCTCTGCTACACACCAACTGTTTGGAACCATGAGTGATGTCTGAGAAGTCTTGTGCAGTTGTCCCACGTTGGCAACAAATCAAACTAAACCTACTATATTCAACCGTGTTGGTTAAAGAGTACTAACTAGTTCATTCACTGTGTTAATGAAATGCACTCCACGGCTACAAGCTAGCTAACGTTATACACAGTCATTAACTTAATCATGCAAGCCCAGGTAACGAAACAATTAAGACCCATTCCCTTTCGACTACAATACCTCTGCTGTTAAGACCGTTTAAGAAATGTTGCAACAGGCTACAGTCTGAATCACGGATATAACTCTATGACATAAGTTACAATCAATGGGTAAATTGGGGTTTGATATATGGGGGGCTCTGTGGTTTCTGGGTTTCGATGGCACATGTGTATGCAAAGCCTACTAAACAGGTATCCTTCTCAGTTTAATGACTAACGCAGACTACCTAACTCACTTCCCTTCGAATAAATTTGTATAGTATTAGTACTACTATGTGCCTCTATCAATTATATATTTAACATATGAAACGTTGATATTGTATCATCTTGCGGAAAAAACATGAAAAACTTAACTTAACAACAGCTAGGGTAGGCTAGCTCATAACGTTCAGTTCTCGTTCTCGCCAAACAACGGTTAGGGTCTACTGAAATTATTACCAAACTTAACTCTACGCTAGTAACCTAACAAACTCATTCACTGTTGACTATATATATATAATATATTTAAGTTGTATGCATAATTTGTGATGACTTACTTTGATTTAGTAGTTGCTTCTCTTAGATGCTTGTTTGCCTTCGTACCTCGTGGCAAAAAATAACCGGAAATGACCAGGCTTCACACCTGTTTTTAGGTCACTTAATGATTTAATCAGACATTGTGACACATGTGGCAGCACAGTTAGAAAAAAGGCAGTAAACACATAACTGACAGCACACAAGCCTATAATACCAACCGTAGACTACATAGTAAATGGCAAACCAAAAGGGTAGACAAGCAACAAGTGAAACCAACGATCAATTGTGTTGACTTTCTATAGAGCAAGCAAATCATGACTTTTATAGTTTATATAACATTTAAGTAAATTGCATACCTTTGAAAAGACTGACTTATTGTCTGTTCTAAACAAGAAATTTTAATCTTTCCATCAATCAAGCTGTTGTAGTGAATATATATATTTTAGTGACTTTCTAGAAAGTTTCTGAGAAAACTGTAGCCTTGTGTTTTGATACTTTGCGCTTATAATATGAACAAGACACTGATGTGTGCAGGTGGCTACTATGGAAGCAAATCGTGACAAAAATTCAAATGAAAATACATTTCCAGAAATGCTTTTTCATTTTAAGAATGTGGCTGCATTATTTGACTCATAAATCAAATTAGTAATCAATCATCCTATTTGCATTTTCTTCTTTAAGACTGCTCATTCTTTCACTTAATTAAAATGAAAACGAAAAAGACATTTGAAATTTAATTTTCAAAATATGCCCCAGCAAATAGATACCAAAATTCAATTTCAAATGTAAAATTCGAAAATGAAAACGCATTTCAAGAAATGCGTTTTCATTTTAAGAAAGTGGCTGCAAAATCGTGACCACAATTCAAATTCAAATGCATTTCCAGAAATGCATTTTCATTTTCAAGAACATGGCTGCGAAATCGTGACCACAATTCAAATGCATTTCCAGAAATGCATTTTCGTTTTCGTGTTCTGCCCGCAAAGAACTGCCCATAATTTGAAAACAAAAATGCATTCTGAGCGGCGCAGCAGAGTGACGTCAGTAGCCTCTCTTCTTCAGCTCCCTGCTGACCGAGCTACCCATCTTGTTCGGTAGGGGCGTTGTGCACATAGGCATTGCATTACATGGCAAAATTTGCCGGGAAATTGATTGAATTGCCGGGTCTTTAGAGGACGCATCACAGATCATGGCGCTGATAGAATTATTCTATGACACTGATGCCCGTGACCGAGTAGAACAAACTGAGTTGCTAGTTGCTTGAGGAAGACCCAGATCATCTGGGATAGCAGACATACGTCGGCAAGATGTAGTATGGAGATAGTTGGTATTTGATTGAAACTGACTTCCAGACGATGTGTAGACGATGAATCAAATCACACCCGGCCGCACTACAGATATATTCTGATAGATAACTCCTTATGCTGTTAAATACTAGGCTATGTCCGATCTCTCAGAAAGCAAATATTTCACTATCCATAACCGATATGGAATGTCACTTAGCAGATGAACATAGCCTATAGGCTTAACATTTACTTTGATAGGAATAAGGAGACAATGAAAAATATGACCATCCAAAATTGGCTTTTAGCAATACAGTAGCTAGCTAGCGTGACTTGATTCAACCTGGATTTTCTGTGTGGGTATTATAATTAAGAGACACAATTGAAGTTCATGATTTTATATCAGGCTGGATGTTGATGGCATCAAGCTCTTAAAAGAACTCCAACACAGAAAAGAAAACAACGAAACATAAATATATAGGCAATAGCTTTGCCAGTTGTTCTACGTCTTCCATTGGTCTCCGCCGCCCTCCGAGTCTGTCTCGACTCACTTGGTAACAGTAACTGCCGATTTTGGCAAAGGAGAAGACACAAGTTTTTATAAGTTTCATAAGCACTTGCTCCATACTGTTCCTCCAACGAGCAACTGAGCTTTTGTTCTGAGGTAAAGTTTGGTCGTTCTGAAATCGTCTACTTTTCCCTGTGAAAGCAAGCTGTTTCACCTTTGGCCTATTTCAGACAAAATCTGAAATTCCGCAATCTGAATTTCAGCAATTTCAAGAAACTGAATTCCTGCAATCTGAATTTCAAGAATCTGAATTCCTGCAATCTGAATTTTTGAAATGTGTATTTTTGGATCAAAATAATTCAGTTTAATTGAATTCGGCATACAAATAATTCAGATCTTTCATATTCAAATTCAGATACTTTTGTCAGCTTTCTAGCTCCATAAATCCGTTGCTTTGCATCCTCCAACGGATGGTCTGGTGGCCTACGCCGAACAGCTCCGCTATGTCCTTTATTTTTAAACCATTTAATAAATAGTTTTCGATGGACTCGAACGGGATGTGGATGGTTGGTCGTCCCCGTCCCATTCGAGGCTCCACAGCATCCAGCCGTTCCAGGACTGAAGAGAGGTTTACTATGGCAACCTCATTAATGTGTACGTCTGTGACCATAGACATATATATGTCTATGTCTGTGACGGCAGAGTATGCAGCCAAGCTCTCTGTGACTTGTTCTACTCGGTCACGGGCATCAGACTCAGATATTTACATTTAGTCATTTACATTTAGTCATTTAGCAGGCGCTCTTATTATTACGCTCTTAGAGATATTATTAGTTTATACCAGCTCAGCTAATTCTATCAGTATCTGCACAATTTGAGGGAGCGCCATAATCTGTGATGTGTCCTCTAAAGACCCGGCAATTCAGTCAATTTACCGGCAAATTTTGTCATGTAATGCAATGCGTATGTGCACACCGCCCCCTACCAAACAAGATGGGTAGCTCGGTCAGCAGGGAGCTGAAGAGGAGAGGCTACTGACGTCACTCTGCCGCGCCGCTCAGAATGCATTTTCGTTTTCTAATTATGGGCAGTTCTTTGCGGGCAGAAAACGAAAATGCATTTCTGGAAATGCATTTGAATTGTGGTCACGATTTTGCAGCCACTTTCTTAAAATGAAAACGCATTTCTGGAAATGCGTTTTCATTTTCGAATTTTACATTTGAAATTGAATTTTGGTATCTATTTGCTGGGGCATATTTTGAAAATTAAATTTCAAATGTCTTTTTCGTTTTCATTTTAATTAAGTGAAAGAATGAGCAGTCTTAAAGAAGAAAATTTTAATGCAAATATGAATGATTGATTACCAATTTTATTTATAAGTCAAATAATGCAGCCACATTCTTAAAATGAAAAAGCATTTCTGGAAATGCATTTTCATTTGAATTTTGGTCACGATTTGCTTCCATAGGCTACAGCTGTATCTCCATGTATAAAAAGCCTGTCTCTGGAGAATGTTTCATCAGATGCCGACAGACTACCCAATGTACGCTGTGTGTGTCAGGTCCTTTCTGCAAAAAGCTATATTCAATAAATACTTACTACATTCTAGCAGCTTTGGGTGTATTCATTCTCAAATGTCCACCGCAATTGTCAATACCCCTGAGCCATAGCAACTACCATGTAAAAGGAAAATTTGCCAGTTAAATGAAAAAAGAGCCAGATTTTGCTATTGTGTAGGAATCCCCTCAGAATGAAACATTACCGTTACTATTTTGACTATACAGCTAGTCATACTGTGGTGTACCTGGACACCTGTTTAACTAAATAAATAATCAGTATCACAAAGATTTGAGGCAATGTGGACATTTACATAAATACACCCCTTTCAGCCATTTTGTATTGTACTGTCTGTCTCTGGAGGGCTGGCAGGCAGTGGCAAGCAGAGCCTGCAGGCAAGCAGAGCAGGCCACCTGGATGAAGCCATCCTGGGGTCAGGGCTGAAGAGAAGCTGTCCAGCTAGAGAGGGGTAGTCCAGCAAGGGGTCTGTGTTGCTCACAGCATCCTCTGTTGCATCCTGATAGATAGATCCTTATTTGTCACTGTCACAGGTACAACGAAATTAAAGTGCTTCCAGTCAGTGCAACATTCATTGGCCTAAAAATCAATAAAAGGATAAAATTACTAAAGTACTAAAATTACTAAAATAAACAACAATAACTAATAAATCAGAATAAATATACCTGAGACAGTACCATAAACAACACACCCATGTCATACATCCACAGTCATCACATAAAACATAACATGACATTGTGCACATTATCTTTTGGCAGCATTGACAGTGGTTATTGCAGTTGGATAAAAACTGTGTTTGAGTCCGTTTGTCCTTACCTTGATTGATCTGTACCGTCTGCCTGACAGCAACATTTCAAACAGGGAGTGCCCAGGATGTGAAGTGTCTTTTATGATGTTCTGGGCTCTTTTGAGACAACGGGATCTGTGTAGGTCTCCCAGTGCGGGGAAAGGGCAGCCAACAATCTTTTGAGCGGTGTTGATGACCCTCTGGAGCATTTTCCTCTGAGCCACTGTACAGCTGGTATACCAAATGCCTATGCAGTATGTGAGTATACTTTCAATGGAGGCTCGGTAAAAGAACAACAGCAGTCTTTGTGTGATGTTACTCCTCAATTCCTGAGTATTCTCAGGAAGGACAGTCTCTGCTGGGCCTTTTTCAGCAGCTCAGAGGTGTCCACACTCCAGGATAGGCTGTCCTGTATGTGGACCCCCAGGAGGCGAAAGTCTGCCACCCTCTCCACACTGATCCGGCTGATGGTCAATGGTGTGATCGCAGTCTTCTTTCTCCTGTAGTCTATTATGAGTTACAGTATTTTGTCTTTGCAGTTTGAAGGAGAAGGTTGTTGGCCGTGCTCCAATTCGACAGCCGCTCCACTTCTTCTCTGTAGGCGGGCTCATCCCCCCCAGAGATAAACCCCGCCACTGTGGTGTCATCTGCAAACTTTACAATGGTGTTACTGTGATGGACAGGGGTGCAGTCGGGTGTGTAGATGAAGTAGAGCAGGGGACTGAGCACACAGCCCCGGGGGGAACCAGTGCTGAGGCTAAGGGCTGTGGATGTGTGATGGCCCACTCTGACTGTCTGCGGCCAGAGAGGAAGCCGCTGATCCACCTGCATGTGGTATAAGGGAGCCCGAGGTCCGCCAGCTTAATCACCAGCTTGTGTGTGAGGATAGTGTTGAATGCAGAGCTGTAATCCACAAAGAGCATTCGCACATAGCTCCCTTGCTGCTCCAGGTGTGACAGAGCGGCATGGAGTGCTGCCGCCACTGCGTCTCCTGTGGATCTGTTCGCTCTGTAGGCAAACTGGTGGGGGTGAAGGCTGCGGGGCATCCTCTGTTACACTCCGTATTTTTTGTTGAGCAGGCCTCTGCATGACCCTGCAGACCTGTACAAGTGAAGAAAAGATCCATGTCAGTTGTGAAAAATGAAGCTTTTTACATCTACACTTGACATAAACTACAGTTTTGACTGTGAAATGCAATGGCATTACATGAACTTAAATCCAAATGTGTTGAACTGATGAAGACCCGGCCATGCAAAGTCACTCCAAACATTTGGCTCAATTCCAGGCTCTGGCAAGAGTATTTAGCTCTAAACTGGTCAATATACACATCTGACCAAAGACCAACTCGCCCTTTGCCTGTAAACAGTGATTCTGACTGTTAGAGACCTTTAAATACGCTGACCGAGTGAAAGTAGCCTGGCTAACGTAGGTCGCTTTCTCAGGAAAATGACAAATGAAATAGGCTTGTTTTGAAAGATCCTATATACTGGCTATCTTCAGCAGACTCTTGTCTACAAAAAGCAGCCCTCCCTGACATTTTAGGAGTAAAATTGAGTGAACAACAATATCGTTTACACACTGCCAGTGAGTGAGCGAGCCGAGTCTGTCACTGAGGCTAAGTCAAAACAATGTACCCCCGGGACACAGTCTCACTCCACTTGCAAGTTTTCCACAAATCACAAAAATAATCGGAGCATCTGGCTAAAAGCACAATTCCCACATCTCCTAAAGGCTGCCATCCTTGACATTTTTGGTGTCGACCAAACTGTCAAATGGTGAACTTATGAACATGACGCGACCAAAACATGGCTGCCGCCTAAGCCTATGCGGTCTCCCTGGCGCATAGGCTTATTATAAAGACTTTGTAGACCCAAATCAAAATTCTGAGCCAACAGGTCTGTGGGGAATTGCTTGTTCTCCTAAAAGCTGCCCTCCTCTAGCTTTTTGATGAATTCGCCGAGATGCTAACCTACATGATTCAGTAATTACACAGAGGGAAAAAGCTAGCTACTTTTCGACTTTTCGGTTTTTGGGCTATTGGGCCATTTAGCGGAGAAATATAATAATAAGAATACTAACAAAAACAATAGGTTTCCTCCTACCGGAGGAACCCTAATTACAATTACAGCTTCGCTGCTTGGCCCCTAATAAGAATACGTAGAAACACTTAAGGTGGCTTCGCCACTTCGAGGCTTGGCCACCAATTAGAAAAACATAAGACCGAATTAGAATGATTGCAAGCTTAAAAGGACTTAAAGGCTGCCCAAGCCAGACTTGAAGCATACAATAGAGAAGTTAAAGAGGAATCTGATGGTCAGTCGTTTAAGCCAAGTCATGACTCTTTACCACTCAGCTCCATTCTCCCTGTCACAACGCACCCTCGCACAGCTGTCGCTCCATCTCCTCCCATTGAGGTATCCTGCCTTGCACAAGCTGTTCAGGACAGCATTGCTATTAACAAACTTCCTGTGCCAGAGCCCACAGTGTTTAATGGCAATCCAATTGACGTTGTTGAGTGGAAGGCTTCTTTTACGTCACTTATAGATAGAAATAACATTCCCACTACCAATAAGATGCACTGTATAAAAAAAACTGTGTAAAAAACAGGAACAATCTGGCAGCTAGGACGCTAGATTTCACCCATTCAATTACGGTTAAAAAATTTGTAATTTTCCAGTACCAAATGTACGAGATATATATGTACTATCACATTACAGGCTGTTCTTTGCCGGTAAATATGATTTTTATTAATTCAACTTCTCTGTAAAAAAACGTCATTTTCAAGAAATTAAATAATCAATAAAGCCTAAATACATTTTTATGATTTAACATGTTCATTCTAAACTACTCGTGTGCACAACATACACCATCCAGATGCTGTAATCTGTATCCAGATGCTACAGATATTCCCCGGTGCATCAGATTTCAACTGTAGCGCCTGCTAGCTGTACGAATTGGAGAGCATTATATCTCGCCGCACGTTTATTTCTAAAGACTGGTTAGATCCCCATCTAACTGGACAACATTCACACTCAGGGTGAACACTTAATGTATCCAAATTACAGACCATCACATTACACATATCAAAACAGAACGAAGACAACGACAAAACTCCAAACAATGCTTATCTAACTAAAATCTGTGTACCCTTCGTTCTTTCATTTTTCCGTTTCAGAACCAAATCAGAAAAACCGAAAAACAAACTTGTTTTTCTGTTTTAAAACCAGAACGGAAAAACAGGGGAAAAGAACAACAGAAATCACTAGTTCCGTAGCGGTTTTTGTGTTTTATAACCAAAACTGAAAAACGGGAAAATTAAGTTTTTGATTGTTTCGTTATTGTTATATTTTGATCGTGGAATTCTGGTGGAAATGTGGAGGTGCAGGCGCATCTAGAGCACAGTTCAAGATGGCTGCAAGGCTTCATTGTTTTTCGGGGGATTTCCTGCATGTACAGGCACAAGTAAAACTCCTTTCCATTGTCGACCCTCACCTGGTCCCACATCCCATTGTTGACAACTGCATATCTGGAACGAATGTATATGTTAATATAACATGTCCAGTTGGTGCAACAGTCATACACAAATCCATTAAATGCATTAGACTCAATGATATACAATGCATAGGCCAGACATAATGAAGATGCATTGAATTAGCAAAACACACTTTCAAATTCACTAATTCAGTGCTTGATAGGGAGCGCTAAAAAGCATTTTAAAGCGTTGCGTTTTAAATGGAGCGTTGATACTAAGCATGTCTGGCCTGGTAGCTAGCCAATGCCTAGGGGTGCCTAATTGTGGAGAGGGGTACTGTGTGTAAGTGATGTCCGCAGACCCCTCCTGTGGATAAAGGGTAATGTGAGTTTAGATATTGTGACATGGAGGAGAAAGGGGAATAGGTGAGATTCTCTGCAGCGCTGAAGCATTTGATGACAGGTAAGGAGGGCTAAAATGTTCTACAAAGCAGAAATGGGGTGAGTGATAGCTGTCAATCATCCCTATGTGCTCCTTTGTTAAGAGAACAAATATTACTTTTGCTTTGCATATTATGGTATTCAACTGTACACCTCATCATAAATAATCAAATTATTTTTAATGGGCATGGTTGCATCATGTAATGACACAATTTACATAACAAAAAATGAGTATCAATTTGCCAAAGTTAGGCTGCTTACATGTCGTTTTCAGCAGCATGTAGTCGTGAATAGGATAGGACTTGGGTGATTTTGGCGGAAAAAGTTCCACGCATTGCATTTATGGGGAAAACCAAACTTGAAGTGAATTTATTTGCCTTGATTTTCGGTTTTCCCTTTCCCCTTTTGGTTTTGAAACTGAAAAAACGCTACAGAACTAGTGATTTCTGTTGTTCTTTTTCCCGTTTTTCCGTTCTGGTTTTAAAACAGAAAAACCAAAAAACAAGTTTGTTTTTCGTTTTTTCCGATTTGGTTTTGAAACAGAAAAATGAAAGAACGAAGGGTACATGGATTAACTAAGCTTAAACCTTTAACTCTGTAGCTTTTCAGCTTGCCGCGGGGCATTCTGGGTAACAGGAGCGCTGTCGCTACACAACTATCTAATAAAATTTCCTTAGTCCCAATCTGGTGTCTTTATATTTATTAATTTAGCAGATGCTTTTATCAAAAGCAACTTCCAAGAGAGAGCTTTAAAAAAAGTGCATTGGTCAATGATCAAAAACAACGAGATAGCCCCAAAAAGACTTTTGCAGGCTTTTGTAGTCTTTCATATTGACTGGTGCATGCTGGGATTGCATGACGTCAACTACCCGAGCTCAGTTCACAATTCAAGGTTCCTATGTCTAAACCAAAAATTATGTTATTAAGGTATTTGTCCGTGGGGTGAAAGTAAATATCAGCAAAAAAACTGTTAAAATACTTAGTTTTGATAAAGTGAAGTTGTGTGTTTTAACAGAACATTTTTGTTAAAATGTTATTAATATTTGTTAAAAAAAAACAGACATTTTAGTGTATGTTTAAGTAACAACATTTGGCTGTAATTCTTATGTAAAATTATAAATTTACAGTTTGCCATTGTCTTTCTATCTGCATTTCCTGTCATTCAGAAATACTGAAAAAAACACGTATAATTTACAGAAAAAGTGCGGTATTTTTTTTAAAATGTTTTACAGTGTGCACTACCTAAACAGATATGTAGGTGATTCAGCTCACAAATGCTTAAAAGGGACATTCTATCGTAGTGACAGCGAAGCTTACAGTGATGCTTGGAACAAGCTCAATCAGAGGTCTGGCCAGCCGTTTATCATACAAAAGGCATACAAAAGGCATTTAGAGAAAAGTTATCGAACTGGTCAAAAAAACTGTCAAAAGCTGCTGAAGGACATTTCTTGAATGCCTGTCTACAGGCAATGCCCCATGTAAAAGGCCTAAACATCCTAAAATGACTGAGGAAAATCAGAAGATGATACGGAAACTGCCAGAGTGGATAGCCTCACAATGGAACCGGCAAGTGACATTGCGTCTCACGGAGGGAAAGGATTTCCCTAGCTTCAAGGACTTAGCCAACTTCATGTCCGTGGAGGCCGAAACCGCCTGCAATCCAGTCACTTATAAGCGCACCTAGTTCAGGCAGGGCAATCGGGCAGCGCGCGTCATTCATATATCGGGGACGTAAGGCGTCTTACTCCACCTTCCTTTACTCCACCCACTACCACACCCATGTTAGCAGCGCATATCCATTGGGCCCATCCGATAAGGCGTCTTTAAAAGACGCGCGGATATGCACACACTCACCCCGGTCGTTGTATGATCAAAGCTGTTGTCATTTCTGTTTATGTTCCCGTTTTTGTTGGCCGTCTCGTTGTTCTGCTTTGCCATGTCAGATTCTTCCGATTCAGAGGTGGCCCGTTTGTTGGGGGTGTTGGGTTAAGGTTCCGATCGGTCACCCGGATGTGCACCCTCCGTGGAACTTGGCTACGAGGGGGACATTCCAGTTCGACGCAGCTCGTGTCTGGCCCAGAGACTAGCTACCATGAAGGAATGGCCAGTCCATCGCATCCTCGACTCCCTGTATGCCAGGGGTGTGACTCCTCCCAGGGGATGCAACCACGAGGAGCTGTTTTCCTTTTTAATGGAGTGCCGCAAGGCCGCCCCTTACGCTCCCCCGAGCGCCCCGGCAGGGAAAGGGAAACGGGGCGCCTCTTTCCAACCGGCATCCGGGAAAAGGGCTTGAGTCCGGGGGGGAAGCCCGGCCCCAGCAGCGTCCACCTCCCGTGCAGACCATGGGTTGACGGCTCTGCTGGACATCAGAATGTCTCTGGCGGACATGGGAGCTTGTGTCGTCGCATTGGAGGACAGGTCGGCGTCGGCTTCGCAGATCCCCGGGACCGGGTTCGGAGGCACTCCGGCTGCCTCAGATTTCGGATCGACTCCAAGGTGGACTCTGACTTCGCATTACCGGCGACAGCTTCTGGGGCGCCGTTCCTGTCTCCCGCTGATACCGGACTCCAACGTCACCATCCCCAGCTTCCAGACGGTCCGAGCCGACAGAGACACCACCGCGAGCGGCAAGAAGAAAGGAGGGGGTCTCGCCGTGCTCGTAAACAACCGGACATCGAGCTCTTTGCCGTCGGACTTCGTCCATATTATTTTCCGAGGGAGTTTACCAGTGTTTTCGCCATCACTGTTTACATTCCTCCATCCGGGAACGCGGAAGCAGCGTGTGACGTCATCCACACTGTGACTGTAGGATTACAGACACAACACCCCGGGGCCTTCATCATCATCACAGGTGACTTTAATCATGCCTCCCTCTCATCCACACTCCCAACCTTCTTCCAGTTTGTCAAATGTGCAACACGTGAAAATAAGACTTTGGACCTGCTGTATGCAAATGTGAAGGATGCATACAGCTGCACTGCCCTGCCACCACTGGGCAGGTCAGACCACAACCTTGTCCTGCTCTCACCATCATACAAGCCTGTGGTTCAGCAGCACCCAGTCACAGTGAGGACTGTGAGGAAATGGTCTCCTGACGCCATGGAAACACTGCGTGGAGCCCTGGAGGCCACAGACTAGGCTGCTCTGTATGAGCCACACGGTGAGGACATTGATGGCATGACTGACTGTGTCTCTGAGTACATTGGTTTCTGCATTGACAACACCATCCCCACTAAAGAGGTTCGCTGTTACCCAAATAACAAGCCGTGGGTAACCAGCGACCTGAAGGCCCTTCTGAACGAGAAGAAGAGGGCCTTTGGATCACGGGTCACAGTGCAGAGCTCAAACGTGTACAAAGGGAGCTCAAACGCAGCATCAGGGAAAGCAAGGATAACTTCAGGAGAAAACTGGAGCACAAACTGGAAGACAATAACACCAGGGACGTCTGGAGTGGGATGAAGGAGATCACCGGCTTCCAGAGGAGAGGTGGGGGAGCAGCGGGGGATGAGGGACGTGCGAACGAGATGAACTCTTTCTTCAATAGGTTCAACTCCAACCCCCCCACCCCCAGCGGACTCTCCACTGTCTCCTCTGCTTCTTCGAACAACAACCCCCCACCTCCCCCCATCACCCCATCACCCCCTGCCCCCCACCACCCCCGTCATCACCTCCCCCCATCCCCCCGCTGGCCTTCACCACAGACCTTCCCACACCTCCCACCCCCAGGACATCCTCACATCACCCACAGCCCCCCACCACCTCCTGCGACACACACCTCTCTGCACCACCCTCATCCCCTCCACCCTCAAACCCACTACGGACATCCCTCACCCCCCAGTCTGGACTCCACTTCACAGCCAGCCAGGTGAGGAGAGAGCTGGAGAGGCTCAAACAGAGGAAATCTGCAGGACCTGACCGCATCAGCCCTCGTGTGCTGAAGGAATGCTCCAGCCAGCTCTGTGGAGTTCTCCAGCACCTCTTCAACCTGAGCCTACACCTTCAGAGAGTTCCAGTGCTCTAGAAAACATCCTGCCTGGTCCCAGTGCCCAAAAAAGGACGTCCTGCTGCACTGGAGGACTACAGGCCGGTGGCACTGACCTCTCACATCATGAAGGTCATGGAGAGACTGGTCCTGGCACACCTCAGGCCGCTGGTGTTCCCATCACAAGACCCCCTGCAGTTTGCATACCAGCCCCATGTTGGGGTTGATGATGCAATCATCTACCTGCTGCAGAAGGCTTATTCCTCCCTGGACAGACCCAACACCTCAGTCCGGATCATGTTCTTCGACTTCTCCAGCGCCTTCAATACCATCCAGCCCAGACTGCTGAAGCCAAACTGGAGGGCACGCAGGTGAGTGCTCCCCTCATCACTTGGGTCGATGACTATCTGACGGGCAGACCGCAGTTTGTTAGATTACAGAGCTGTGTGTCTGATCAGTAACATCGGGGCCCCCCAGGGAACTGTACTGTCCCCCTTCCTCTTCACCACATACACTGCTGACTTTCAGCACTGCACTGAGTCGTGTCATCTACAGAAGTTCTCTGATGACACGGCCATTGTGGGGTGTGTTGAGGGCGGGGGGGAGGCTGAGTACAGGGACCTGGTTGACCGCTTTGTGAAGTGGTGTGGGGAGAACTGCATGCAGCTCTACGTGGCAAAGACGAGGGAGATGGTGGTGGACTTCAGGAGGAACAAGCCCCTGCTCTCCCGTCTGCATAGGTGGGACAGATATGGAGGTGATGTCGGCATACAAGTACCTGGGTGTCACACTGGACAATAAACTGGACTGGTCCACCAACACACAGGCCGTCTACAAGAAGGGCCTGAGCCGGCTTTACTTCCTGAGGAGGCTCAGGTCCTTCCACGTCTGCAACAAGATGCTGCAGATGTTCTATCAGTCTGTTGTGGCGAGCACCATCTTCTTTGCTGTGGTGTCCTGGGGTGCGGGCATCAAGGCAAAGGACGCCAACAAACTGAGAAAATTCATCAGGAAAGCAGAGTCTGTGGTTGGCTCTAAGCTTGTTACCCTGGAGGAGGTGGTGGAGGACAGGATGCTGGCAAAACTGCTGGCAATCATGGACCATCCCTATCACCCCCTACACAAAACCCTGGACAAGCTAAGACGCAGCTTCAGCCACAGACTCATTCAACCCCGCTGCTCTAAGGAACGATACAGGAAATCGTTCCTCCCAACCGCAATAAGACTGTTCAACTCATCTGCCTCTGTCAGAGCCACCATCACAGAACTGCACTAAACCTGTCTCCTTGCACTTTATTCTATTGTATTGTATTTTATTGTATTCAAATATACCGGCTGCTATGACAACTCAATTTCCCTTCGGGGATGAATAAAGTACTCTATCTATCTATCTATATCCGGCCAACTGAGGAGCCAAATCCTCGCAGGTACCGATATCAATCTGGTGAAGATTCTGCTGTGTGCTGCGGATCCGGTTGACAGACTTGTGGTCGAGTGTGGGAAATTGTCTGTGTTCCTAAAAGGGTGTGATCCTCGGATGTCAAAAAACCTGACTCTGCCCAAATTCTACATGGCTTTCGGCGTATTCCGCGACATGCTCTGCGAGGCCTACCCCGAACACTGTGTGGCGCTAGATACATATCTGGCATTGATTTCTGATTTAGCTATGCGCTATGGCGGGACCTTGTTTTAGGATTATCATAAAAGCTTTTCTGCCAAGGCTGCGTTATATATTCAGAAGTTGCCCACGGTTCGCGCAACGATTCCACGTACTGTTTACTCGCTGTGGACTGTCCCCGGAGCTGTACACAGTGCACTGCTTCCGGATCACGGCAGCCACCTGGGCATCATTCAAAGTTCCTACAGCCACCCTGAAGATGATGGGACATTGGTCTTCATCTGCGTATGAGCGCTATGTACGCCCCAATGCCGTGGTCATTGTAGGAGCCCAGAGGTCTATGAGTTTGTTATAAACAGAGCGTTGCGGTCATGTGGTCCAAGTTCTAAGAGTACTATATCAATAAACGAGCTGCATTCAGATGGTGGCTGGATCGGCTTGTTAACCCATAACAGTTGATTATCTCTTTAGATCTCGGTTTAGGCGTGGTGATCCGCAGACGTGCTTTGATCTGGTAGCTATCAATCATAACCATAGTGTCTGAACCGAGTTATCCCAGCTCTCTAGAGGCAGCTCTCTAGAGGTAGTTATCTGCCCGAAGTCGGATGAGAAGGGTACCGGGGAGATGGTTGTTGTATTTGGCTTGTCACAGGTTCACTTTCCGTCCAGCACCGGGTCTGGATGGGATGTGCGCGTGGGACGGCTCGATAAACCGCACATCAGATGGTATGTAACACGATGGATATGCACACATAGTCTTAGTCATCGTTAATGCTAGCATGACCCCCGCAAATGAATTGAATGCTGATTTGCAAGAGTTAGACATGACTAGACTGAATACATTTCTCACAGAAAAGCAGTGTGACTTTGTAATAAAACAGGTGGTATCAGGTGCAGTACTTGACAGAACAGTTTTGGAGTAGATGGAAAAAAGAGTACCTCCATAACATCACAACAAGACAGTGCTGGCATAGCACTAAAAGGAACCTGCAGGTCGGTGATATAGTAATGGACGCTGAGGACACTTTACCACAAAGCAAATGGAGACTCGGGACAGTCTCAGAAGTTATCCAAGGCAAAGATGGACTTGTGAGACGAGCCAAAATCTTGTTTGGAGAGAAGGAACTGAACCACAAAGAAGAGCGCACCAGCAGGCCCGCTTTGGAGTGCCCTTTCCAGAAATTAGTTTTATTGCTAGAAGCTGTTTAAGCACTATGCAGTTGTGAAATGTGATAAGGCTATCTGTGTGGTATAGCCTATATGTTTGAAGGGTTATTCTTGTAAGTGGATATTCTGTGTTTTAATGTTTCCATTTTGTAAAAACACTAATTTGTTGGGAGTGTAAATAACCCCTAGCCTGACGTTGTCATACTCATAATTCTAGTCAGAATATGAGTATGATAACTCTCCGTTGGGCGGTGACTATGGGGCGTGTTTCAACCGAACTTGGAAAACAAATGCCTCTTCGCTCAATTGGATAAACCTACAACCAATCAGAGCAACATAATATGTTGTTTGTTGAAAACAAATTCAACCCAAGCGCTCTTTCGTGACGTTGTTGATTACGTTACTGTTGATCATCTGTCCATATGAACGGATGCACATGCATACATTTTTGAAGTTTTATAGTTTAATGGACCCGTATGAGGCAACAGCTCTTACGGTGGTGATGGTTTACCAGTTTATGGAATGTTTTTCTATGCAAAGAAAGAAAATAAAGGAGTCAATTTATCCAGCAGTAAGTTTAATGCCACGATGCATACGGGTATCCGTTACATTAAATATTTATAAAAAATCATTCACACCTTCACAAAATCCCCAACCCCAAATCCACACATTTAACACCCTATTCAAAATTCACTTCCCATTCAAGTCTTATCTGCCAGAAACCGAAGAATTGAAATGAGTTCCCTTGTCCTGAGACCTGCTTTCTTACCTGCCTGTTTCTACATCTCACCTGTAGCTTCAGCTGGCTCTTTCACAGCAGAATTTCAGATGCTGTCCTCCTCTCCTACTCTTTCTTCAATGCCTAACGAATTTATCTCTTTCTTTCCCTGACCCTGTCTTTTTTCTTGAGCAGCACTGAAGATAGCCTGAAAATATTGTAAACAATGTCTGCATATAGGCCTATGCCAAAAAACCTTGAAGTGAGATTTGGTGGCGCCAACCAAAATGTTGCTGCGTACAAAGCAAGCCCCCCGCGCCCCCCTCCCAACACGAGCTTTCACTCCGTGTGCCTGCGCCTCGTCCATTACTGTTTACAACGTTAGCAAGACTACTTGGTTGGTGTTGCCTTCTCAGCGTAAGAAATAGGGTGTAAGGTGTGGCTTGTGAAATGGGTGAAATGCACGTGTCTCATGGTCGATGCGTGAGAGTTGGCAGCCCTGTTGTGCAGGTAGCTAACGCTAGTGCTAAATAACTATTTAGCTGGTCGGCTTCATGACGCCGGGGCTCGTGACGGCGTATGCGTCGTTGCTAACGTGTGTGTGTGTGTAAAACATTAATAACAATAACGAAACGCAAGAAGTGGCGGCCAGTGTTGGTTCTGTGGCGCACCGCCACGAATTAGTCTGTGTGGGAAACTCTGGATGAGTCGTTTTCGCATATTGAATACAATGTATTTTCCACAGTGCATGATGAAACACAGAAGGGCATGGGCTATTGCTCGCCCCGCCTACCAACGACGTCTCAACACACTATGAAAAGAGCAAAAAACCCTGCCTTACCTCACTTTTTAGTCATCAAGACACCCCATACAAGTACACATAGGAAAAACAAACAAGGATATAAAACTGGATTATTTTTATTGTGCAGTAGTTTGGGAAAGGGAATAAAACAACACAAGATCAAAGCCGATATTTCCAAAACCTAAAGGATTACAAAGAAGCCTAAATTGCCGGTTCGTGTGTAGTCTATACTTGAAGCAGTCGATCAGTTCAACAGGTAGATTTCTGATTTCAACACGGTTGCTGTTGGTCGGCCTTGCGTTTTACTGAAGTAGCCTATGCGTGTATTAAAATGCGATTGGCGTGTTTGGTTTTCAGGCATGTTCAGGATTATAACAGATGAAATATAAACGAGTAAACAATACTTCTACACATATTAGCCTACCACAACATCTTATTGGAAGCAAATATTCTATTACAGAATCAATATTTTCATGAAGGACTTAGCACTACACTTTACAAATGTAATTTGGGGTATTTGGATCATCTAACGAACACATTAGATTTAAGGCTGTTAATTTAATAGTGAAGGACCACCCACCACTGACGATGTATGATGAGTCATTTCGGGAATCCATTAAACTTGTGACCAATGAGGGAATTAAGCATCTTATCTGTAGCTGTAATATAATCATAATAATGTTTTTTAATCGACCCAGCAATTTGATGTAGGCTACAACAATATAATGAATGTGTATAATGTAAATAAGGTAATAAGAAATAGTGTGAAATATAAAAGGTGTTCATTCTTGACTTCTGATAATATTATCTGGAAAGTAATTGACTTTAAATTAATGTGCCTCATGTTAAATCAGATTAGGTTACTGAATAACTGGAAATGGAATGACAATGGATACATTATAGAGAGACCATGTCATACCTGGATCTCTCGTGACATTTCAGGTCACACCTAGCTATATTACCGTCTGTGATGTAATCATTGTTACATTCAGCATGAATTACTAATCAGGCCTGTCTGTTGAATGCACCTCTAGATTCCTGATGTGTGACCTCAGCATGGACCAGGTAGCCCCCTTGTCAAGTGGCTTCCGCTCAAGCCTCAAGGTGAGCCCACTCGTCAACCAAGTTGAAAAATCACAACCTAACCAGGCTTTAGCCAGATATGTACTTTTCAGTCAACTGTTGTATGACAAGTTCATTATTCATAGTAGAGTTGTAGTATTATGTCCATGTTGCTGTACCCCAAATCCATAGACAAGCTGTGTACTTCAAACAGAGTGCCATTGGAAACAAACCAATATTTAATGGCTGCAATGACTTCTGATAGCCGATAGAGTTATCAATACTTACATTGAATCAGAACACATTTGACAATGACTAAAACATGAAAACAAGATTTAGCAAGACTGTCAAACACGACTGACTAAATCTGACAAAGCATTTGATATAAAACGAGTACAGGCTCAGTATGTTCCTCTTATACTCCATCTAATTCAATTAGTCCCCTTGGCAACAGAGCGAGCGAGCAGCTTTCAAACCTTGAGGGCTACATTTACTGAACCTTTTGCTACTCTGTCACACTGACTTGTCACTGGACTGTCACATGCATTGTTGGAGACAATTTCAGTTCACTTGTTTGTTTTGTATTCTCTGAGCAGAAGGTATTATCCAATGACATTTTTTTTGTTGACTTAATTCAAATCTCAATCATCTGTAAAAAGTTTATTGTGAGGCTCAAACTTGGAATATGTCAAGAACATGAGTATGTAACACACAGAGAGACAGGACACAGAACAGAAAGAGAAAGCTGTTCTAAAAATGTCTCCCTCTTGGTTAATCGAATTTTAAAGAAGAGGCTAGTTTGCTCAACCTGATTTGAAGAGGGAGGGATATAGGGTGGGGGGAAGGCGATGGAGTACAAGAGAGAATGCTTTTTTTTTTCTTCTTCAAGACGACGCCCACGCTGTGTTATGAACCCTCTGCACTGAAACGCTGCCAGCTGCCTCAAGGGAAGCTTTGAGAGCTTCTTCAGAACAGGAAAGACCATATTTGGGCGTCCTCTTCCCAGTGGTTCATGGCCAGGGCTGGCAGAGTGGAATGTGAAAGGATTTAAGTGTTTGACTAGCAATGACGGATTACTTCTAAAGAAAGGGAGTGCCCAATTATTATTTTTTTTCTGCGCCTGTTTGGTTATCTTTTGCCTTTATCTAGCATAATAGTGGTGTGACCCTGAAGAGGTGAATGAGGTTTTCACAAGTGATGTGGATATGTTTGTGGCTTATTTTGACAACTGGTCATCCGAACAGTATATGGTAAAGTTAGAGTGCATGGTTGTACATGTTTGTAAAAGGATATCTTTAAAGCCTTTTAAAAACAAACCCTATATGGTTTTTTTAATGCTTTTTTCCATCCACAGCGACAGACGGCATTTGACCTGTTTGAAGACCCCATGTCCCTGTTCTCGGGGTACTTCCTGCCTTCAGATGAAGACCAATCACTCCAGGAGGTTCCTTCTGGGATGGACTCCCTCACACATGGTAGCACACCCCTTACCTTAGTATCTAGTGCCATGTTACCCCCTCATGACACCATACTCCAGGCCAAACCAAAACACTTCATAACTTGGACTAGTCATTTAGTCAGTTACTCACCAGACATTTTGTACACAAAGTCTATGGTGTATCAAGGGTCATTGATTAGAAGTCACTTATAATACTATGATACATTCTGTGAGATAATACAATGGCTATGTTCTTGTTGAGTCTAGAGGTAATACTGTTTTTTTAATGATTTGATAACGTCCTATTACTCTTTGTAGACTGGTATTTATTCCAGTTGAATGTCTGTGTCACAGTAAATACTGTGCCACATTTTAAACAATGCCAGTTGAGATAACACGTTCATTTTTTAACAAACTTACATTTGCTTTGGTCCTCTCCCAGACCTTGGCCCCTGCTCTGTGCCTCTGTTGACCCCATGCAGCAAGGCAGTGATGAGTCAGGCACTCAAGGACAGTTTTAGTGGATTCTCCAAGGTGCAGGGCTGCTGCGGAATCTCTAACAGTGAGTCACCTCCTCACTTGTTTTTCCATAATATGATAACCTTTCTTTTATCCGCTATATCTCTCTGAACATAGTATTTCCAGTTGATATAAAGGGCTCGCATTGTGCTTATTTTCTGGTTTCTACTGTATCAAGCATATTTTTTGCATCAGTTTTAGTTTTATTTAGGATTCAATTTAAATAGTTATACTTTTACAATTTATTCTTGTGTTTCACTGCTGTGAAACTAATTTCTCCACCCAAAATGTATATATTTGTATTTAGGTAGGTATGTCTTCACAGAATTGAATGTAGTAATTTATCTAAATATCTTACACCTTTCAGATCCTCGTAAGTGGACCAAGCAGCATGTGCTTCAGTGGCTCCACTGGGCAGCCAGTGAGTTCAGTCTGGCCAATGTCAATTTCTTCAAGTTTGACATGAATGGTCAGGAGCTGTGTGACCTGGGCAAGGACAATTTCCTGGAGCTAGCTCCCGACTTTGTTGGTGACATCCTGTGGGAGCACCTGGAGCAGATGATGAAAGGTAAAAACAGGAATGAATCTTGGTTTGTTTGTAAGTTTTGGTCTATCTGTATACGAAACACTTCAAATGTATAATACCCATATGCACTAGTTACCTTGATGTAGATAACTTATGAATCATATTTTCTTCACTTCAGACTGCCAGGAAAAGGATTCTTGTAAAACTATCAGCAGTATTGTCCCCTCAGTTAATAACTGGATGAGCTCTGCAGGTAAGTAAACAGGATACACTACACTACAAAATCAACAGAAAATGAAAAACAGCTGTCCACAAAGCCAAAATTAAAAAAGAAATTTACTTTCCACTTCAAAAATAATATCATAAATAAATTTGAGATTGGCTCATATCTTACTGTTTTGCCCTCCACAGGCTTTACCAAGTGTGCCATGCGGGTGCCTGAGTGCATGGGCAGTCTTCTGAGGGAACTGTTTGAGAATACTGATAAGACGCCTGTTTTGCTCCAAAACCAGGAGTTCTCCATGTTCTCAAAGCCTCAGCTGAGCACTGTCAATGTTAGCTACATCACTAAGAGCCCCGAATACTCCACGACAAGCGCTACTCCCAAATCTTGTGAGTAGGCCAAGTAGTTTGTTTGTTTACTTGCACAAAATATTATATAAAAACATAATACAAAAACAATGGGTAAAACAGGTGCAGTAGTTGATAAGTTTACAGTTAGCAAGTTGTTAGAGAATTACTCTTTTCTACCTGTTTACAAGTTGCCTGTACACATGTCAGCAATGCTTCTTAATCATATTATTGGTTTGCTTACACTTAAGATTTGTTTTTAGTAGCCTGCTATTAAACGTTGCTTCTGTTTGTCCTTGCAGTCTCGTCTAAAGACCAGAGTTCCTTGGAGAGTGTGGACAGCTTCGAGGGGCTGCGCTCCTGGGGTAGTCATTCATCTCTGGCGGACACCCAGCGGGTCCCATCTCAGGACAGCTTTGACGATGAGTACAACAACACGCCCCTGAACCTGGGAAAGCAGGGCCTGTCCTTCAAAGACTACATTCAAGAGAGGAATGAGCCGGTGGAACTGGGCAAGCCTGTGATACCAGCTGCCGTCCTGGCAGGGTTTACTGGTGAGTTCACAAGCCAGATTATTTTAACAAGTTTAGCATTATTCTCATCAATTGGAATTGATTCCATCCCAATACCCTCAGCCCTCCGGTTGCCAACTTGCAGTATGTTGCTCTGTTAGATTCAGTTTGACATTTTCACACAGTTTGGTTGATTAAATTCTCCGACCTAATCACATACCTAATTTAACACATTTTGACCCTCTGACCATGTCTCTTTTATAGGAAGTGGTCCCATCCAGCTTTGGCAGTTCCTCTTGGAGCTCTTGACAGATAAAGGCTGCCAGTCCATCATTAGCTGGACAGGAGATGGCTGGGAGTTCAAACTTATTGACCCAGATGAGGTGAGTTTCTCTTGTCCTTTATGCATTGATAAACTGTTTCTTGTAGTACACTTAACTACATGGAGTAATGCAAATGTCCCAAGTTAACCAGACCAAACAAACTGTGTGGCTTGACCCTTCCTTCTCCTCTCCTTCAGGTTGCTCGTCGCTGGGGTCGAAGGAAAAACAAACCGAAGATGAACTACGAGAAGTTGAGCCGTGGCTTGCGTTACTACTATGACAAGAACATTATCCACAAGACCTCGGGAAAACGTTATGTCTACCGTTTTGTATGCGACCTCCACAACCTTCTGGGTTACTCTGCTGAGGAGCTCCATATCATGCTGGGAGTCCAGCCTGACACTGAGGACTGAATCAACTCTACTTGTATTAAAGGGGAAAGGGTTGGATATGGAGTTGCTTCATTAACCCATACATTATGTTGCTAATGGTACAGCCCAACTGGCTGTCATTTGTAGTCTCTGAGCAGGTGACTGTTGAGCACTCATTGTCACTACACTGAGGTACAGACAGAATGTGGTCTGTTTTGGAGAGGCAGTCCCTTTCTTGGCTCTTTAGGACAGCATGCATAGTTGTGCAGGCTTTGTGGTTAAAGGAAGGCCAATTTAGAAATCCAGCATTCCTTTTTAGGGCCACTTTGCAAGATGTAATTTTAATGGATATGATTTGTATCCATTTGCAATCTTATAGCAGTCTCAGTGGACAGGAGATCAATGTAACGTAATAAGATTTGTTAAGCCTCATACATGTATGTAGAAAGTTTACAGCCTCTGAAATGTGCGCATATTTACTGACTGTGAGTTATAGGGGATAACCAAAGGAGATTGTTTTGGAATTGTGGCCCTCATGCCTTTAGAAAGGACTTTGATCCTGTGGAATGTGTGGAGCGGAATGTGTATTTCTGACTTTATGTAAACGCTAATATTGCCTTCTACTATTCAGAGTGCTTTATAATGCATTGTTTTTGCTGACAAGCCTGCGACTGTTCAAGTGGAATGCCAGATATGATGCCGCATTTGAGATAGCTTGTTCAATGTCTCGTATTATGCGATATGCGTAAGGTTTAAAAAAGGCACATATTCTTTAAAGATTGAATGTAAGAGTGTAGAAAATGAATTAGTAATTTATTTTGTCTGGATTGTAGCTGGTCTATCAAGGGAACAATTTGTGCCTTGATTGCTAAATATATTCCATGTGGCCAAAGCGACTTGTGAATGTATTGTAAATAATATATTCTTAACCATATTTGTAATTTGTTGTATGTTTTTTTTTGCTATTTGTTTTGTTATTGTTGTAACAAATATACACTGAATATCTGCAGAAAGTTCAAATCGGCTTTAAAAGTTGTTTGTGTGAGGACAGAATTATTTCAGTTTAATAAAAGCTTTATTTTCATATGATGTTATGATCTATTAAAAAAAACTCAACCCCAAAAAAGAGAATTATTAGCAAGCAATTAGGAATCAGCAATAAATAACAAGACTTGCCAACCTAAGATCCACAGAAAATGTCCTCCAGAGCAAAAGTGGTGAAATTCAGCCAAAATGTACTTTCTTTTTGCAATGCAAAAGGTTTTGCACTTGACAACGAGACACAAATGGTCATAACACAATATATAGCTACAAGCTGTAATGGGGTGGCCAAGCAGGTCAGATGACCCAGAAGAAACTTTAGACATCCTCAGAAGAGGGTTTTGAGTACACGCAAGTTTGGCGTGAATCCATCAAAGATTTGCTGAGATACGACTCAACTTTCTGTTTGGCGGCTCTGCTGCCGATTTCAATAGGCTGTACAGGACAAATGGTTTCGAAAATCTAAAATCATTTTGATAGTTTGTGTGAGGTTTGTGTGACTATACAAAGCTAGATTACAGGTAGCTAGCGATTGCGGTGTACCTGGCTTCCTTTGCAGTGGGTTACAGTCTCGCTAAACAGTTAATCAGTGACATGACAGGCTCGTCGGCTTTGGCTGGATTCCCACCTCTGACGTTGCCCTTGCCATGACACCAACTTATCCTAGTGAGGTATTCTCAGTGCTAGAAATCACCAAATTCAGTTACTGGGTAAAAATATGAGCAGTTTTTCCTGTGGCAAAAGGTTGTCAGATTTGGCCCAAGTTTAAACAGCTGTAATTCAGTCCTATTTTGACTATTTTGACATAGGAGATTGTGGTCTGAAGCTAGAGAGTACAGAGACTGCCGTCCTTTCAGTCACCACTGCCCTCCAGTCTGCCAGAGCAGCTTCCAGGTCATCCGTCATCATTCTGTTGGACCTTTCTGCAGCGTTTGATACAGTTAACCACCAGAACCTGCTCTCTGGACTTTCTGACCTTCACTGGCACTGCACTCCAGTGAATCTCATCCTACCTGTCGGGAAGATCCTACCAGGTGTCCTGGGGACGCAAACTGTCAGGCCCTCGCCAGCTCTCCAATGGTGTCCTACAGGGCTCCGTCCTTGGACCCCTCCTCTTCTCTCTGTACACCACCTCACTTGGACCAATCATCACCTCCCATGGCGTCTCCTACCACTGCTACACTGACGACATGCAGCTGTACCTGTCGTTCCCCCCGACTGATCCGGGGATCTCATCTAGGATTGAGGCCTGCCTCACAAACATCTCCGCCTGGATGACCGAGCACCACCTCCAGATGAACCTCGCCAAAACAGAACTTCTCATCATCCCGGCTAAACCCTCCATCTCCCACGATCTGTCAATCACCCTGGGATCTACGACGGTGACCCCTTCATCCTCTGCCAGGAACCTTGGGGTTACCATGGATGACGAGCTCTCCCTCACGGCCCACATTGCTGCAGTTACCGGTCGTGTAGATTCACCCTCTACAACATCCGGAGATACCTGTCTGAGCACTCCACCCAGCTGCTAGTCCAAGCACTGGTCCTCTCCAAGTTGGACTACTGTAACTTACTGCTCGCTGGTCTCCCAGCATGTGCAACCCGCCCTCTTCAGAGGATTCAGAACGCAGCGGCCTGCCTGGTCTACAATCTACCCAGACGCTCCCATGTTACCCCGCTCTTCATCTCTCTCCACTGGCTACCCATCAACGCACGTATCAGATTCAAGACCCTGGTACTGACCTTCCGAGCAGTGAACGAGACAGCACCTGAACACATCAAGTCTCTCCTGCAACCTTACACCCCCACTTGTCACCTACGGTCTTCTTCAGACAACCGCCTGGTGGTCCCACCGCTCAAGACCGCCCGGTCCCAACACAAGCTCTTCTCCTGCCTGGCCCCCCAATGGAGGAACCAGCCCCCACCTCCATCAGGGACACTGACTGTCTCCCCACCTTCAAGAAAAGGCTCAAGACACACTTGTTCCGGGAGTACAACGGCACTTAGGAATGCTTGGCTGGACCTGATGTTAGTTTCCTCCAGGATCACAATGACTCTTATTGAGTAACTTGTTGCTCTTGTAGGTTAGTTATAACAAAGTTAACTCTTGTACTCGCTGTGAAATATTTTACTGTAGATTTTTCTTCTACAGGTACAGTCTTGCACTTTTTGTGTTTCATGTTGTTTTAATTTGTAACTTATATAACTGCATTCTCTTATGGGTCTTCCCTTTGGCACTTGTTTAGTTTTTTCACAATGCTTGCTTTTGGCTGCTTGCAATGTTTGGGACTACCTCGTTGTTATGATCAGTGACCTATGCTCTTTTGTAAAGCTCTTATCCAAAGCGCAGATGCTTTGGATAAAAGCATCTGCTAAATGCGTAAATGTAAGATAATCTGTGCCAAATTATGTGAATATTTGATACATTTTGTAGGGGGAGTAGGACAAAAACGTTTCATTCATCCAAAATGGCGGCCGCATCAATTCAGCTGGTATCACAAGTTAACATGTGTAAGACATGGGATCGCCCCCTAGATGACACAACCTTTTGTGAACCTCTTTGGAACAGAGTCCCGAGCACTTGTACCAAGTTTGTTGTCAATTCAGCAAATATTTCCTGAGATATGATCTCACTTCCTGTTTTGGCAGCTTCATCGCCGACTTTGATCAACTTTACAGGAAAAACAGTTTTGAAATCAAAACTATGTGAAAACGTTTGTGAGGCTTGATCTGAAGATAATTAGTGCCAAATATTGCTTATTGCAGCGCCAACTAAAGGTGAAATGGCATGACCTATTTTTGACCTCTTTAAAACAGAGTCCCTAGTCCCTTTACCAAATTTGGTGTCAATGCAGTAAAAAGGTGCTGAGATATGACCTTCGACTTTGATTAGCTGTTCCAGTCAAAAGGTTTGGGAAAAAAAACAAAATGTGATGTTTCTTGTGAAGCCTGGTCTGAAGATGATCTGTGCCAAATTTGGTGAAGATTGGACAACTTTATTAGCCTGGCTCTGTCCTCCTACGTACTTCCGCTCAATTTGGATTTTGCCTCTGTACTCGGTCTGGCCATTCGGTACGTAAGTCAGATTTCGCAGGTTGATTTTCTACCGGCGAATCAGCGAACAGAGGGAGCGGCTGTGAATGATGACGTTGATGTCATGCACTAGTTTGTGATTTAGTTCCGTAACGGCGGCGGAGAAAGATGTGAGCGAAGCCATTCATCCGTTGTGGAAACACTGCCGAATATCTATAAACTAAAGCCGGAGCAGGAACAAGTTTTGCTGAGTTTTGTTGGTGGCCGTGATGTTGTGGCCCTCCTCCCCATGGGGTTCGGGAACAGTTTGATTTTACAGCTATGGTAGCTAGCTCTGTTACAGTAGTGGTGAAGGAATTGGCTAAGGCGAACGCTAGCGATTGGTAATGGCAGATCAGAGTGGCTCTGGGCAGATCCAATAGTTTTAAACTTCAACAGAGTACCCGCCTACAAGGAAGTCAACAAGCGAGGCCAGACTCTCTGTACAAATGAAATGTATGAGAGTCTGGTTAGGACCAGGCTACAACTTTATAGGAGATAGCAAAAAAACATATTCATTCAAAATGGCGGCCTCATCAATTTGGTTGGTATCACAAGTTTACATGTGTCAGACATGGGATCTACTAAAATATCACGAGACAGAGGAATCAAGGGTTATTGGTCAACACACAATCCTACCTATTGTAGTGCCCCCTAGAGGTCAAATGACACTACCTGTCACTACCTGTAGCAAAAAAACGTTACGTTCATTCAGTCAAAATGGCGGCCACATCAATTTGATTGGCTGTAACTAACAAACAATTTTGAATATCTTAAAATACAATAAAATTTGTGAGGGTTGGTCTGAAAATCATCTGTGGCAATTTTGAAGAAGATTCAACAAGAATTGTGGAGGAGTATCGAAAAAAAGCTTTTCCTTAACATTCAAAATGGCGGATAATTTATATAACTGGGTATGACGTCATAGAGTGCGTTGAACTCGTCTTGATCCAGGTAATCCAAGGATACCTCATTGGTGGCGCTAGATGGTCGGAATGGGAGGCATGAAACTTGGTGAAATTGATGAGGGGACTGGTCCCAAAGAGTGTGCCAAATTTCACAACTTCTGACCATGTGGTTCTAGGGGCTGCCATAGACTACCATGACAGAAGAAGATGTGTAATAATAATAAATATAGCTGCAAGCAGCGATGCGGGTTCCTCCGCAAAATGGCAAAATATTACAAAAATGTACATTGTAGAAGGTCAAGAGTTGGACAACAAGTGAGCAAAATAACTTCATGTTGGGCCAACGACAATAGGCTGAATGGAGATTTGAACTCATGAGCATAAGGTTACAAGGCAGCCACTTTAGCCTCTCTGCTACACACCAACTATTGAGAATGTAAGAGTAAAAAGGATAAAGTATTAGCTTCGGTCAGCTTTGGGACAAAGATTAAGAAGCGGTTGACATTTCAAAGTGGAATTGCATGAAATTGCACATGGTATTTCATAATGATGTCATCCTGTTTAACTAAACAGATATTCAAATTTAAGACAGGCTAAAAGACTGCAGCTGGATTCAAACCTGCAACCTTATACTTTGCAGGTCACTGTCCCTGTCCATTGATTTATCTCAGTGTTGAATATTGTCATGTTCAGTTACTGTATAAAAAAGTAAGCTGTTTCTTCTGTGGTAAGAGTTGTTAGATTCAGCCAAAGTTTAAACTACTCAAAGTCAATCATATTTTGACATACCAAGGTGAAATTGTTGATGGTACTTCAGAGTGATGTCATCTTGAACCCAATAAGGTTTGAAAACCATCAGTCAAATTATACTTGATTTATTGACACAAAGATATTGAGGCAATGTGGACATTTACATAAATACACCCCTTTCAGACATTTTGTATTACATTTCTCATTCCATTTCACCCTATATAAAAATACACCTGCCCGCACACTATCCCAATCCATACCGTTTACCTCCTTCCCAGCGCAAGTCACGCCAAAGCAGAAATGCTGTAGCAGAGGCATGAGGTTTATATGTCGACTAATAATTGCCTCCTTCAATCAAAACACATTGATCGCAACACTCTTTCCAGAATTTCTCAAAGATGGCTTGAAAACCACATTCCAGAACCACAGCCAATTTACAATCAAGAATAGCGTCATTGGCAATATGTCTAATGCATAGCCCATGATCATCTCCTCGCAAGCGTTAATACACAATGGCCGACTCTCATTTCCCATTTAACCACACAACATGCACTCTCAGGGTGACCAACAAGATTATTTTAACTAACAAACAACATTACAAACATCTAACTGAACGAACGCAACAACTAAAATCCCTTGCATAGCTGTTGTAACTAAATTATTTTCCACAAGACTTGGCGTTTTTTGACATGCCGCACTGAATGCTGGGTACCCAAGAGCGCTGACGCTGATTATCTAGCTGTGCTCCGACTGCGTGATATGACGAGATGCTAGTGACGCGCTAAGGTCTCGGAGTCTCCTGAAATGGAACGCGTCTTTCTGCCTTGAAGCTGCTTGCACATCATCATCAAGACCCCAAATATATGTCAAGATAACATCCAAGCTAACAATTTCGCCAAATCTGACTGCAGCTTTGTATACCATATGTACTTTGTTATGGTTGTTTGAGTTAAACAACTTGCTTAATGAATTAAATTGCTGTTAAATGTCCAATCCAACTATAAATGTAAAAAAGAGAGAGTCTCAATCAAATCTGAATCATTTTTAAACCAAGAGGTTTAAAATACAACCTTTGCCTAAACTGACATGCACCAACTCTGAGAACTGAGTTTCAACACCATTTACAGATTTAGTCTCTATTTTTTACTCTACTCAAAAGGCATAACTATGTTTAACTTAATGTCTGCACCTCTCTGTCACCAACTGTCTCTGGAGTGGGGGGTGGAGACGTCAAAGCGTGTCTACAGGTGTAAACAGGTTACATTTAAGACTTTTTAAGACCTTTTAATTCCACTTCCAATTGAAATTAAAGACCAAATTTACGATGGAAATACAAATCAAAAGTGGAGGTATACAGTTATCTTCCCAAACACTGATGTCTGTTCAATATGAACAGTATTGTAAAATTATAACAATCGGTTGAGTTTAAGAAAACATTGACTAAATGTGTGTAATGCGAAAAGAAAACACAAAAATTGAATTGCTGTCCTAAATTATTATTTTTTATTACACAATGGTGGAGCAGAAACTAGCAATTCCATGAATCCCATGGAAACAAAGGCAAATGTGTAAGATGAACTGATGTGGAGCACAAATCATCCAAGAAGCAGTACTTCTCTTGAGTGTTTTTTTATTCAGATGACTAATCATTAGATTCAGGTAAAACGTCTATAACTTGAACTGGTTTCACTACTTAAGAGACTAAAAGTCAGCAGCTTGGCATGCTGGGACATGGAAAGGATTAAACATTTAGACCAGCGGTCCCCAACCCCCGGGCCGCGGACCGGTACCGGTCCGTGGGTCATTTGGTACCGGTCCGCAGAGAAATAATAAATAATTACATTTTTTCAGTTTTATAAAAATAAAAATAAAAAAGTTTTATTTTGAAAAATGACCGGATTCCCTCTGGTTGTTACATCCGTCTATCACATACTCTTGTAGCTTGTCTCGGTTACTCGGTACGTTGCCGCTCAAATGAAACCTACAACTTGCTAACATTGTATTTTTCATGCACTTTAAATATTTGTTTTTGTGTTGCGTCTTATTTTGAAGGCATGTTTAAATGTTACCATAGCGACCAGAGAGTGTTTGGGGCAGAGCCGCAGAGACATGGACATAATAAGGGCAGAGAGGATTCATGTTATGTTGTTGGCACGATGTTACGAGGCCGCTGCTAATAAAGTTGCATAAGAGTACACAGTGGATTCACGTTTATTATTGTATTTAGAAAATGCCACCGTTTGTATGCCGGTCGTATCATTTTATTTTATGTATTTATGCGCCATGCCTTAAAGGCCGGTCCGTGAAAATATTGCAACATTAAACCGGTCCGTGGCGCAAAAAAGGTTGGGGACCGCTGATTTAGACTTTCATCAAAGTAAAAAAAGCTGGTTTGTCCTTTTTCATCAATGTCCTCAAAAAAGCAGTCTGCAGAGCTACTGTGTCTGTGGGGTGACTGTCTCTGGAGGGCTGGCAGGCAGGGGCAATCAGGGCCTGCAGGCAGACAGTCAGGGCAGGCCAGCTGGATGAAGCTGTCCTGGGGTCAGGGCTGAAGAGAAGCTGTCCAGCTAGAGGGGGGTAGTCCAGCAAGGGATCAGTTTTTCTCTCAGCATCCTGAACTGTGTTGAGCAGGCCTCAGCATGACCCTCCAGACCTGTAAAAATGAAGAAAGGATCCATGTCAGTTGTGAAAAATTAAGCTTTTTACATCTACACTTGACATAAACTACAGTTTTGACTGTGAAATGCAGTGGCATTACTTGAGCTTGAATCCAAATGTGTTGAACTGATGGAGACCCGGCCATGCAAAGTCACTCAAAACATTTGGCTCGATTCCAGGCTCTGGCAAGAGTATTTAGCTCTAAACTGGTCAATATACACATCTGACCAAAGACCAGCTCGACCTTTGACTGTAAACAGTGATTCTGACTGTCAGAGACCTTTAAATAGGCTGACCGAGTGAAACTAGCCTGGCTAATGTAGGTTGCTTTCTCAGGAAAATGACAAATGAAATAGGCTTGTTTTAAAGGATCCTACATACTGGCTATCTTCAGTAGACTCTTGTCTACAAAAAGCAGCCCTCCCTGACGTTTTAGGACTAGAATTTAGTGAATTACGATATCGTTTACACACTGCCAGTGAGTGAGCGAGCCGAGTCTGTCATTGAGGCCAAGTCAAAACAATGTACCCTCAGGATGCAGTCTCACTCCACTTGCAAGTTTTCCACAAATCACAAAAATAATCGGAGCATCTGGCTACAAGCACAATTCCTACATCTCCTAAAGGCTTCCCTCCTCGAGGTTTGGTAACAAACACATTTTTTGTGTCGACCGAACTGTAAAATGGTGAACTTATGAACATGACGCGACCAAAACATGGCTGCCGCCTAAGCCTATGCGGTCTCCCTGGCGCATAGGCTTATTACAAAGACTTTCTCGACCCAAATCAAAATTCTGAGCCGACAGGTCTGTGGGGAATTGCTTGTTCTCCTAATAGCTGCCCTCCTCTACCGTTTTGATGAATTCACCGAGATGCTACATGATTCAGTAATTACACAGAGGGAAAAAGCTAGCTACTTTTCGAGTTCGGTTTTCCGTCACTTCAAACTCACGATCTAAATGTCTCAAAGTGCTCAAACCTTCAACATAATTCAAGAGTAGTGTACTTTCACGAACCCAATCATTGATTCTAGCTTAAAATGTGTAAAAATAGGACTTACCAGTTGATAACAACAATGGCCACCAAAAAATAATTTATATTCGTAGCGGCGAGCTGCGATTGGAAGCAAAATGAGGGTGAGGGTGGGGCTTGGTCAGCACACCATTTTCAGAAAGGATGTGTGTGCATCTCGCCAAGCTCGCATGTCAGTAGGTTGACCACCTGTTCCTCTTTGCGCTGTATAGCACAGCATTTTCAATATGCGACGTGCGGAACAAGGGGTGAAAATGCTGTGCGACACAACGCAAAGTGGTCACCCTAGTGTCAAGGGGCAGGATGAGTCTGTGAGAGTTTGGAGCGAGCGCACTGTGGAGCAATTCAATTTAATTCAATCATATATTGACATACCAAGGTGAAAATTGTTTTTGTTTCTAGAGATTGATGTTGTCTTGAACCCTATTAGGTTTGAAATACAATCAGTCAAAATTATATTTGATTTATTAACAAAAAAAATATTTAGGCAATTTGGACATTTACATAAACACACTTCTTTCAGCCATTTTGTATTGCATTTCTTATTCAATTTGACCCTTTATAAAAAACATGTATTCTACACATCTGTAACAAATTTCAAGTTGATTGGATCTATGGTTCATGAGGAGAAGGGTTTTGAAGGTTGTACCAAATGTGGACAGTACAGCAAAATCTATCATGGCGGACCTAATGGGTTCATGAGGCTTTTTTGTTCCCCATGAGAAATAAGGCATGTATACCAATTTTCAGGCATTTTGGAGTAATGGGGCGCTGGGAAAATCGCGTAGACTTTGGGCGTGTTTTATAGCGCCACCTATGGGCGCACATGGGCCACTAGCCGTGTGGGAGTAGTGAGGGACCTGTTTATCATTGGGCCAAATTGTAAAAAAATCGGGTCCAGGACTTTTTGAGCTGTTGGGCCATTTAGCGGAGAAATATAATAATAATAGGAATACTAACAAAAACAATAGGTTTCCTCCTACTGGAGGAACCCTAAATCCTAACAAAAACAATAGGTTTCCTCCAACCGGAGGAACCCTAATAATAGGAATACTAACAAAAACAATTGGCTTCCTCCTACCGGAGGAACCCTAATTAAGCTCTAATGATTTGATGGGAGTGTAAATGACTTCACAACCATTTCTTACGGTTCAGGGCTCCAGACTGCGACCAAATGGTCGCATTTTGCGACCAGTTTTTGAGGCAGTGCGAGAATTTTTTACAAGCACTCGCGCATGTGAGACCTACAAATTTGGAATGTATTGGGTGTGCACAATGTCAGCACACGTTAGCAACGACGCCTAGATACGACGTTGTAGTAAGACAGCGATATCAGCGTTCCTTCTGCATTAGTACCGTAGCTAAAAGTCCAGGAAAGTTGAGGCTATTTTTCGCTAGGTATCACTATAAACCTAGCTAAAAGTCTTGGAAAGTTTAGGCTGTTTTTCGCTAGGTTCCTACGAACATGTCTTAATCTGCCAGACAAGTGGGTTCCCCCTCGTTATTTTGGTGATCAGTTTCACTAGCCCTTCTTACCCGGCGTCATGGAGCCTAGCAGCTAAATGGGGATGCTACACATACGACAAACGACACAGTGCATCTTCGTTCCATAAAAAAAGTTGCTTCCGTTTGAGCTTGTGGCTCTACTTTGCTGCCATCTTCACTTTATTGTCTTGCGCCAGATATTAAAAAATGTATAGGGAATTACAATTTGACAACCACTCGTCACTCCTCAACTCTTGATTTGCCAACTGTGCGCCCCACGAGCTGCAAAGTTGTTTATGCATTTAGCAGATAGCAAAACATATGAAGGATGTTAACTTTTACAATGCACATTTTTTTTTCAATCAATAATTTGCAGTGAGTTGCTAGTTTTACTGTCCCGACGTTACTTTTTACTGGCCCTTGGCCATCGGGCCATCGTTACTGTCGGGCCCTGTCATATAAATCTACAATTCACAATGCATGTTTGTCCAGATCTTTGTCAGGTTATTTTTCATTTTATTTTTCAGCAAGATATCTAGCTAACTGAAGCTGAGTTGAATCACAATATAGTTTGGTTGCTAAACTGTAACATTACCCAGCTAAGTCGATGTCACAGCCACTGCTGTGCCCCCGTTTTTGGTTTTGCCCTGCCCTAGTGTTTCCCTGTCTCATTGTCTTAACCTGTGTCTCGTTCAGTTCTCGTTAGTTTCATTGTGTTCACCTGTGTCTTGTTTGTTTCTGTGTATTTAGGTTCCTGTTTTGTGTCCAGTCTTTGTCTGGTCATTACCCTTTGTCCCTGCAAGCAACCTGTTTGTTTCCCGGTTTTGAGTAATAAACCCCTTTGCCTGCCGACTCTCCTGCACTTGGGTCCTACCCCACCTTTCGCCATGACAGTCGATCCAGTTTGCTTCGACAACCGAAGTGGAAACAACTAATGTAATCATTTCAAATAATATCTAGTCAATCTGTTGAAAACAGTGTTGTGTAAACACAATAGATTTATTTGCACGTTTTCCACCTTCCACCTTTGTTGTTTCAGTGTATGTTGTTGGCCATGTTGCTTTTTTGTCTGCAGCTTCACTTGGTGAAAACCAACCAATCAGCGGGCAGCTCATCTATATATTCATGAGCATACCATAAAAGGAGAAAACCTAGCGTTTTTTCCCGGGACAATTTCACAGGAAGCACACGGGGGCATAGAACAGCACCCGGGTCATTTTCAGCCCAACCAATGTTATATACCCTATTCGGAGACCTTACATTTACATTTAGCCATTTAGCAGACGCTCTTATCCAGGTCGACTTACAGTAAGTACAGGGACATTCCCCACCGAGGTAAGTAGGGTAAAGTGCCTTGCCCAAAGACCCAACATCATTTGGTAAAAAAAACTGCTATGTTTATTTTACATAAAGCTCATAAAACTATTTTGCAGTCAAATAAAAGCCCAAAATTTTAGCCCAAAAGCCCAAAATTTTAATGTGAGGGCGTTGCGCGCGCTCACATTAAGTGTTGAAGTACTTATCTTTCTTTCCGAATAAGCATCACGTCAAACACAGACTTTGCATGCATTAGCAGGACAGCTGTGGTGGTGTATATTATTACTAATGACAATTAGAACAAATTATTCTATTAAAACACCCCTTTTCATACAATTTGGGTCGCGATGGTTTGTCATTTTGAAAATGTGGGTCGCTGAAAAAAAGGTTTGAAAGCCACTGCCTTAAGGAACAGTGTGAAATACACCAAAAACCCAGTCAATGACCCCTTTAACACATAACATACTGTTCTCAAGTAAAGGATTGGTCTGGATTGGATTGGATACTCTGAATGAGTATTAAATAAATACATTCTCAGAGAAATACACCTTTTTAAGCGATTTTTATCTAAACACACAATACCCAATAATTGATCATTGAATAGATGAAAGAATTATCATTATTGATCATGATAAGTATTCAAAGTTTAAAACTGAATTACTAGCTCTGGAAGTAGTACTGGAAGTTTCCAATAGCACAGTGGGCCAGCAGGGAGCTAGAAAATAAGGACCATTAGCAGCTCCAGAAAGCTAGAGATGTCAAGTTGAGTCAGTGCCAAGGACAGATCTGCAGGCACCACAGTCATGTCACCCATGGTGAGCCAGTCCCTAGTTTAACCACCTCTGCTACTTGCAGTCTTCCTGGGCTGTTGCCTTCATAAATCCAGGAGTGGGGTCCATTGGGTGTGAGTTTGAATGTTTTCAAATGTAAATTGTGTATCAGAGCCCTGCCCACTGACGCTAAATGCCATGCATTTTCCAGAGAGTCGGGAGAAGAGCGGAGAATAGTTTTGATAAAAAGGATAACTGTTCCCAGACATCAGAGTCATACCAGTCTGTGCCACTTTTCCTGCCCAGGCCACCTGCTCCTCAGGCCCTGTCAACATTCCAGCCAACTTGGGCTTGGCTCTTCATGGCACCAACCAAGAAAAAGAAAACCCCAGGGAGGAGTTTCTTTTTTTCCTTCAAGAGACGAGGACCAGTCTGTTTTGTCTGCACTTTAGAACTGACAAAGAGACAGCAAGTAGCCCTGATGGAAGGCGCCAAAGAAAGGATTCCATTCTCCCAGCTCCAGTGTTCCACTGCCTGGTCCTTCTGTTCTGAATTCATGGAGCTCTTGCCACATTCCAACATGATGTACACTTGGTCTAGAGGAGGTTGAAAATGTGTGCTATGGGGCGTCCTGGTGGCTCACCTGATAGAACGCATAGGCTAATGACTTACAACAGTGCCCCAGGGTCCATTCCAGCCAGGGACATTTACTGCTTGTCATCCCCTCTCTATCTTTCCTGCCTTTCCTGTTTCTCTACATACCCTGTCACTATCCATAATAATGCCGAAATGGGCAAACTTACTGTATATCAAAGTAACAAATTTGCCCGAAAGTACTACTCATCACCTTGACAATACTGCCCCTACAGAGAAGCATTGTGGTGACAACATCATGCTATTGGGAGGCTTCTTAGTTGCAGGGACAGCCAGAATAAACAAGCTTTTTTCCAAAATGCCAGACTCTGGTATGGATGAAAGTAAAGTTATTTCTATAACGAAAGAGAACTCGGTGGAAGATTTAGGGAGCTTGGTCACACAACAGACTCCAACACCAACTATCTGATGATCTCACTCACATTATATTATCTACACAGCAGACCGTACACTAAGTCTGGGTGTAAGGGTTGGTAGCTAGCAAGCTACCGCAGCATATGAGTGTCTGTTAGCCATGAAGGTTAAAGTCTCCATCTGCCATTTCTGGCCATCTGGGCGAGAGAAAACACCACCCCCACAACAGAGGACAAGCCAAGATGGCTGTTACAAAATCAAGCAAACCGCCTTGGGAGTCTCTCTACATAAGCGTGTGTTGGAGTTGACTCCAGGCCCCTGCATCTAGTGTAGTTACAGAATTTAATGAATATCATACTGTGTTAACAGGCAACAGCTGGCAAGAAAGACAAAAAACAGAAGATAAATAAGGTGTTATATTGCAGAAAGCAAAGAATTGAGTATAGCTTATGTATAGCTTAGTATAGCTTGTCATAATTATGTTGTATGCTGAAATACACAACACACTGTTGAGTTTGATCTGAATACATTTTAAAACCATGTGACGATTCTGGCTCTCCTCAAATTAAAAGCAGTCACAGTGGAACTCCACACCATACTTCAATACTTCACTGCAGTAGACTTTGCTGAAAATTTGGACTGTTACCGTCAGTGGATTTTAATAGTTTGTACAACAATAGACTTTGAGACAGATAGCATTGATTACACTATCTTAATCATCCACCATTTACCTTTCCCGTGTGGATGACGGAAAGATTGTATGCACTGAGTAGGCCACCTTATGAAAAAACAGTGGTCCTGTCTGTACAGGCTCAAACAGATCATGTTTACTCAAAGACTTGGAGATTGGTATATGACGTGTACAATTCAGACAGTACAGTAAACATTCAGTTGACTTGTGTGTCACCGTACTGTGCTTTCGAAGTCACAGGATTAACTGTACTATGTATTACATTACTCATTATACTTGTTAGACATGATGAATTCTCTAATTTATGCACCAACAAAAGACATTTTGTCAGTGTTATAAACATTTAGACAGATAATGTCCTCCCACCTTCACTCACAGTATCAAAAGACAGTGCTAGCTACTAGCATTACAGTATTTTCCAGTAAGTATCTCAGTTCCAGGAATGCCCCATATGAAAATGGTTACCTGAGATACAGCCAACCATTATGTGTACAGACTTAATTATGTGTATGCCGGCCCTGACTAAGAGTATGGCTATGTGTTTATGGCCACAGGCCAACAGCGGGTTGAGTAACTCCCTCATGCTGACGTTCTCCGACTCTGTCACTTTTGGTCACACTCCGTCTCTCTCTCACTTACAAAGTCTCATTTTGGTTAAATCTCACCCTTCTATTTTTCTATTTACTCAGACTCACGTTTGAACACCTTAAAACTCACGTGTATACACTTGTCTGGAATTCTACACACAAAACACACACACACTGGGACGGACTGGGGAAAAAAAGTGGCCCGGGAGTTTCTGTAATAGACTCTTGTATGCAAGGCCTATGATGTGGTATGCATCTGTCAGGACGTTGTACTGCACCAGAAGTCGGTGGCAACAGATTGGACAGTCCTTGCAAGATGAGCACTTTTTGTATACTATCTCTGCCTCATCTTCAGTATCTTCTGGCCCGGGTTCTGTTGTCTTGGTTGTGTACTCATCAAATACTGATGCCTTCAGCCTATCCCACTGTTGTGCTAGACATTTGAGTTTGCCTTGTAACTCGGCCTCTGTTTCTCTGTCATCAAATGGCAGCAAACACTTGCTCAACTCTTGGAGTGTTGCCTCTGGGAAACTTTTGCCGTAAGATGTAACCTGGCTGAAGTTTTTCGGGTCCAGAAGTGCCAGATCAGCAAACAAAGTGTCATTCTTCAGGAAACGCTGGTGCATGCTTCCTGCGACTGTGTCCATGATTCGATTGTGGACCTCAATCTTGTAAGATGTTTCGGCATCAGTTACAGACTCATCTCGGGACATCTCTCCAGGCATGGATTTCTTCCTTCTTCCCCGTTTCTGTGGCAGAGTGGTCTCCACCTCCAGATCAGTCTCCTCACTCTGCTCCTGTAGTGTATTGTTGGCCCACTGGACAAATGTGTCGGCCGCTGTCTTGACTCTGAAAATCTCTGGTCATATCCTTCAGCTCTGCTTCTGCAGCCGCAACCATCCGATGAGCTGTCAGGATGTCCATTCCACTTGTCTGAAGGTATTTTGAGACTGGTGACGTGACCTGGAAAATTTGCAGGAAGATTTGAGCTGTTAGTATAGTCTCATACTTCAGAAGCTGGCCGATAAATCCCTTTGCATTTACTTGTGCCGTGGCATTGATGGTTTCTCCATCTTGAATGGCTGAGAGGGAGTGGAGGACATCAAAATACAGGGCCCCGTCTGGCTTTCCAAAAGAGCCAAACACCTTTGTCACAGCTGCATCTTTGGACCACCAGCGCATTTCTCCTATCGAGCTGAGACGTCTGCGTGTTGGGTCTTTGCTCTCCTTTTCCCAGATATTCATCCTCTGGTAGGACTCTCTGAAGAAGACAGCAATGTTATTCAACAGGGAAAAAAGAGAGTCACTTGCCAGTACACACTGTGTTGTGTCTGACAGCACAAGGTTTAGGATGTGTGAATAGCACCACACATGGATTTGAGTCAGGCACTTTTTGGAGAGCAGTGCAGAGAAGCCTTTATATTGGTCTTGCATATTGGAGGGCCCATCAGTGGAATTTCTAATACACTGCTTCACATCCAGATCCATGGTCTCCAGCACATCATTCACAAGTTGGGCAAAGTACTGCCCAGTGGAAGCCTCACATCTGATGACAGCAACTAGTCGCTCATGAACAGTGTCTGTCACATACCGTATGACAACCGAGCACTGATCTTGGGCTGCGATGTCCTGTGTGGTGTCGATCTGGACCGAGTACATTATAGATTTCCGGACTTCAGCAGCGATGGTACTTTTCATAACGGGTTGAATGGTGGTGATGATGTAGTCGATGGTCGTTTTGGATAGGAGAGTGACAATGGAACCTCTACCTTTTCTTGAACCAGACTGGTGTGTCTGCTTGCTTTTTTCGATGCAGAGAGTGAGGTGTTCCTTGAGACAAACGTCATACTTTCCCAGTAAAACATTTCCGAAATGTTACCATGGTCAATGGTGTCGTCCTCATGTGTGTATGCTGCCTCTTTCTGATTGCCTCTGTAGCTCAAACCTCTTTTGGCTATGAGCTTCAGCACATCTATAATGCGCTCCAACACTTGTCGCCTCCCGCGGACTTGCTCTCTGTGAAGCGACATCTGAGGTCCCATGAGAAGGTCCTGGATCGTGCTTCTTGAGGTTCTGAGGAAATATGCCTCAGCGCAACCTCTGTGTAGGTTGCTCTTCTCATGCTCTTCAACTCTCTGGTGTATTTGTGTGAGGTTGGACATACCAGTGGTGAAAAACCTATTTTCTGTGGGATTAGCAAAGGCCAGACAAAGGGAACAGAAGAGGGCTTCTTTTTCTTGACTGATGATAGCCATTTTCTGTTTGTGCCGTTTGCAAAAAAAGCCTTCTGCACTACAGCCTTGTCTGCCTTCTGCTGGGGATAAAAACTGAAGAAGAGGTCAAATGTGTCTGACTTTGGCCTGGTGAAATACTCAAAATCTTGGCCTTCACTATCCCTGTCATCTTGGCCTTCACTTTCTCTGTCAATCTGGCTGCTATCTCTGTCACTGTCATGTGCAGCCTACATGAGTGGTAAATAGGGATTATGTTAGTATGTTAAACCATTGACACAACACTATCAGCAAACTATGGTAGTATTTAGTATTAGCGCCCCATGTGAAAAAAGTACACTTAAGTGCATTACATTAAGGTGTACCAAGTATAATTTTTGTACTTAACTTTCCACTATTAGTAAGTACACTCAAAGAGTATTTGATACATATACTTTAAATACATGTGCTAAATTGAAATACCCTATTTTTGTACTTAGTATATTAAAGTGTAACTTACAGTGTACCTTGTACCCTGGGTCTTATCTTGGCCCTGGGACCCCTGGCTGCTACTTCCAGCAGCAGAATCATCAATCTAGACAACATTTACATTGTTTATAATGTAATTGTTGTGTGTTACACGGTGATTTTAGCATAACAAACTAGCTGGTTATTTGACATAAGTTATTGGAAATGATAAGATTGCCCTCTTTACAACTACCACGATGGATAGCTTTCTCATCGATTGTAAGCAAGTAAATACGATTGGCATGTTAAAATAGATGATCTCAATGATGACAACAGCGCCAGCTTGCTTATTTTACCAGATCATAACGGTCTCAATTTTGGACATTTATCTACCTAATGTTAGCAAGGCTAGCTTGTAGGGAACGTTACCTCATATGTAAAAAGCAAGCTAACATTGGCCAAACGCCACAACTTACCATCGTATCACTGTCACCAGTCGGTGGTTTCCCAAATAAATTTGACATTTTTAAACATTTTAATGCACATTCCTCCAGACATCTTTTCTCTTTGAGCTTTTCAGCTCCACCTTTGCGCTTGGGTGCGACATGCTCTCACTCTCAAAAACAACTTTGACTGCTCGCGAGCAGAGCGACGCAAACGTTTGCGTCAATCGGCTCGCTCCAACTATTTTCCATATTACACATCTTAAACACGTATAACCTATAATATATAAAGTTGTCAAGGCAACACGTTATACGTGTTCAAGCTGTGATATATGGAAAATAGTTGGAGGTACCTGCGATGTCAGAGGGCCGGTTGGTGATGAAAGTGGGCAGTTATTTTTGAACATCCAAACCCCGTCGGCCCACCGGGCAGTCCGGCCCTGCACACACACCACACAAATGTGCACCTGCATGCAAATGCAAACTAATGCAAATCACTCAAACATACAACTGACAAAGACAAAACAGACCTATACCCAAGACTATTGAGTGCAGCTTACATACACTGTAATTATTTATTTTTTTAATTATCGAACTTTTTCTGTAAATTATACATGTTTTTTTCTGTATTTCTGAATTACAGGAAATGCAGATGCAGCAATGGCAAACTGTAAATTTATAATTTTGCATAACAATTACAGCCAACGTTGTTTAAAAAAATACACTAAAATGTCTGATTTTTTACAAATATTAATAACATTTTCACAAATGTTCTGTTAAAACACACAACTTCACTTTAACAAAACTAGCTATTTTAACAGTTATTTTGCTGATATTGACTTTCATCCCACTGCCAAATAACTTAATAACATAATTTTTGGTTTAGACATAGGAACCTTGAATTGTGAACTGAGCTTGGGTAGTTGACGTCATGCAATCCCAGCATGCACTAGTCAATATTAAAGACTACAAAAGCCTTTTTGGGGCTATCTCGTTGTTTATGATCATTGACCAATGCACTTTTAATAAAGCTCTCTCTTGGAAGTCTGCTAAATGAATACAAGTAAAGACACCAGAGTAGGTCGAAGGAAATTTGATTAGATAGTTGTGTAGCCAGTGCTCCTGTCACCCAGAATGCCCTGCGGCAAGCTGAAAAGCTACAGAGTTAAAGGTTTAAGCTTAGTTAGATAAGCATTGTTTGGATTTTTGTTGTTGTGTTCGTTCTAGTTTGGATACATTAAGTGTTCACCCTAAGTGTGAATGTTGTCCAGTTAGATGGGGATCTAACCTGTCTTTAGAAATAAACGTGGGGAAATGCTCTCCAATTCGTACAGCTAGCTGGTGCTTCAGTTGAAATCTGGTGCACCGGGGAATATCTGTAGCATCTGGATACAGATTACAGCATCTGGATGGTGTGTGTTGTGCACATGAGTAGTTTGGAATGAACATGTTAAATCATAATAACTTATTTAGGCTTTATTGATTATTTTTATTTATTGAAAATGCCGTTTTTTTTTACAGAGAAGTAGAATTAATAAAAATCATATTTACTGGCAAAAAACAGCCTGAAATGTGATATTACAGATATATCTCGTACATTTGGTACTGGAAAATTACAATTATTTTACGGTTAATTAATGTTAATGAAAAAACTTTTTTTGCCGTAATTTAATGGGTGTAATCTGGCGTCCTAGCTGCCAGATTGTTCCAGTTTTTTTACACTTTTTTATTTTTACAGTGTGCATTGTGGAGGGGAGTATCCCCTGTGGGTGTATGTAGACGTGGGCTTTCTTTCAGAACATTTTATTTACAGAGTATTTGAAGAAAAACAAAGAATTAAACCCCAGATGCTTTCAAGAAGCACACTTCTTTGGAAAACATTATATCAAAACTGAAATACAGTGACTTTATGCAAGTTCATTTGTTTTTTGGGAGTAGTCAGACTGACAAACAGGTTTTATAGGTGAGCCCTGTGATTTTAATAACAATAAATCAGCATACAAAATGCAAATGAAACAACAACAAAAATTTAATTATTTTGTAATAGGGCTATTGTAAGTTAGCTTTTTGCATACCTGGTTTTTGCTGTTGAGTAATGTCATAGCAAATAAGTATTACTGAGTAATGTCATTGCCAATACCTATTAGTGTCAAGCGTACAATAATAAGCTGTCAGATGCCATCACTAATGTATCATTATGTCTTGATGAATGGCAAGCAATGTCCATTTAATTGGTACTGGAATCAGACGTCAGAGCACTAGGACAAACAAGCCTATTAAAATAATCTTGTTTGTCGCAACATACTTTTTAACTGTAAATGTTACTTGTTACAAGAATGAGTAATGATTAAGACCTGCAGTTACCTCAGGTACAAAGCAGAAAATACAGACTTCCCCCACTACATCTGAGCGAGTTAAACTGGAAAGACGTCAGACTATATCTGATCAAAACAGTTCACGCTGGTTCTTGTTTGTTTAAAGTGGCAGGGCTCCAACCATCTTAACTAGTGAATAGGAGCTGCCCTTGGGCTGAAACTGAAAGAGGGTTCACTGAGCAAAGACAACAGCTCCTTCTCTGAGAGCCTCACCCCAGCACCACATCCCATAAGTCTGCCCTGAACTCCCAGGCTGGGGGTGGAGCTTGTTCTAGTCCTCCAATCACAAGGCACAAACAAAAACAATGATGAAGAAAAAGGACAAGTATTGGTTGATTTATGTGAAGTTCCTAAATGAAACAAGGTATGTGCATTGGTTGAAATGACTGACTCCAGTTATCTTGTGGAAAGACAACTTACATTTTACGCTGATTACCTAAAACTGGTCTTCTGAAAAGGTGTCTAATCGCCTAGTGTCTTATGAAAAGACTTGTGGTTTCCAAGGTTGGCAAGGATATTACTTAGGCCACACCACACTGACCTCAAGTGCAAAGTCCAGAGGACATGAATAAGTAAATTCTCTTCCTCTATTTGATTTCTTCACTGTTTCAAAATGTTCTCAATTGCCCTTTTTGCCGTTAGGACGTCAGCATCTCCCATTCCTTTTGTAAGATTATACTCAGCATCATACTTTCACAGAGTAAGTTATTATAGCTCATTCAAAGAGGAAGTAAATGGATGAAGCCACCTAATATTACATTGCTGCCTGTCAGTATTTCTCCCTCAAGAAATAAATGTGCTTTAGTGTTGATGAGTTTTCAGAGGCCAACATCTAGCACAGGATATTAAAAAATGAACTTGATGAACTTGAGTCTGTCAAGCTTGAGTCTGGGGGCTGATTACACCCCTCCTAGATGTGTAGATGGGCACCACTTCCTCAGATGACATTTTATGAAAAGGGATGTGTACATAAGTAAGTCTTCATCTGAATTTCACCTGATGGCCTTGAACCACGTTTGAAAGACAGAAGTTTATCACTGAAAAACTCTCAAACTGATCACTTGCACAATCAAAGATGGTTCCTCAAAACTAATTTGACTTTACAACTCTTTCAGAAGAGCATGTGCGCATTGCACAGAACAATTCGTACTCTGCGGTGGGGTTGGAGTCCATCGTCGAGTCACGTCAATGAGTCAAACCGAAACTGCGACACAGATAGGCGCGAGGTTATGCAGCATTCAGCGTATATGAATGAAGGAAACAACGTCACCAGAGGTCTCACTTCACAAGGCCACATCAGTTAATGTTTATACAGTTTGTTTAGGGAGGAGTTTTGTCTCCCAGTTCCCGAGAGAGATACAGTTCATGTCTATATGATTATAGACACCAAGCATCTAAAGGACCATATATTCAACTACAAAACATCAACTGTCCAGCCCAACACGTCATACCTTATCTGGAGAGTTATGAAGGATATGCAAGGTCAAATGTAATAAAACAAAGTTTACAATAGATGATTCTGGGAACTGTTGCCACAATATTGCTACAAGAGGCATTGTGAAACAAGTCTTGAAATAAGCTGTGCTCTTTCGTAGCTTGGGATGTGTCTCAACAGCGTATGCAGGTGCACAAATGCACACATTCTATCCACTCTGTGTGCATCTAATCAGTCATTTATATGTTACATGTGAACTTAATTCAGGCTACCGACGCATCGCATAGACATGACCAATTAAAGTAAGAGGGGGAATGCTGTGTTTGTGTGTCCGTGTGTTTGAAGCTGGCAGCTGAGTGTGGATGTGGTTGCTGGTGTTGCATCACAACAGGGTTTTCCCTTGTGCTTGCAGAGGTGATGATGCCTCTCTTGAGTACACACAAGACACTTTGATATGCGCCATAGATTACTCTGATAATGATGTACTAAACTGGAGTTGTAACAGCTGGGGTGTTCATGTACGCAAAGGAAATGATTCTTTGACACCATTGCCCAGTATGCAACCTTAAACCAACCTTGCCTTTATGTAGTTGGTAATTGTCTCTGACAATGCTAATTAGAATCAGAATCAGCTTTATTCGCCAAGTAAGTTTACACAAACAAATAATTTACTGGCAGGAAGGTACATACGATAAACATATGAGAATTAAAAAAATAAAAAGTAGAAAATGTACAACAGTCTAAATATGACAGGTAGATATGTCGATGACGATCAATATAGTGATTTTATGCAATGTGCAATAAAGTGACTATAAATGTGGCAGTGACAGTTGAGAGTCCTTAGCCTTGTTGATGAGGCCAGCTGCAGATGGAAAGAAACTGTTGGTGTGAGGTTTTGGTCTGATGGACCACAGCCTCCTGCCGGAGGGGAGTGGCTGGAACAGAGTGTGTTCAGGATGGGAGGAGTCGGCCACAATCTTTCTTCCTCGCCTCAGGGACCTAGAGGTGTGCAGGTCCTCGAGAGATGGCAGATTGCAGCCGATCACCTTCTCGGCGGCGCGGATGATACGCTGCAGTCTACTCTTGTCTTTGGCAGTGGCCAAGTACCAGATGGTGATGGAGGAGGTGAGGATGGACTCAATGATGACTGTGTAGAAGTGCACCATCATTGTCTTTGGCAGGTTGAACTTCTTCAGCTGCCGCAAGAAGTATATCCTGTGTTGTGCTTTTTTGGTGAGGGAGCTGATGTTCAGTTCCCACTAGAGGTCCTGGGAGAGGATAGTGCCCATGAAGCGGAACGACTCCACAGTGTTGACTGGGGAGTCACTCAGTTGTTGTACAAGTTATTCTTCCACAATGGTTTGAACCCAGTGTACATTTACAGGACAAGCGAGGAATGAAATTGGGAAAGTATTTTTTTTACATACTTTTTACATATCTTTTCTTTTCAGCAGCCAAAATCCTAGTCTGACAAGATACAGGACATGCCTTTGAATCTCTCAGGGAAATGCAAACAAACTCCAGCCCACATAGTCTATTATGGTGCGTCTGCTAAATGTAAAAATGTAAATTGTCAGTATGGTCTGGTGGGAACAATCATAAGGGCAGCAAAGTCTTTGAACGACTCTCTCTCTCAGAGACAAGTGTGCGCACACACACAACTCAGAGCATCACCCAGACTCAAAGCTTCCTAATGGTTTAATATTCATACACAGCTACACCGCACACTCAATCATTACTAACACTGTCGCATGGGGTGACAACACTTTCAGCTCTACCAAAAAAACCTGTTATGCTATCAGGGACTCCGTGATTGTGCACCCCGTCCTTCCAATTTACTTCTATATGTCAATATAAAATATGTCCAGCACTGTCCAGATAATACAGGCCTGCATTGAGTCATATAGCTTTTTGTGCTGTCTAAATGTAAACAATTTTACACAGTATATTCTGTAACAAATTAAACAACACTACATATATTTTCAGAGAACAAGGATTTAAAGAAGAGGTCTTTCAGAAACTACTGAACCAGTGCAGTATGTATGCATCTGTATCTATGTGAATGCATGGGTTTATGTGAACAGTAGGTAGGTCGATTTAGGGTGTATGTAAAGATGTATGTATAAGAGAAGCATCAAATTGTTTCGTATTGAACTAAACGATAAAAATAGAAAAAGGGGGTGGGACTTAAAGTTTGTTATGAACTTCTTCCTACTCCTTTTTGAACATGGGAATTTCTCATTTGAATTACTTACAATTATTCATGACCTTATTAAGTTGTCATTTTAATTTTATATATGTATGCATGTCTGTGTATATATTTTTATTTTATTTTATTTATTTTTAAATTCTACATGTTCAAATAAACTAAACTGCAAAAAACCAAACATATCTGCAGTAGGTATGGGTCTCAAGGTGAGACAGAAAGCACTTCCAGGGTGCAAGCCAGAGAATGAGTCTGCAGCTATCATGAATACTACTCATTCCACTGTTTGCTTAGCTCCCAGGAAGACAGAGTGAGAAGAATAACGAGCTTGTGACAATAGAGACAATATGAAAGACAGGTAGGGATATCACCCTTTCCACCCAGTGGCTATGGTCCAGTCATTCCACTTGGTGATGAGTAATGTCAGATGTAGTGTTTTTGGGGGAAGAGAGATCATTAGCACCTTGACACTCTTGGCTGTGTTAAGATAGAGGGGGTGTGGGTACATGGCGTGCTTTGAAAATTACAGAGTACAGAGCCAAGCTTCAGTGAGAGAAAAAAACTGTTAACTTGGAAGTGCAGAGGAAGCAATGCTGACTGCTGTAAAAATATTTAATCAATGCTGTGTTGCCAGAGAGACTACCACCCTACTAGTATCCAATTACATATGAACAAGAACCCCCATCTCTCCATGTTCTACCCACTCACACCTTCATCAGCTGTAGTCCATAGTCTTGTTACACAGATGTTACATAACCTATTAGCATTCTTAGTTTTATTACAATATCTGGATATCAATGTCCAAATTAAAAAATGATAAAAATAAACAAAATAATCTAATTTGAACATAACCAAGTCAAAGACTACATTGTTAATACTTAATACAGCAGTGAACAGTGCCCGTGATGCAGTCGATGATGAAGATATCTGTGACATACAAACACAGAGATTTGCGGAATAATATAGCTAGTGCAGTGCTCATGATTTTTGGGCCTGTTATGCAGCTGCAGTTTTATCAGTTGCTTCTGTACCAACTTTTCTCAGATCACAATTGCAATTCTCAAAACATCTTGTTCAATCTCCAGTCATTTATTCATATTATAAAACCAATGACTCATTCTTATGAACAAATGCTTTTGTACATTCATGCAAATTTATGTAGCCTATAATAGTTTTCTGTTAGATTACATTAGAAATTGCAATATGTAAAGGTTGTTAATTTTCAGTTGAATGTTATTACCTATCATTCTCATCAAAACCTTACATCAGAACATACTTACGAGTACTCTGTATAGCCTATTGACAACATGGTTAAACACTTTGATTATTGTGTTTGTGAACAATGACACAAGGAATCATTTTGATGGCACCGACATGTTTACTGACAGATATATAGGCTAGAGATCTGAGGATTTTGAGTTGTGGGTTCTTTCAAGTAATCCATTGGATGGTGTTGTTTATATGAATTGTTTTGACACCAACAATGGACTGAGTAGGTTAAATTCAGAAAGTCTTTTTGTCACATGCCCGTTTGCGGCTTGCAAGATCCATGTCACAATTACTGGCTTACTGTAGTGCAGCTCTGCTCATTGCTGTTATAATCTATTTAAGGCATATTTACCGACCTGTGATATAAAGTAGAAGAGATTAAACTAAAGGCAACTTAATGTGTAAGCCAACATGGCTCTCGTCCTCTTCCAATAAGTATCCTTCTTCTGATGACCCAGTCAGTTTCCTTATTTTTGCATTAAGTAGGCCATCAGTCATGCGACACACATATAACCTTTTAGGCATTTTTCTTTTCTTTCAGAAACATGAGGCGCTCATCCAAAAAAACAAGTGGTTCAAAAGTGGCACCGCACATGTCCTTGGGTGTTGAGGAAGACACCTGCAAATTTAAAACTTTGCACAGTGCCCGGTTCACTAGATATTCATTCCACAGAAATACTACTATAAAACTTGCACGCACACACACAGACATTCCTTCCATCATAGTCTAAAAACTATACGATAGAAACTCTGGAAGGCCAATTTAACTGTCGTAGTGTCACTGGAGTATATAATAATTACCCTGTATTGTAGAGTAACTACCCCACCTTGTGGAAGTAAAGGATATTCCACATGACTGAATGCACCCAAAGTAACAATGGTTCAACTTCAGCGGATCTGATGAGTCAGACACACTGAAAGCGGATATAAAAGTATTCTGTTATCACCAACAAACAAGCAGGAAGTAAAACACAAATCAGAAACCGTTTCAACATGTATTAATGCTATAGATTCTCAAGTGTTGTTCTTAATGTGTGTTAACATGAGTGCATACATCTGTAGCCTGTGTATGATGAAACTCACTACTCAAGTATGTAATAGGCCACCCGCATCAGTAAATACCTAGCTTTTTGTTGGCGTAGTTGGTAGCGGTGGCGCTTGGGAAAGTCAGAGGTGGTGGGTTTGACTCCCCGTGGGAGCGGACGGATACCCGTATATCTCTGTCGGATCTTGCAAGACCACGTCTGTTACACATCAACTTAATGTGTTCATTTTGTTCAGAGAAAAGCACCCGAAATCAGGGAAAGAGCCGTTTAACCTATGTAAACAATCTATGCTCGAAGTCAAAAAAACATTGGAGACGTTTAAGGTGTTGTGTTCTTATATAGAAGGCTATTAGTTACAGGTTAAACAAAAAGCAATATATTTTTTTTTTAACTGAGCAAATAAGGAAGAACCCATCCACTTTCCTAAATTTGTGGCACTGGAAGGTTCGATTCCCGTTTGGGACACTGTTCGGTGCTAAAACAAGTTATCTCCTGGGCCTTTCTGTATTGCGTTTACATGTTCTCCCCATGCTTACAAAGGTTTCGCCCGCAGATAACCCCAATAAAAATATGTAGAAAAGATCTCTCTCCTTTCCTGCCCAAGGACATGAAGTGAAGGACTTGGCCACCTGGCACTGCTGATGTGGCAGCCCACTTTTCCTGGCTGCCCTGGGAGGAAGGAAAAACCAAAACTAAAAATGAAATGCATCTGAGCATGTTTAGCTGCAGTGTAACTGGTTAAGAGCATCCACTGCTCTCTGAGTGTGTTTTTTTGCACACTTGATGTGCAACAGAAGATGGGATGGGACTGGACCATTAACAGTGTATTCAATACCTACTCCTAAGGAGTGAGGTTACACATAAAATGTCTGGTTTTACAATTCCCTCTTGGTTTTGTAGCATTTATTACAAATAACCAATCTGGACCAATATGGGAAATATTGACATCGATCATTAATATTTAGAACAACCCTTGCTGCTAGCAATATTGCCAAAGACTGAAGCATCATAAAGAATATATATTACATTTTATCTGGCTAACTCCCGTTTTCTATACTCTTAAATCACAAATATAATTTACATTTACGTTCAAGATCCTCCTATGCTTTATGATAGTTAGGTGCTATAAGGTGAACCAGCATATTTAAGCAATAAGCCCCAAGAGGCCGTGGTTTACGCTGATTTTAGAACGGGTAAGGGGAGTTGTTAGGCACAACGCGAAGCAGTCGAAAACCCCCTTACCTGTTCTAAAATCAGCGTAAACCACAGACTCGCGGGGCTTATTGCTTTTCTAAAACTGTTACTACAAATATTTGATACGGTTTCATATCAAATATTTAGAAACAAAACAATTAGAAACAAAATAGTTTAATAATAAACCATCATTCTTCCGCTACTACAAAGTATAGTTCCTACATATTTCGTTGCCACGCAACAGCCAGATGGACATCTTTGCAGTCTTTTTCAATTTGAAATATTCGATGCGCAGTAATATGGAATGTTAAAGAATGTTATGAGGACAACCTGTGAGGTCATGCTGGATTTTACAACAGCATGGAACGCAATATAGCCAATCACAATCAAGGATGGGAACAACCAGTTTTAGAACATGTGTTTATGCATCATGTATGATTTTTTTTGTTACAGTACGTAGTCATCGTAGGGTCAGCAAGGATTGATTGGGCCTTTGTTTTGGCTATGACTTTTGTGAACAGTTGGGAGAGGGTCATTTAGAAAAGAAGGTCCAATCAATCCTTGCTGACCCGAGTCACCTCCTGTTCAGTGAGTTTAGCTTGCTTTCATCAGATTGCAGATTTAATCTGCCAAAATGCACCAATAGATTCAAGGATTAATTTGTCCCTGTTATAGTTTTTTTTTATTACAATATGTAATTCCACATTAGTAATTGTTTTTTTTGGTGTGAATTGTATGTGTACTGCTGGCTGTGCAACAAATTGCCCATTGGGCATAATAAAAAGCAACATTCACAAGTACTGATACAGTGTTTTTTATTAATCTTTTCTGTAATCTCTAGGTCTGTTAGATGATATTTGACAGTAAATGTAAAAACTGTAAAATAATTAATCATGTTCACGTGTACAGGTTACTCTGAGTCTCACTGGCTTTGGCGAGCTTGCGAAGGACATCTGTACTCGGACAAGAGTTCAACTGTAAAAACAAACAGGCAGTAGAAGGAAGGTTCGAAAGAAAATGCATGATAATATCATAATTTCTTGGCAGTTAACATTGCATATATCCTTTGGGTATCAGGAAGATTACCACTCACCATGACCAACTTGCTGAGACTTGACAGTGCAGGTTTGTATGTTTCCATTGTGACCGAGTCTGGGGAGATTACATCGCTGTAGCACTGGTACATGACAGTAGGGATCTGGTGGACCTGGCAGTGGTTGAGCACTGAAAATACAGCATATCTATTTCAGTCACAACTCAGCCAAAACTTTCTTGTTTAACATCCATGGGGTCCAATGAGTAGCTTCTTGTTCAAATTTACTTTAAAAAGAGTAACAAATACCAATTTCAGAAATTAATTCCAGCCATAAGCTTGTCCTTAATACAATTCATCTGGAAAGTATTCACATTGCATACATTTTTCCACAATTTGTGATGTTACAGCATTATTCCAAAATTGATTTAATTCATTTAGTCCTTTACATTTTACACACAATACCCCATAATTACAACATGGAAAACATTGTTTAATATTTTTAAAATAGATGTGCAAAAAATTAAGAACGAAAATATAACTTAAGTATTCACAGCTTTTGCTAATACTTTGTTGAAGCATCTTTGGCAGCCATTACAGCCTGAAGTCTTTCTGAGCATAATGCTACCAGCTTGGCACACCGATTTTTGGTCAGTTTCTCCCATTCGTCTTTGCAGGACCTATCAAGCTCCATCAGGTTGGATGGGGAGTGTCAGTGCACAGCCATTTTCAGATCTCTCCAGAGATGTTCAATTAGGTTCAAGGCTGGGCTCTGGCTGGACCACTCAGTCATTCACAGAGTTGTCCCGAAGCCACTCCTTTGTTATCTTGGCGGTGTGCTTAGGGTCGTTGTCCTGTTGGAAGATGAACCTTCGCACCAGTCTGAGGTCCAGAGTGCTCTGGAGCAGGTTTTTATCAAAGACGTCTCTGTACATTGCTGCATTCATCTTTCCCTTGATACTGACAAGTCCCCCAGTTCCTACCTCTTAAAAACATCCCCACAGCATGATACTGCCACCACCATGCTTCAACGTAGGGATGGTATTGGCCAGGTGAGGAGCAGTGCTTGGTTTTCTCCAGACATGACACTTAGCATTCAGGCCACAGAGTTCAATCTTTGTTCATCAGCCCAGAGCATTTTGTTTCTCCTTGTCCTTCAGGTGCCTTTTGGCAAACATGTGCTTTTTACTGAGGAGTGGCCCAGCACACTTGGCCATGACTACAACAGTGACCTTGGAGAACCAGAACTCTGTTTTAACTTGTCTAACACGCCCCCGAGTGTAGTGTACTGTGGGAAGGCAAATGGTGAAGAGCATTAAAAAAACGCTGTTGTGGACACGCAGCGTAAGGCCCTTCTCCCCAATCGCTCAGTTACTCACAACTCTAGGAAGAGTTCTTCAATTTACAGATGATGGAGGCTACTGTGCTCATTGGGACCTTCAATGCTGCAGAATTTGATCTTTGCCTCGATACATTCCTGTCTCTCGAGGTATTTAGACAATTCCTTGGACTTCATGGCTTGGTTTGTGCTCTGACATGCACTCTCAACTGTGGGACCTTATATAGACAGGTGTGTGCCTTTCCAAATCATGTCCAATCAACTGAATTTACCACTTTATGTCCATGTAATTCTTTTGTTTATTAGATTTTCAAAAATAAAATCTTTTTTTTTCACGTTATCATTATGGGGTTTTGTGTGTAGATTAAGGAAATTAATTTAATCCATTTTGGAATATGGCTGTAACTTAACATGTGGAAAACTGAAGCTGTAAATACGGAGGCACTGTATACATTTTCCTTTCATGCTTTCATGGGTGGGGGATTTATATTCATTTTTGCCCTTTCACTTAAGGCCTAAGCATGTTACCATCTGGCACATCTCAAGGGATGGTACTTCATAAACAACCCCTCCCTTTGCAAATAACCATTGGTATCAAAAACAGGAGTAATGTGTTTTGCCGTGCATGAGCATTAAACATAAGGTTTTGACAGAGGTTTTAGTTTTCAGTTACTCAGAGTGCCAATTATACAATGACAATCGGAGTACTCAAAAAAATACAAATAAAACAACAATCGGGGGGTCAACTTCTTTTCCAGGGCGTAAAGTAATATCTACAATTACAGGTAAGAACGATAAATAAATGTATCGCCCCCCCCGACCTGTTGTTTTTACCTTTTTTGCGTTAGGGGTCCAAGTCTTAATTAGGGGGGTCAAACCCCCCCAAGCCCCCCCGTAATTCACACCCTGCAGTTACTCTTTAACTTTCGAGTCATTTGTCAGATACAACACAGTGTTTATGACTCCAATTCCATGAAAATGTGTAGCAGTCATGTGGACATTAATATGACCATACCTGCCGCAGGGAGCCCAGTGACTATGTTGGGCTGCTCCAGTGCAGGGCAGAGGGCTTGGCTTTTGTAGGTGCTGGTCTTGAGAGAGCGAAGGAAGGGGACGGGGCTGCCATCCAGATAGTCTGGTGTTTTGTACTCGGCCACCGGGCTGTCAGACAACACCATCACGCTAAGGCCCTTCGGCTCCAGGCAGCTGAATACCTGAAGAGGAGAAGGAAGGAGAGTGGTGGTAAGTTCAAAGATTTGCTCAGAAATGGTTTGGTCTGAAAGTATGTGTATAGGTATAATACAACAACAATGATTCAAACTTTAGTCTACCTTTTCTGTCCACTGAAACAACTGGTCCTCTGCAATGTAGCACGTGCTTTGGCATATCAGAACCTATAGATTTGTGAGATAAAGCTTACTTTAATGTGTGGTCAGCACAATAGTCATTATTAACAGCAATGACAACTCCTTGATAACCCTGATAAGCAATGACAACTCCTTGATAACCCGTTGAAATAAAATAATGTATATATTTACACACACACACACACACACACATCATTCACACACACAATTTACAGTCAATATAGCCAATTAACAGTAAGGACATGTCCCAGGGCTTGAAATTAACGTTTTTACTTGGTGGCACTGGTGCTCCCAACTTTGAAAAGTTAGTTAATTGGAGGACCCACCAAATTTTAAGGAGCGCCACTACTAAAATCTTTATATTATAGATTTACTGGGCTTCAGGTGGAGGGGGTTATATTAAAATATAACTTGATATACTCTCTGGAAAGAACATTTCCTCTGTATGCCTGTGCCTCATCCATTAATTTTGCGTGAGAGATGGTTGAAATGTGTGAGTCTTGAGAGCTCTGGATTTATTTTGCGGGCTAGTTAGCTCCTAGTCACGTGACAACAGCGGGCAGTGACAAGGAGTGACTGAAGGCTAATATTAACCTATTTAAAATCTGCATTACAGTTTAGAACCTAAAGATTAAGTTTAATTAGTTATGGAACATGGGATGGAACGTTGGACCGGTCACTGTATCAGCTCACAGCAGGCACTGTGTATTAGGCTAATTGCTAGCATTTTGTAAGAAATTAAAATAAGTCGCTCCATAACGATTATTTGCACTTGCACAAATGCTCTCCAATGTATTTAAGTGACACAAATTTGCGAGCATATGGGACCAAAATTGTCACAATTTCAAGCCCTGTTCACACGTATTATACTGTGATAGGGAATGTGAGACAAAGTGGGAAGATGTGGAAACAGGGAGAATCATAGTGAAAACTATAAAACCCAGAAGCACAATCAATGGCTACTTACTGATGAGTTGTCCCTGTGTCTGTAGAACACACAAGCTGGTTCCCCTGGCAGAGGGGCACTGGAGTGTCTGCAGGAGCCCCTACTTCTCTCATTCCACAGGGACACATGACCTACTGCATCCCAGCTGGCTGAGTTTAAAACATATGCTGACAGAAGACCTGAAACCAGCGTGTAGAACACATTCAGTGTTTCCTCTATGTTGATTTTGCCGTTGCGGCCCGCTACAGCTAAATTTCTGCCGCCACACTATCAGAAATACGGTTGTACCAAATTTTAGGCCATCTATCAGCTGTGATTGTTAGAGTGCATGTCGGAGAATAGCACGAACACAAGCTTCACACAGCAGTTGAGATTGCGTGTGTTCGTCCTTGAGAACTGTAAGTCGCATAACTTATGTTGTCAGTTTATTTAAGTCTGTTATTGTATTAGTCTATAGTTCTTGCAAATTTAAATTAAGTTAACTTATGATTTTCGTTGTCTGTATTCTTCCCCTGCTAGCTAAATTGCACATCTGTTGATTCGATAGCAATTGCTGCCCTTGCTCAAGTTTGTATTTTAGGTGCATTATTATGCTGAAGCAGTTTTAATTAATAAATAGTGGGTTTATTGTTATTATTTGTAACAGAATGCTTAGCCTAGTTAGATCAAATGAAGCAGACAGTGTACATGCTTCCGAGTGGCCTACCTTAATCGATAGGCTAGGCTACTGACCATTTACAATAAGTTACGTCAATTATTAATTGGCAGCATTTATGCCATTCAGAACATACTTTGAGTGTAAGGTGTCTTTAAGTAGCCTAACTTTATTGCTTTAGGGGAAAAAGGATGAAAATATGTGCAATATTATATTTTTTATCAGCCTATTACATTAACCTGCTCCAAAATATGGGGTTACAACTTTGTTTTGGCGGGGAGTGGGGGTCGGACAGACCTGCCCCCACTGCTAAAAAAATACTAGAGGTAACACTGACATTTCATACACTATACGATATGTATACGTATGAATGGACAATGACATGGTCATTGATTCACTTCTACTAGTTACTTACAAACTGTCACTTTCAGCTACTGGTTGCACTATCAGTAATATTGCACTATTGTACTTCACTTAGTTTAGAATAGGTTTAGAGGGTTAGCAATAGGTTATTAGTACATTTCGGGTTTAGTATACTGTATTATTTATATGTATCTGTATACTTAGGAGGTTTACCTATTTAAGCTTAGTATAGATGTAATTCATGTTCTGTGTAATAGAAGACTTGAACTTGATATGTGGGTGTACAAGAGGGTGGGAGATAGTGCTAAATTATATGTCTGATGAACTTACCTGCAGCGTTATGACCCACTGCTAGGATGAAGTCTGAGCACTGTAGTGTTTGGCTTCCAGTATATTCTATCGCTTTTGTGACTTCTGGACCCCACTCAATGTTTACCTCCCTAATGAATTAAAACAGTGACCAGTCAACAGTAGTTTGTGATTAACTACTTAGTGAGTCATCCTACTCCTTAGAGAGAACAAATGAAAGTGAAAGCTTACCGCCGTGCAAGCCCGAGGAGCGGCTATGCAGCAAGACTAACGTTATTAAGACGTTACTAAGGCAGCTAACTATATTACATGACTCTAGTTGAATAATAAATTTAACATACTATCGTTCAGATACGTAGACTAACTTACAAATTGAGCAGGCGAAGTTAAACTGACTCACTAAAACTTAAAGACTTTTGACGCTGTTGTTGGCTAGCTAGCTCTATCAACTTCGTCAGAGAATAAACAGGTTCTGACTTCGTTATCTTGCAAGTTAGCTATAGTAGCTAGCTACTGCTCACCTCTTTTCTTCAATTTCCTTACGAATTTGCTCATCTTCTTCATTTGTATTATCTTGGTCCTCTTCATCGTCCTCCACAGCACGAGAGTAACGAGACAGTACTTCTCCGAAAAATGTTGCCATCATCATACCAGGTTTAAGAAGATGACAGAGCTGTTTCCGAAACGCTAGCTGATAGCAGAGCACGCCTCAACAAGGAATGAAGATCTTCTTCGAATATTGTTGGGGGATGGCATCCAACTCAAAACCAACTACTCCGCCACCTACCGTCCAGAAGTGTGTGGCGTTGCAACCAATTCGAGTAGGGGGTACCTGCAATAGTAGGTACCTGCAGAGCCGGAGACACCGGAGACCCCGGTGGGATCGGAGGGCCGGAGAGCTGCAGTTTCAGGACCACAGTTTCAGGGTCGCAGTTCTAGGACCCTGACAGCGCCACCTAACGATATTTGAATGGTTTGCCAAGCACTTAACGATATTTGAATGGTTTGCAAAGATATTTGAATGGTTTGCGATGGTTTGCGAGAGGCAAGAAATAACTATGTCACAAGATCGCAACAACTTCCTCAACATGAGTTGATCTTAGATTCATCCTGCAGATAATTAAATTCCTAACACACACACACAGGGTTCTGTCTTCTCTCCGGTCAAAATACTTATTCAATGTACATATTCTCTGATTCATTTCATTATTTTATACTATGCTCTATTGTACATGAATATCAAAAATGATCTGACAAAATAATGACAAAAGTATTTTATTTCATGTCATCATCACGTTTTCTTTGTGTGATGTGGTATGGATGGGGCTGCGGAGGATCCACCGCTTCCTTCTCTTCTGCTGCTGGTGGTGAACCTCTATGGTGGATGGACTGCATGAGGATGCTTCCTTTGGTGTGGATGGGCATGCTAGGATGAACTGTTTTGTATTGAACATGACTCAAAACATTGACCACGTCAGTGGATCAGATCATAGCTGTAAATACTACACATGCCTGTGAGTTTTAGAAAATGGAAGTTATATTCTATTCTATTTGCTACGGCTTTTGCAGTCACTCAATCTCAACCACAAATGTGTAATGTTAGAGAAGCAAGACACAAGGACGGCTCTCAGAGCACATTCAAGATATACATTTATAAATTAATTTTATTTTACAACCACCCATCGACCTCCATCACCCCTCCACATCGACCTCCATACAACTTCATTCTTCAATGAGAGACAGAAGCAAGAAAAACACATATTAAAAAAAACATTATGGATATTTAACTTGTCCTGACCCTTTAATTCTGTATTCAAACCCCAGATTGTGAAGTTGGTAACAGCACTACTTACTAGTTGAATGGTCTCCCTTCTGTGCGCAATTGTTTTGATATCCCCCGATCAAACTCTTCCACTTCACTGAAATAGTACAGACAATATTACTTCTAGGTAAGCATAAATATCAGTTACACTAACAAAGTAGTGTACATTAATCAGCATTAATTAAGTGGTTGATAATACAGGTATTAATAGTAGATGATAAAGTTGTATGGCATTGTGCAGAAAATGTACATTCTCTACTTACCTCTGATGATAAACTGGTCCAGATATGAATACCTTTTCTGCATCCTGCAGCGACAGATTCTTCTGAATACTCAGGCTGTATATGATGGCCTACAGAAATTATATGGTTAATTTTTAAACAATTGATATACACCGTTATGCCAATACAGAACCTCAAACCATTTAACATAGGTCCGTACATAGGTAGCAACATGATAGGCAGTTTGTTTATATAGGCGTTGAAAGTGCCGGAGCAGGAACATGTATACTTAACATGGCTAGGCCTACCTCTGGAAATAGAACACCAAGGATGAACTGCACTTCATCTGTGAACTTCAGTTTGGTTGGTGTTTGGTTCAGCACTGCTTTCAGATAGGTAATAAGGGTATCCTGTAGTTCCTCACTGTCGAGGTAGACAGGCACCTGGAAAGAGGTCATCAGAGGAAACCAAGACGAAGGCTTTCCATTGAGTACACCCTATGGGCAAATCAATGTACAGAAACATACATTTTGTGGGAATTGGAATGAGTGTGTTGTGTGGTACTTGGTAGTCATTGAACAACTGACATTAAATACATACATTAAAGAGAGGCAATAAATGAGCTGCATAGTGAAATTATACATCTGTTGATGTTCCTTCGATGAGAAAATTTGAACATTGTCAAAGTACCACCATGGCTGGGATGGAGGGAATTGACTGAGCTGGGATGGTGGTGGATATTGAATGGTGTTTCTCCTTGCACAAAGCCAAGTGTTTCATGAAGTATGGTATGCGTGAAAGTATTGACTGGCAGTGGATGCAGTGGTAATGTAATTGTGGTTGGCAATTCAACCCACATCTGTGAATGGTGTATCCTAAAACATAAGACAGAAATATTATCAGGCCTAAATATTACTTAAGTGTCTGAATCAAATATTTGGTGAGAGCAAACAAATCAGAGAGGGACTTCTATTGATTCACTGCTCTAAAGGAATTGTTGATAACATTCAGTTTGCTTTTAATGCATTGCATTGCAACTTCGCATAATAAAAAAAAAAAAATCGCTTTTAACTTAATGGAAAACTGACCGGTTGAAATGGATCTCTAAATGGGTGGTGACCTTGCTCAGTTTTCCTGGATGAAAAACAGTAGAGACACAGAAAGAGCAGGGGAATTCCTTGCAGCATGTGGTGCATCTTTTTAATTCAAAAAAAGAGAGTAAATTGGTCAAATTAAACATTGTTAGAATTTCAAAGACTTAAATTACGCCCAAGCCTATTACTGAAATGAAAATACTATTTTGATTGTATTTAAATGGCAAAGCTAAGAGTATTTAACAAGCATTTAAACGAATACAGTAGGCTGCAGATTTCATTTAACTAGCTGACAGATCAAATCCACTTGCATTTATAATTTTTCATCAAGTTTTGTGAATGTGCAGACTTTATCATATAAGACACCTAGTTACAGAAGTTGGGCTTGCCAAAATCGCATTTTGGTTTCAATATTACAAGACAAATAGTCTAAAAGTTCATATTGCATAAGTGAACAGATAGCTAATTGCACCAGAATGTTTTTGACGTTTAGCTAACTTAAATATGTTGAACAATACTTAATTCACATACTTCACACTCCTGTTTCATTAAACAAATAAACAAAGAGTAACAATTTACACTTCGTTTTGAGGCAAGCTATTAAATGCTAACAAATGATTGTGTGTAGCTAGCTACAGTAACTAGCTAGTGCCCAAACTACTGAATGCTAGCTAGCTAGCTCTAATCAAGTAGTTTGTTTGACGTTGAAAACCACTCCGGTGTCGTGAAATGATTTTGAAAGCAAAGTTGAAGTTAGCTAGCTAGCTAACGTTAACTTTAATGTCCAATTCAAGACACAATAATTATTTTATACATAACCATACGATTATCTTGATTATCTTGTTCCGGTCCATGTTTATCCAATTCGCTTTGTGGCGCTGTCAGATAAAACGAGGGTCCTAGAACTGCGACCCTGAAAATGCGGTCCTGAAACTGAAGCTCTCAGGCCCTCCGGGGTCTCCGGCTCTGCAGGTACCCCCTGCTCGATACCTGCCAGCCCCCACCCCTCGCCCCTCGGCTTGAAGCGACGGCCACGGTGGATGTAAGTGGTATTGCATTTACGGTTAGGTTCCCGACTCTTCCGGTCGCTTTTGTTCTATTAACTCCAGTCAACATTTACAAAACTATCTCCCCCAATAATTGTTGTTCGATTCTCGAACCTGGCTCATACTACTAGCTTTTTCATAGAATTTTTCCAGATTTGTTGTAGTTTGAAACCAATCCAAAATGGGTAAACTAGCACCCCATTTATTTGCTTATGTCAATAAAAGTTGCCTGCAAATGTGCTCGCGGATACTAACAGGGCACGAGCACAAAAGTTCACATTGGCCGATAGCCAATTTATATGGAGCTGAATGAGCCATAGACTTAGATTGAATGAGCACAGGGAGAAATGGTTTGAGTTGCCTGCCCTGTTGTAGCAAGTTTAGCAAATGGTTGTCACACATACATTAAATGTGGTAAATATAGTTTATTCCCGTTATTTTAAAACAGATAAACAGATTTTTCTGTCATCAACGTTTTTCTGTTCATGACATGATGGAAAATATTATATTTTGTTAAGCGTGAGTATAGATTGTTGACATGTCTATCTGGAGCAAAGACGAAGATTAATACTTTAACTGATAACCATAACGTTTTTATAGTTATGCTACATTAGGTTGGGTATCACCACAACAACACTCAGAAGCTTTTGTTTATGTATGTAGGCTACAAACACACACATTATTGTTTCTTTTTTGAAATGGTATCATTAAGCCAGACTGCTTTTGTGGGAGAATAAAGGTCCATTGTGAGTGACACTTTCATCCCCACCTATGTCTTGTATATAGTTATGTTAATATGCTCCTTTCAAATGCAAATGTTCAATAAAATATATTTTAGACACACTTCTCAAGCTTTTATTTATTACATTATTAACATGTCTTGTTAGATCACGTTATATCCATTAATAGACGTTTGGTTTTCTAGGTTGAACATATAAAACACAGGTCACATTTCGACACTGATGTGAAATTGAAGGCAGTGTGAATTTCGTGGCATTTCGTTTGAATATAAAGTTGACAGTAAGCTATGGAACGTCTGCATTATGGAAGATTTTGGTTACCAAAATAACTATTAAGCTTTCTTTGCCTGGCGAGAACAACGACGGAGCTGTTGGTGGAAAGATGGCCGCGTCCAGTCTTGCGCTCTCGCTTGCCTCGCTTGTCAGAAAAACCGACATCAACTACCCGAGCTCAGTTCACAATTCAAGGTTCCTATGTTTAAACCAAAAATTATGTTATTAAGTTTTTTGTCCGTGGGATGAAAGTCAATATCAGCAAAATAACTGTTAAAATAGCTAGTTTTGTTAAAGTGAAGTTGTGTGTTTTAACAGAACATTTTCGTGAACATTTTATTAATATTTGTAATTTTTTTAAAGTTATTTTAGTGTATTTTTTGAAACAACATTTGGCTGTAATTGTTATGCAATATTAGAAATTTACAGTTTGCCATTGCTGCATCTGCATTTCCTGTAATTCAGAAATACAGAAAACAACACGTATAATTTACAGAAAAAGTGCGCTAATATTTATTTTATTTTTTACAGTGTATGTAAGCTGCACTCAATAGTCTTGGGTATAGGTCTGTTTTGTCTTTGTCAGTTGCAGTGTTGTATTGTAACGAAGTAGAAATACTTTGTTACTGTACTTAAATTGTTTTTTTGCATATCTGTACTTTACTTTACTACTTATATTTCTGTTTACTTTTACTTTTTACATTTTGAAACAAATACAAATACAAATACAAATGAAACAAATAAACAGTAACAATTTACAGATCGTTTTTAAGGAAGCTATGTGTGTAGAGTTAGGTAGGTAGTGCTATAACTACTGAATGTTAGCTCATCAGGTAGTTTGTTTGACTTGAAAACCACTCCAGTGTCTTGAAATGATTTCGACAGCAAAGTTGAAGTTAGGCAGCTAACGTTGTCCAATTCAAGACACCAGAATTAAACGAAATCTGCAGCCTACTGTCTTAAAAATTAACCATATAATTTTTGTAGGCCATCATATAGGCTACGGCCTGAGTATGCTGAGGAATCTGTCCCTGCAGGATGCAGAAAAGGTCTTCATCTCTGGACCAGTTTATCATCGGATATACGTAGAGAATGTACATTTTCTGCACAATGCCACACAACTTTATAATCTACTATTAATACCTTTATTATCAACCACTTAAGTAATGCTAATTAATGTACACTACTTTGTTAGGGTAACTGATATTTATGCCTACCTAGAAGTAATATTGTGTGTGTGGAGGAGTTTGATAGGGGGATATCTAAACAATTGCGCACTGAGAGTCAACCTTGTGTCTTGCCTCTCTAACATTACACATTTGTGGTTGAGAATAGAACTTCACTTTTCCAACTTTTTGGTGTCAGACACATCCAAAATGTAGCATGCACACAGGCATGTGCTGTATTTACAGGAATATGAAAGATGATCTGAGCCACTGATGTGATTGTTTTGAGTCATGTCCAATACAAAACATCATCTAGCATGCCCATCCACACCAAAGGAAGCATCCTCATGCAGCCCATCCACCATAGAGGTTCACCACCAGCAGCAGAGAAGGAAGCGGTGGATCCTCACCATGCCACATTACTCAAAGAAAATAGTTTTTTTTGTTGTGATGATGACATTAAATTAAAGTATAACAGATTAGAGTTAAACTTGTATTTCCTCAGATGACTTTGATATTTATGTATAATATAGCATAAAATAAAATAATGAAACGAATCACAGAATACACTGCATAAGTATTTTGACAGAACCCTGAGTGTGTGTGGAATTTAATTATCTGCAGTAAGAATCAAGGATTTACTCATGTTTAGTAGTTGTATTCCCAACAGATGCGGTTACATTCTGTTAAAGGTACTAGAGATATTCCACAAACACGAGCCTAGCATGTGCCTTTACTTTTTCCAGATGGGAGTGCATGATGCAGGAAAGTAAGTGCAGCATCATCGAGACTTCTACACTTCTTGTAGGCAAACTGGAGTTGATCTGCCAGGTTCTGGATTGTCTCTTGTAGTTACAAAAGTATCAGACATTCAAAACTCTTCATCACCACTGATGTAAGAGCTTCATGTTGGAAGTAATTGGGAAGCCTGGGTCTGCTCTTCTTTGGAACAAGGCAGATGGCGGAGGTCTTCCAAAGAGCTGGAATTGTGTGTTCCAGCTCCTCCAAGGACCAGTTGAACAGTTCACAGAAGACAGGGCCAATTGTTTGTAGCAGGTCTCCAGGAGCTTGTTATTACTGCTGTTATCAGGACATAGTGCTTTGTTGACTTTGGCTATTTGGTGAAGTTAAGCCCTCTAGAACGAGTTCAGAGTATCTGCAAAGGTGCCACAATCCTTAAGGCTCATGTTGCAGGGTATACATTGGTTCTCTGTAGTCCCAGAACACTTTTAAGGCCACTCCAGACATCACACATCTGTCCACATTGATATATTTTCCACCTTTTCTTTAGCCAATTTTAGCTTCCTTAATTTGCTTAGTTCTTCTTCATTTTATCCAATTGATATATTTTCCACCTTTTCTTTATACTATTTTATCTTCCTTAATTTGCTTACTTAATTTGATCAAATTACATTGGATCTTGACATCTATGAAATATGCAATTTTTTTCAAATTGTATGTGATTTTAAATTCTTTAATTATCCAATATTTATTATTTGAACATGTTTTCAAATATTATACCTTTCTATATTATTAGAACATATTTTCAAATATTATACCATTCTATTTAATTGTGTCAAGTTGCGATCTAGTGACACTGGCTTTCAATTCACTAGGTGGCGCTGTCAGGGTCCTAGAACTGCGGTCCTGAAACTGCGGTCCTGAAACTGCGGCTCTCTGGGGCCTCTGGGTCTCCGGCTCTGCAGGTTCATACTATTGCTTTGCGCTGTAGCTTCGCTCGTAAATCAACCAACCAGCGCGCAGCTCATCTATATATTCATGAGCAGATTTGAATAGATGAGTTAACCAAGTTTGTTCACCAAAAGTACGATATGTGAGCTTAAACATATTTTTTCCAATAAACTGCACAATGTTGCCGTTTCATATAAGTCACCAACGAGACGATAACGAAACAAGCTATACATTGGAAATCAAAGTAAACTGATTATTTGCTTCTTTTTTTTTTGAATATGCGACAGCACATGTCGCATATTCAACAGCGTTGACCGTTATTTACATTATAAATTGCAGATGATCCAAATTTATCTGAATCTCTCGCTAACGGATTGCCGTCTTTCAGGCTCTCACGAGTGCTTATCCAATCACAGAATGTGTACATGTCAAGTTCAGCGTAAGGCCTTTGTGCTGGCCTTGATGTCGCAGAATCGAGATATGATTGGCTATTGCAATTGACTGTCTCCGTTCACTTACAGCGCATGGGAGCCTGCTCTGTTGTTTCTAAAGGCCTCAGGCAGAATTAATAGAACTTGACAACACAAGCTAGCTGAATTATTATTTGGATAAAAACTCTACCATAATATATAACACTGTCAGCAATTCAACCAAGTGTATATAATATGACATGAAGAGAACAGACCTCTGAGAATATTTTTTGTTATTTATGTCAGTGTATTTATTGAATGACATTAAGATGGGGGGGAAATTATGAAGAAAAAATGTATAATATCATAACATATTTTTGGGTATGTTTAGACCAGCAGAGAAGGCCTTGCAGGCCCTGACAGCCTGCCACTGCATAAATAATATTGTTCATGTCTTATACCTGTTTTCGGCTCGTATATCCATATCATTTCGGCTCGCAAGGGCTAGCTTAGTGCAGTTTAGTCAACTCAAGATGGCTGAGTCGAGAGTGAAGAGAGGAAGCTAAACTGGCGGGCAATTCCTTTTAGGAAATGTTGAACTACTTATCCAAACAACGTCAATCATGGCACTGCACTCTGTCGGATTATAAAGGGGACAACTGCAAAATATGAACGTTGCAGAGTGCCCGGTTCTTGAGATAATCGTGGAAGACTGAAGGATTCAAAATCTTTGTGTCTAATCCAATATGTAATGATGGTATTCAATGACACAAGTCTGTTTTCTAGAAAGAGTGGTCTGGAGTCGCAGAGGTCCGATATTATCAGCTTTAATGCAGCAGTTGGAAATCAACAAGTACAGAGCTCTGGGGCTGTCTAGGTTTCCCTACCCGCAACAGAGTTTGGGCTGGTTCACAAAGTCCAACTGGCTATCTGTCCCTGCCCCAGCATATATTATACAGTGCAATTGAAACAGAAATATCAAAAAAGGGCTCTCGTGTATCAGGGAGTTTGTTCTTCCTTACGCATCCTACCTGCTCGGGCTCTCTCTCAGCCCGGTTTCAAGGTTGCTTCTGAAATGGAGAGATAACAACACAAAATACGGCCTGTTTCCCACACCCTGTGTGAGACACAATGATTTAAGCCTGAGCAAACTTCTAAGTTCATAAGACATACATTTATTAATCACAATACATAACTTTAATACATGCATCCTTTATAAAGTCTTAAAAGCATTGGGCCTCATTCACCAATATCTTCCTAAGTTATTTCTTAAATTTGTTCTTAAGAAAGTTCTTAAGAAAAATCTACGTGTGATTCATGAAGCGTTCTTAAACAGCAGAAGTGTTCGCAGGTGTGTTGTTAGAATGAGGAATCCCAATATTTCGTAAGTTGAAAGCTCGTGCCCCGTTGCTCCTATTTAGCATAGGTAAACGCCCCGTTAATTCCCATAAAAAGGCATGATATGGCAGGGCCGTGTGCACACTCAGAGAAATGTCAAAACCACGTGGTAAAGACGGTGAAGGCCTCGACAAAAGACAGAAAAACGTAATAATAATTCTGAAATGGAGGTACAGCTGCAAGAAATTAGCGACAAACGACACATCATATTTACGTAATAGCGTCGGCTGTGGATACAAATCAGTAAATAAAATCGATGCATGGTATGCAATTACTCATGCAGTGAATGCTGTATCAGGAGAAGTGCGCAGAACTGATGAAGTAAAAAAATAAATGGTTTAACTTAAATCTGAATTCTTAAGCAAAAAAACAGACTGTTTTTTTGACTGTTACAAATATCCATGAGGACTGCTCTTGGTAGCCTGAAGCGTTACAACAGGTAGCCTACTCGTCGCTCTCTGTTCCCTCAGGGAACGATCTGCAACATTTTGCAGCAGCAATAAATACGCCATTGTGTGGTGTAGTCATAATGTACGGAATAAGCCTACTTTGGGTCTATAAATACAGTGATAAGTCACTTATCATTTGATGGCAAAGTTCCCTGTTAACATGATTGATTTGAATTGAAGGCAAAGCAAGGCTAGTTTACAGTTTTTTGAATGACCCATCTCAGAGTAGCTTTATAGAATGTACAGTTATTGTATTGAGAAAAAAAGACATAACATAATTGCTGCAGTAAAGGCTTCATTTGCAACAGGACAAGAAATATGCAATATAGCTTCCATTTACAGTATTACCCAAGCTCTGGCCCTTCTCTGAGCACCACCACACATTCTAACTCCTCTCCCTCTCCCTTGGCCTGGTACTTGTCTTCCTCTCCCTTGTGCAAGCATTACAGTATTCTCACTTTTGTTTGTTCTCTATATTGTTCTTTTCCCACACCAGATCAGCCCAAAGAGGTTCTCTTTACTGTCTATACCATATGGTCATGCAATTGAAAGAACCTCAACACCTGAGTGTTTCTTAGTTGGGAATCAGCTGTGATGTACAGTATTTGCACAACTTAAGCTGTTTCTCAGTAGCAATAGAATACAATATAGGGGATGTATTTCTGTTTCAATTCACAATAGAAACAGCTGTTCACTTTGACTTTAGCCAATAATTTAGATTTTGAACAAGATGTTATCTGTTTTGCTGACAGTGTGAAAGCATTGGTAAATTGGGCAGTAAAAATTGATTGTTTTGGTCTTGGTTGAGCTTGTGTGTAAAAGAAATTCAAGCATTTAAAATTTGTGTTTACTCTATGCATTTTGTGTCAAAGCAACAAGAAATGTGTTCATTGTACAGCCTACACAGACGGATGTTGTGCTCACTGTGTTAAGAGTTTAGGAAACGTATTAAAGGTATTGAAAAAACTTTCATAGCGATTGTAAAATACTGTATTTATATAGCACAATTCATACACAATGGAAATTCCAAGTGGATTACAAATGAGCAGAAGTGTAAGTGTAGTGTGTATTTATTAAAACAAACAAAAAAAAGTGTAAAAGTATGAAGATTATTAGTTGGAAAATTATACAGGAGAGAAATATTCAATTTTAAATTAGAACGGACGAAAAAGGTATAACTATTTATTTTGGTATTTATTTTGGTGTGCGTAAATTCTGTTTTTACCTAAGAACAAATCCAAAATAAGAAAACATTGGTGAATGCCAGAATCTTCGTGAAAACTGCGTAAGTGGGTTTTGAGAACAAATTTGTTCGTAAGAACATTTGGTGAATGAGGCCCATTGTTCCCGTTGCTATTTATAGTGCACAGTGCCCGTGATGCATTTGGTGATTAAGTTGCCACTAATATTAATAACTGGAATTATAGACAGTGCCATGCTGGTGATACAGCTAAGGATTATAGTTCTAGAATTCTACCGTAATGTATTATAAATTCTTTAAGACTAAACACATTGTTATACGTACACAGACACACATACAGTCACACATAGACTGAAGTAAGTTATCTGGTTTACGTTATCTCTTATGCCTAATGAAACTCCTATCTTCAAACAGAAACATGCAGACAGTTTAATTTGATATATCCAAATAAAGTGCATTTTTCTAAAACATTTGCAAGACAACAGTGAACAAGAATTAACTTATCAAACACGCTTTTTACAAAACAGTACAAAAATAGGATAACATAAAAACATTCATATCAAATTAAACTTGAGGAATGATTTAGAATTGCTCCATACATTGGCCTAGGCTATACCACATCTCATCCGGTCTCACTGACAGTGAATAAATATAGTATGTGGATAAATATTCAGCTACAATTCTGTCTCCTTGGCATTGGTTTCAGGAGTCTCTTCTGTTTTGCTGTCTCTTGTTGCTGTTGTAGTTACAGGTGAGGCTGCAGCCACATCAATGGGTTCGACTGAATATTTTGTGAACCCAATGTTAAAAAGTCCTACAAAATAAACACCATACTGTTGATTACATAATGTGCCATGTTTGTATTTTTTCTTCTGTATAGTGCTTGGTTTACGTAATTGTTACCTCTATGTCTTCGGTGTTGGGTATGCTTTTCTTCATGGCTTGATTTTGATTTGGTGCTATTTACTGATTGATCTGAGTCTTCATTTTCTGTAATAATGAAAAAACTGCTTCTTAGAATATATTCTGGTTGAAGAGTGAAATAATCCTAGACATGCTCATTGTTATAAATCTTAGGACTCAATACAGTGAAATGAAAAATGTAGATATTTGAGAACTTATTAGTTGTAACTTATCATTATCGTGTGATATGTATTTACCTTTCTTCCAGATAATGTGCGCTCTTCTAAGTCTGATACCAAAGAAAGTAACGACCACCAACAAACCGAAGATTAGACATGTCACAAGCAAGACAAGCAATGGCGTACTCCCTTCTTTTCCTGTCTGCCGATTCACGCCATCAAAGCCTCCAATGGAGAACAGAATTGCATTTAAACTTCTTGTTCTGTACATTTATCAGCATTAGCATTCAATTTTGTCAAATACTTCACACATAGTCACATATAAGTTAAACAGGTCATGTTTTAATTTACAAAAACTGTAGTCTTCATCAGTCTCCTCCCTAAAGTCATCACGTATCTGATGACAATATAACAAACAGTGAACACAGAAATCCAGTCATAGAATAATTAATTAATTTATGATACTCTTAGATGGTAGGAGTCAATCTACATGCCTGGAAGACAGGTATGCTGCAGTATTAGAAACCAGACTACCCTTTCCAAACACACAGACAGAGAGGGAGGATTTATTTGGATGAGAATTTTGCTAGCCTTACTTTCAATGGAGGTGTTCCCTCCTGTCCTATTAGGAAATGTGTTTTGCATTGTCTCTGACGCTGGAAGGAAACTTGTGAGGTATTTTTGCAGATGTTGCAACTGACGTAAAGTGTTCTACAACCACAACAGCAACTATTAAGTGGTTCAGTCATTGCATGGTGTCAGTTCAAGCTCTAGTGGTTATTTCAGTACAATCTTATCTTACCTAGTTGTAATGTTTTTGAGTTGCCACTAGATGGAGAAGCTGAGCAGTGTATTTGCAGGCTTAACAATAACCAATGTGGCTGTTATTAAGCCTGTGGGTTGTAATATGGATGTAATGTGGATGTCAGATATAATGAGATATAATAAGGAAGTTGGCTATTTTGACCAAAGTAACCAGTTTTACCTTTCATAGTTGTAGAGTAGCTGCTGGTATCATTTTGCGATTTAAACGCTGTTGATTCATACTGTGTGGTATCTGGATGGCCTAAAGACAACAATGAACGGTGAAATCGACTTTCTCTGTAAGCAGTTATTACAGTGCATTGATAATACTTTGATATTGAGGTAGTTTGACACATATTTAAGACATCTGATCATGTCTGGCTAACAACTCTGTGCTAATTTGACCCACTTCCGTTTGAGGACACAGATCTGTGATGTGAGAAAAGAGTGCTGTGGTTAAGCACCTGAGCAGCTGACAGAAGGTTCTGTCTACTGTACTCACAATGGCAGCCTGCTCTCAAACAGTCAGATGCTATCAAGACATTATAACTTATTTTCCCACAGCAATAACAGCTCTTTGCGAATCTGGTTTTGCTCCATAGAATCCATGCAGTGTTTTCTATCACCCAGTCCTCAACTTACTATGTGTGGAAATATATGATCCTGTAGATGCTGTGGGAGGTCCCTCTGGTGTAGGCCATTCAGTAACTTTTGGTATTTTTGTTGAATATGTTGATTTGTCTGATGGTGTCTCTGTTGATCCTTCTGTTACAGGCCAGTAGATAGTTGTTTTCTCAGTTAATTTGTCTACTGGTGTGTTTGTCACCCCTTCTGTACTAGGTCTCATGGTGTGTGGGACTTCATTGGCTGTAAAAAAAAGAGAGGCATTTTTTAAAATCTATTATCTATCGAGCATGGTTCAAATATTTTGGCCCAATAATTATGCACTACATTAATGCAACTTTACATGTCAAATTATAAATTGTATTTGTATTTACAGTCATCAAATCACTATTTAATTTTCTAAAAGAATATTTGAAAATGATGTCACAAAGAACAAACATGGGGCCTCATTCTCGAACGCAGTTAAGAAGAATTTAAGAAGGAATTTCTTCTGAATTGGATTTAGGAAAATATTTGGCATTCATTAAAGTTTTCTCATCTGGGATTTGTTCTGAACTTCAGAAGACTTTCCGAACTCAAAATAGCAGTCGTAAATTGGCCAAAGTTGTCTCAAATGCGATTCCTTAAAAAATCACAAGGACCAAAGGAAACGCATTTAAGAAAACTCTCGTGTTTGAAGTGTTACTGAAGTTATGAGAAATTGTTGGTGATTGCGTTCAACTATACGGACTATGGCAAGCCGTTTTGTCATTTAACCAATGAATTCTTGATATCCGGAATTGCATTTTGGATATCAAGAATTTGAATTTTGGATATCAGAATTCAATTCTGGATATCAACAATTCGAATTCTTGATATCAACAGTGCTTGAAGTGGAGAAAAAAAGGTGCCGGTACTCTCTTGCATTGGCAAATCATAATAAAATTTGAGATTTCTACAGTGAAAAACTAAACTAAAACTTGGATTGCAGGTACAACAACAATTTATTGTTAGCCTATTTATTAACAACATAAATGCATAGCCTCGGGAACATATTTCATCAGGGGCGTGGCTTAATGTTGCGGGGCGGCAGGGATGGACAGGGAGTAATAGGCCCTGGACTTTTATCCAGACCAGCCCATTAGAACCCGCCCACGTATAGCTACGCCACCACAGCTGCCTGCTAATGCAAACATAGTCTCTGTGTTTAATGTGATGCTAGTTCGGGAGGTCGATACTTTAAGGCCAACGTTTTTGGCCTTTATTTGAGCGCAAAATAGTTTTGAGCCTTGTGCAAAATAAAAATGGCTGTTTTTAATTGGTAAAACCTTTTTTGCCCTTTATTTTTCAGCCCCACCCTTACGTTTCTTATCCTCATTTTCCATCGTTATTCTTCTCCCGGTGTTCCCGATGGCCAGTCTGCTACTGCGGGGCTATTCCGCGGTGGTGGATTTTAAAGTCATGTCATTTTATATTCTCGTGCTGTCAGGGGGTGCTGCAGCACCCTCAGCACCCTTAGTTCCCGCAGCCATACATAAATGTATGTATTTATTTAAACAAGTTTAAAGCTCATGATTCGTAGCATACCCGATGTTTGGACTTGGACCTCTGTTGACGTGTCTGGCTCTGGTAAACGTGTTCTTTTAGTGCCTTTACTGAAGCCATGCTTACATAATTACTTACAAACGAAAGTCGTTTAGTTTCTAGTTTTGAAAGCAGCAATGAAAAGTCTGTTTTACTCAGGCATCAGTTGACGCTGTCTAGATAACTTTTTCGAATCTAGCGTACCGGCGTGCAAGAAAAGGTGCCGGTACGCAAGAAAAAATGCCGGTACGCTTAAGAGTAAAATGTAGAGGTGCCGGTACTGTGTACCGGTGAGTACCGGCCCACTTTGAGGACTGGATATCAACAATTCATTGGTTAAATGATAAAACGGCTTGTCATACTTAGTAAAAAAGCTTAGAATTGTATTTTTTATATCAAGAATTTGAATTTTGGATATCTACAATTCATTGGTTAAATGATAAAACGGCTTGCCAACAGATATCCTCGGATTAAAATAATTATAATAATTAACCTTGCTTAGTGTGCACACTGTTAGATCAAGTGGAGAACAACTGCACTGCTCATCTTACTGGTATGATGTTGCACCGATGCACCTGTGCACCGGTTGCTTTTCGCTTGTTGGACATAACTTGCGTTCCTGTTGCTTTCCTAATTGTGTCGATTCTGACTGCACACATCACTGCTGTTGCGTGCCCTTATAAGGAGCTTTCGGGGCGTGTATGTATGCAAATTCAGGAGCACAAGAACGCGCTTTCAACTTAAGAAAACTCTTCCCGGGGAGCACAGCTCAGAAAACTTCTGCTGCGTAGGAACACATTTTCAAGCGTTCATGAATTTGGCGGATGTCTTTTATTTACGTTGTTTTTCCGAAGCCTGTAAGAAACATTTCAGAAAAAACTTAAGAAAATGTTCGAGAATGAGGCCCAATATTGACTTATTTGCCTCTTTCAGATTACTTTGGGAAGTCTGTTTTTTTCTCAGCATAAAAGAGGAAGTGATGTTTTTGTAGTCAAGAAACCGCGATACTTTACAAGTAATTTTAAGGAACAATTGAGACCAGTGGGAAAATAACCTAGGGTTTATATGGACTTCCCCTAGTCACTGACACCATCTGATGACCACTCTTTCTGAAAATACAGCCTGACTCATTTCATTATTTATTTGGTGGATATACCTCCTTTTACTGAGAATGTACTTTATGTATGAGGAGTGACAATTCATATTTTGTGAATTGTAATGTAGGAATTATAACAATGCAACTTTGCATCAAAGAATCAACAAGGCTATATTGTACTCACTGTCCAACTTGATCTCAACCGAGTCTATCAGATTTGGGCCACGCAACGCTGGGTGACGGACAAGGCATTTCACTGTGACGCTCTTCGTCCCAGACTTAATGTGAAGACTGCCTTCTGAGGAGTGTTTATGTGTTTTGTGGTCGAACACAGAATTAGACTGAGCTGAAAAACAAAACAGGTATCAAGTGACTGAAAAGGAGCAAATTAAAACAACACTTATTATAATTCCTGTAATTATCTCCACTGACCTTTTCTAAGAAAACATGAGATATTAGTTCTCTTTTGAGACTATAAAAGCATGAGAGTCTTTTGGGAAGTTGAGCAAAAGCCACAGGCCTCTCAATTGTCTTTAGCTCAGTGTTTGGCTTTTTACATTTACATTCCATTGTCAATTAGTAAGCCTATCATGGACATCTAAATATTTCTCAACTCATAAACACTTGATGATGGAGTGTTAAAGTATGATTAAAAAGATATGTTTGAAGCTTCATATAGCTATTTTTTTGTCCAATAAAGCTTCAGATCCTAAATTCTGAAACCACAATGATTTAAGGTGTCATTTAACTCACCTCGGATTTCTAATCCATTTCCAAACTGCCATGATAGTTTGGGTGGATGGGCGTTTCCCTCTGCAGAACATTTAATGGTAGTTTCTTTTCTATTTTTTGTTACTTCTAGTTTTGGAGTCCCTGGAAAAAAATGACAAATATGACAATCTCATTAGAAAACTAAGCATGACACTGTATTGCCATAAATGAATTGTTTAGGAGTCTTAGAAATGTCTCAAACCTGGATCAGTTGGGGAGCAAGCACAATACCAGCAAGTAATTTACCGAAAAATTATCAAATTTAGTATGCCATGACTTGGAAAAAATATTATCTTATATTACAAATGTAATTGCATGGCAAAATAACTAAGCTAACTAACTAAACTAACTAACCCACAAGACTAGAATCATAAAGCCATAATAGAACAATTTTGTGCACAACGTTTGCACTTACCTAAAACTGTTACTTTCACCCTCTTAGTTGCAACATTCTCGTGCTTGTGATGATAATGTAAACATGTGTAAACACCTCCATCTTTGAAGTTGACATCAGACACGGCTACTTTAAATTCTTTTTTAGAAAAGTTGACTATGCTGTATCGACTGTCTTTTAAGGCTGGAAATGAAGATGAAGGAGAGTAGATAGAGTAAACACACACAAATACACACACAAATACAAAGGAGTAAACAATTTAAGTTTGCTAGAATAATCATATACAATCATGTTCCTAAAAGTAACTACATTCAAATGTCATGGACATCCCAGTGAAACACTGATTAAAACATTGATAATGTAACATCTTGGTATTGTACAGTATGGTACTGTATGTAAATATACACTGCACAAATACTGCCATAAACATAATTAAACCTTTATTGACCTTTATTGTCATTGAAGAACATCACAAATCCACTGGGATTTTTCCACTCCACGTTGCTTGTATCTCCAGCATTTATTGCACATGTCAAGGTCAGTGTTTCTCCCACCATCACAGTCTTCCTCTGCCACACACTCGTTGACTCTACAATGTCAAACAACAATGATTCTTGACAAGAGATTCATCATCAAAGTATATTAAATAATGACTGTTTTATGAATACAAATTGTACGTCTAGATTGTATAATTCATGACAGAAAATACTTTTGAACGATTAGAGTATTAGTTCCAAATGTTTTGTGTACCATAAAATTTTGTGCTAAACAAGAATGACAGATAGATGAACTTAAGAGGCTAGAATGGTCACTGATTGTAATAAGTGAAACCTAATATATTCCCCACGTTTGCAACCTGCCCCTTTTCTCACACGCACTGCAGTCTTCCTACTCCTTTTTTGCTCATGATTTAGGGGCTAGAGGAAACTTAAGGTGGGCAGTTACCATTTTGGGGTCTGAGGTGAGAATAAGAGGGTGGCTGTGGTACAAAGAGAAGAGGGGGATGTTATGTATTTGCCTTTGAGCTTTGTAGATTGCTTTCACCTCCTAAGCATTTCACACACTCTACAGTACTGCACAGAGAAGCTGACAGGAAATAAAATGATGTGGTCAGTGCTTGATCACATGATAGTAGCGAAAGAGAAAACAAGCGAGAGGCTTTACGAACTGAGTTCTACTTGCTTTTTGTGTGGGTTAGTTCGAGAAGAAGAGTTCAAGCAATGCAATGACTGGAGAGACAATGTCTGGAAAGTTGGGGGGCTAAAATGACACCATTAGTGGTGGGCTTGAAAGACCAACATATTCTGTGGAATACTTTCTTCCGTTATGCTGCATTTAGAATTGACAAACTAAAACAAAAACAGGGTTGAAGTGGCTAATTTGAATTTAAAAGTGTTGACCTACAAATGATATAAATTCCTTCCTTACATAAATACATTTTAAATAAAGCCTTAAAGATCTCCACACACTTTGCATAACTTTCCCATCAACATCAAATCCCATTTACATTTTTTTTTGTTTTTTTTTCAAATCAAGAACATTGTTCATTATCAGAAATCTTTTTAAACAATTGGCTGTTTTTGACACACACTACATTCTTTTATGTCAATAGCACATGTCAGAATTCTGCCAGAATGACTGTCCACTGCTTCTGCCATCTCTATGGATTTGAAAAAAAAGCCACCAAACAATAAATAAGATACTCTAAAGGATACATTTAATGACACGGCGTACTGAAATACATTGTCGCTGTGATATATGTTAATATTTTTCCATAGTGTGGAATATCATCAACCATCTTCAAGTCATTTCTTAAATCAGACAATGTTTGTTGATTGTACAGTATGTGCCCTGTAACTCTCATCCTTTAAATTAAAGAAAATAAGTGCTGTACTCACCATGTACAAACAAGACAAGAAAGCAAAACTGCAGCTTTAGTGACATATCGACTCTTGTTAATTGAATAGAATGTATGAACAGCATTTCCTCTCAGTCTTTCTTTATGTACTGCAGCAAGGGACCTTCCATGACATCACTACAAAACTTGTGTAATTTCCATGTCACAGTTTGTTTCAAGGGTAGTCTGTTGATCTCAGACACACAAAAATTATTTGTATGGAAACTGATACAAGACAAAATCTAAGTAATTACTTTTTAAAGAGAGGTTTGGTGTCTGAACTTTTCATAATAATTATAGTTCAACCACCACAAGACAACCTGGCATTTCAGTATTTTTTTTAAGATATATTTGATGGCATTTCTGCTTTATTTTTGATAGTGACCGTATGTAAAGACAGGAAAGAGAGAGAGGGAATGAAGTGCACTAAATGGCCCGGGCTCGAATTGAACCTGGGCCTCTGCAGTGAGGACTGCGTTCTACCAGGTGAGCCATCGAGAGGCCAATTTTAGTCACAAAGAAATGTCCATGGTCTCCAAACTTAAACGTAAATTCTGCACTCTACAAACATACACATCTAGTGGTCTTCTTCATGATGCCATCTAGTGGAATAGCTTAGGGACTGTACATTATCTTTCAACAACCTTTATCACTTAGAAGGATAGTTTAGTAACAATTCATCTTAATCTATTTGACAAATAATATTTAGGCCAATTGCATAGATGTATGACTTGAATGTTCACCCTAATCCTGCCTGTTTAATGGGTGTTTTCGCAGGAAACTCTTATCACATTTAAACATCATGACCCAGTTTCCCTGACATGGATTACACCAAGACTAAAAAGGTTTTCAATGGAGATCTTTACTGAATCTTTCTGTTACTTTAGGGCTAGGCTCAATCCATGCCTGGAAAACTGGGCCAATATTTTAGGGAGCCTCAATATCAATCAGTGGCCTAGTTTACAGGTGTTTAAATGCAAATTGCCAACAAAGTAAAGTAATCAAGTAAGCTCTATATAGTGTAGCCTATATATACTAGAACCACGAAGCATCTGAAACTACTGAGGGAAATCCTTGAATTTTCCCCATGTATTTTTTTCTCACATCTCAGCCTTCCAAGGATTTTATGAGCACGAATTTGAAGATATCAACCAATCAGCGTTCATTGCCTTTCCTGACGTGAAGAAACCAAACAGATCTGGTGTCTGCTGTCAATGAGTTTGAAATGGCAAATGCCTGCACTGAGTGACGTACGATCTGGTTGTAGATCGGTTTCACAGAGCCTATCGAATGTGCACGAACTGTACAATTACACCCTCGTTCCCGTTATAATTCCACCGGCAGATTTAACAGCTGATAGGTTTAAAAGAATTCCGGAAGGCACAGTACGAGATATCTTTCACCAGCAAATCTCGTTCTGAGCAGCGGCTGGCAGTGATACGGACAGATCGACAGGCCTATGTTAAATAGACCATTCCAACCTCGATCCTGAAACACATCTTGGTAATTAAAAGTAATCTTCTAATATGTAGTGTGATGTATATTTTAGAAATAAATTGTTTCGGTTATATAGCCTACCCTTTATGACATTTAATATTAGCCTATATTTATATTGCTGTGAATGTTTAAAAGACCCCTTTTATCTCTCTCCATATAGTGCCACTTAGATGTCGGCAACGTTTTGGCATAGGCTACATGAGAGACGCCAAAACGTGGAATGAGGAATGTTATGGCAGTAACTTTGTACCAGATGTAAACTGCAGAAGGCATGCCCTTTAAAAATCTGTTTGTGGTGGGGGTGCATGCAATGTCTACCACCAGATGGCCAGGGATCATCCCAGATAAATCGGACAAGCTTTTATTTCCCAAAGCTTAGATTTTTATATTGCACCCATGACACTACCCGTTGGTTAAACGTTTGTTCATGGAAAGAGTAGCATCTGAAATGTTTAGTTATGCGTTTGATTGTTTAGTATTTTAAATTCAAGTTGTGACCATATCAGTAAACAAATGTTATCATATGTTCACACTTATGCAGGTATTTAGTTTCGGCCCATTATTTGTATTAAGGATCATAATATAATAACAACCTTGTCTCCACAATGACCGTAGGTGAAAGTAAACTACTACAACCCCTGTTGACAGCAGTGTTCCCTAAAGCAGCAAGGTAGTGCAGTGGGCATTTTTTCCACTGCAGCTTAAGATGGCTGCCTAGCCTCACTCAGCAGAATGGACATCCCGTAATATGACTTTGAATGACAATGGAAAAGATACAAATCTGATTAAAGATTCAAATAATATCTGATAATCAAATGGGAAATATTACAATTAATTAATAGTCTAGTCCAATATGTTTGATCTTGATGTAAAAAAGCATTGTCACAATTTAATTGTGTTGTTTAATCAGTGAAAATAATTTGATAGTTTATGCTTTTGGATGGTTATCTTCTTCTCCGTGAATATTGGTGATTTTATATGTTTTACGTCATGTATAACATAATATTGTTAGACCATATTATTTCTAATTAAATTATTTTCAACCAATTGAGTTGGCACAGTTGAAATGTACATTAGACTGCATTCCAGCCTACATTAAGGACAAATCCTGCCCTTTAAATTATGCCACTTGTTGAATCCTGATCATGACTACTACCTTATAAGAAAAATGCCAAAATTCCAAACAAACTGCCTAACAAAATGCTAATGTTTTTGTCTCACAGCCACCATGTCTAAGGGCACAGCAGTTGGCATCGACCTGGGTACAACCTACTCTTGTGTAGGAGTGTTCCAGCATGGCAAAGTTGAAATCATTGCCAATGACCAGGGCAACAGGACCACTCCAAGCTATGTTGCTTTCACTGATTCTGAAAGGCTCATTGGAGATGCTGCAAAGAATCAGGTGGCAATGAACCCAACCAACACTGTATTTGGTAAGTGGATGTTGGTAAGAAGATTGGCATGTACATAATGTCAGCCTTTGATATGTGAGACAGGATTCAGGTTTCAAGGACACATTTTCATGAGGTCTGTTCTTTGTGGACAGCCAACACCAAAACTAGGATTGTTTACTTATTTTTCTGTTACAGATGCTAAGCGTTTGATTGGAAGACGATTTGAGGACACTGTGGTCCAATCAGACATGAAACACTGGCCTTTCAATGTAATTAGCGACAGTGGGCGACCCAAAGTAGAGGTGGAATATAAGGGCGAAACCAAAAGCTTCTACCCAGAAGAGATTTCTTCCATGGTTCTGGTCAAAATGAAAGAGATTGCTGAGGCATACCTTGGCAAGGTGATGCTTTTTGGGGGGTTTATACATGTCTGATTGGAACTCATATTTAGTTAAGCAGCTAACAATAATTTCCTTCTCCATGCAGTCTGTGTCAAATGCTGTTGTAACAGTACCTGCATATTTCAACGACTCACAACGACAAGCAACCAAGGATGCCGGAACAATCTCCGGTCTCAATGTCTTGCGAATCATCAATGAGCCAACTGCTGCAGCTATTGCTTATGGATTGGACAAGAAGGTGAAACTACACATGAATCATAAAAACAGTACTTTGACCAAAATCACCAAAATGAGGGATTGTTTTGTTTATGATCAATACTTAATACATAATATAAATTATGTTATCCACTGTCATTCTTAGTGGTTAACAGAAATTATATTACAGTATTTTTTCTGCGTCCCATAACTTGGGTGAAAAGTAAATTTTACCCTCTTGACAGGTTGGAGCTGAAAGGAATGTCCTCATCTTCGACCTTGGCGGTGGTACTTTTGATGTCTCTATCCTGACCATTGAGGATGGCATCTTTGAAGTCAAGTCCACTGCTGGAGACACCCATCTGGGTGGAGAAGATTTTGATAACCGCATGGTCAACCACTTCATCGCAGAGTTCAAGCGCAAGTACAAAAAGGACATCAGCGACAACAAGAGGGCTGTCCGCCGTCTGCGCACCGCCTGTGAGAGGGCAAAGCGCACCCTGTCTTCCAGCACTCAAGCCAGCATTGAGATCGACTCCCTGTATGAGGGCGTCGACTTCTACACATCCATCACTAGGGCCCGCTTTGAGGAACTCAATGCCGACCTCTTCCGTGGAACCCTGGATCCAGTTGAGAAGTCACTCCGAGATGCCAAAATGGACAAAGCTCAAGTCCATGACATTGTACTCGTCGGTGGCTCTACTCGTATACCTAAGATTCAGAAGCTGCTCCAAGACTTCTTCAACGGCAAAGAGCTCAACAAGAGCATCAACCCTGATGAGGCTGTGGCTTATGGAGCAGGTGAGACACTGACAGCTTTAGCTCCTCCCAGTTTGCTATTCCTACCATTTGTAGTTTCCACCAGAGGTTGAAAGACCAAATATGGCTCAACACCTTCCTTGGATGTATGAGTGACAATAACCAAGTTATAACGTTAATCCTGTACCTGGTGAGGATTTTGACTTAATTGTAATTGTTTTCAGCTGTCCAGGCTGCCATCCTGTCTGGTGACAAGTCTGAGAATGTCCAGGACTTGCTTTTGCTGGACGTCACCCCCCTGTCCCTGGGTATCGAGACCGCTGGAGGGGTCATGACCGTCCTGATCAAGCGTAACACCACCATTCCAACCAAACAGACCCAGACCTTCACTACCTACTCTGACAACCAGCCTGGTGTGCTTATTCAGGTAAAAGGACTGGATAGAATCTGGAATCAGCCCCCAGTCCCCCTCCCCTAGCCATTTGCTGTTATAAAGTTTATTCCTACTAGTCAGAGTTTCCAGCAGAGGTTGGCAGTAAGAAAATGTCCATCTCTCGATGTGTGAGCAAAATTTGGTTCCACACACTGGTCTTTCAGAAGAGACATACATTCTTTGCTAATTTTAACACTGTCCTACAGGTTTACGAGGGTGAGAGAGCCATGACCAAGGACAACAACCTGCTGGGCAAGTTTGAGCTGACTGGCATCCCCCCAGCTCCTCGTGGTGTTCCTCAGATTGAGGTCACCTTTGACATTGATGCCAATGGCATCCTGAATGTCTCTGCTGTTGACAAGAGCACTGGCAAGGAGAACAAGATCACAATCACAAACGACAAAGGTAAACATAAATTAAAGTACATTTAAAGTAATATATGTATGCCAATGGAAGAGGTGGGATTAACTCACAAGCAGTCAACAGTGTCCCAAAACATTTTTTTTATCCTTTAATT